>NC_039257.1:14923564-15243871 GCF_003368295.1 Carassius auratus
GTATTAGATGTTTTTATGTAAAAATCAGGCTTTCTTACAAATTCTAAGTACACATTTACCTTTTCTACTAATAAAGGACTAATAAACATCATGAAACACAGACGGCAAACTAGAAGGCCACATTATGGCTTAAAGTTCACGGCCTTTCCATAAACAATGCTAATAGACAAGTATATGTAATAGACAGCAATTCCCAAAATACTGTAAGGTATAAACTCGCAGTTTTTAAATTTTCGTTTGCATTTCATCAAAGTGAATCACAGCATAGTCAATATCAGTGGACTCTGTATCAATAAACAATTTATCTCCAAATGTAATTATTGTAAATGTAATTGCCTTTGATTTTTAGACGTGATAGCTACAGTATTCAGTTGCATTACAGTCCTTCCAAACTGTAAGGTGTGACAATGACATAGTATCATTATAGACCAATCTAATGACATTTCACACATCCATTTTTTAGTAATCAAAACTGATATGGAGGCAGCAGGAAGCGAATATGTGATGAATATAGAGGGTTGTGCACAAGCTCCACTGACTGCCTTTAAAGGAGATTTTAACTTTTAACAGTGACTAACAGGAACCCAGCACTGAGGTTGGTATCTGGCTCATAGTCTTCCTGTTTACCTTGATAACTGTCATTCTGTGGTAGAAACGTGTGAGAATACGTGTCTGTGTCTACGACTGACATGTCAGTTTTTCTGAGTGTTTGAGTGTTTTTGCGCACAGTAATACTCATAGCAAGTTACAGTAACTCCTACATCTTAACAGAACAGATGGAAAACCATCCAGCAACCTATTTGAAATAGGAAACTGAGAAACCTCAAGAGAAGTGTCTGCCGTGGACTGAAACTGCTTTTTCATTGTTCAGTGAATGAGTCAAAAATGCAGTTGAAACCTCAGTACCCCGTAACCCAATGAGTCAACAGTTTTAGAGTAGTTTCCAAAGCGGGGACCTCCATTCTCTACAACTCACTTGTCAAACAGGACTGAAAGAGGATGTATGACTAAGAATGATAACTGACAAATTGACAGTTGTAAGCGAATAGAGGTTATACCTTAAGTGACAGGGGCTAAAAAGCTGTTTTGACAGCTTTTACACAATGAGAATGATTTTTTCCCCAGTAGTATTTTAATAGGATCAATATTAGGACCGATCTAGTTTCTCGATCTAGGTTAGTAGTAAAATGTCATCAACATGGAAATGGAAACTTTTGTGGCATATGTTTCTAAATTTGTGGCTCTATCTTTGAATAAAAAAATCACACAAACAACTCATCATCTTATTATCTCATTATCATAAGATCATTACAGATTGTCATACCAAAACATACTGGAAAAAAATGCTATATCATATATATGACCATAATAAATATGTGTAAGATTTCTTTTTGATGTAATGATCTAAAAATGCATAGTGTAGAAAGGCAGTTTGTGGGTTATTCAAAGCTCGACTATTTTGGGGTTTGGGGTGAGGAGTGAGCACTCATATGCACACACTTCTTTGGCAGCTGACTGTGACCTCTTCTGCCCCACAGTCTAACAGATTCAACCACACACACACACCCTAGCACACACATTCAAGTGTTTTTTGCTCCAGTTGCCTTCTTTAATGACTTCAACATGGGCATGCCAATATTTTTTATTTTAGCAATGGTTCTGAATTTTGCTCACAGCAGGGACATGCAAGGTAGGTTCACAGTGTCTCAGGATTTATTCTTTTTTGCTTAATTTGATCAGATGATGCTGTTGTGTTTTCTGGTCCTTTTGAAAAGCTTGCATATTTTCTGATAGGCTAGATACAAAAACAGACAGATATTAGATAGATTAATGTAAATGAATAGTAATTGATTAAAAAAAATGTGAACACACATTGCATTGCATTTCATTTCAGTCTGTGACTTTGCTCACACTGAGAAGATATTTCCAGAGAAAAGGGAGGGAATGAGAATTTCAGGCGGGCTTTACAGTTGTGCAATGTGTGTGTGTGTGTATATACTGTATATATATATATATTAGCCTTTTGTTTGAATCATTGCTATTGGTATTTGGAGCTTTTTTGAGCCTTTTAAGTATGTGATGGTGATAATAATGATAAAAATCTGTTGAATCTGTTGCTCATTGAGAAGATCTGCATGCAATGAATGAAGATTCTTTCACAAATTCTGCTTAAGGCATTTCCACTGTCCTTCGCCAGACAACCACTTAACCTTTCATTCTGAAACCCATAAATGCTGGGGCATGGAAAATCTATTCTGGCTTGTATTCATTTGGTAGTGGTGTAATTAGATTACTAGAAAACAAGAAAATTATTTTCTTTTGTGGTTTAAATTGTTTAGTGCACGCACAGTAGCAATAGAATGCAAGATGCAAAAAATATGCTGGCTTTTTATCTATTTATTATTTTCTTCTTGCTCAAGCCATTATTGTAAAATTTGTAACATCATCAAATCAGGGCAGTAATGACGCATTCAACAGCTGTGATTTTGAACACAGAATTAGAGAGTGGTATGTGTGTGTGGTTTAAAGCAGCATGCAACATGTGTGTAAAAGAGCTGTGTTGGAAAGTCTTGTCACATGACTGAAAAACCAAAAACATCTGCTTCCTTTTGTGCAAAGCAGCTCAGACTCTATGTTGGCTCCATGTGATGGCACTTTTGCTATTAAGGCCAAATTTATATTCTTTAAAACATTGCAAGCAATATTGCCTAAGTAATACATTTTTAAGATAATTTAAATTCTGTCATCATTTATTTACCCTTTTAAATCTCGACTTTCTTTCTTACTTGGAACACAACTGGAGAGATTCTGAATCCTGTGCTGGCATCTCGTTTACATCACAATGAAAGGGAACTGAATGCAAAAAAGTCTGAATTACAGTTGAATTACATGGACAAGATCAGTCAAGACATTCTTCAAAATCTCAAAGTCTTTCAGGTTTGGAACCACAAGAGGGCGAGTAAATAAAATGACAGTTTTTCTATTTAAACTCTCCTTTTAGGGAAAGTGGATTCTTAATTTACCTTGGGTTCCATAATACATGCCCTTCAGGATTCATTTCACAAAACATTAGGGTGTTAAATGGACATGTCAAGAAATGCTTTTGTTGGCTGCCCTGTCACAAATGAAGAAATCTGAGTTTATTAAGAGTGTCAGGTGCCGACACTTCCCCTGACTGTGCTTTATATGTTGTTAGAACGGAACATTATAGATGTAAACAACAAATACAATTAGTTGTTAGCTTAATGATTACTGTAATGAACTATGTAATCAAAACTCTGAGTAATATTTGTCCTTCTCTCTTTATTATAGATCCAGAAACTAAAGACTTGGTTCTTAACCAGAAGGTGACAGGGATTTTGGGGGAGGAGGTCTACTTGCGTTGTCTGTACACTGGACAAAGTAGCATATTGTTCTCCTCCTGGAACCGTATTGATTCTTCAAAAAGGGCAAAGAAAATGGCAGGTTACTTATCTAGTGACAAATCTTTCAAAAGAGAAAACTTTGACATCCCTGCATCAATTACAAACCTTACTGTAAAGGTGAACGTGACCAGCTTTGATCAAGAGGGAGAGTACACTTGTGTATTTGACTCTGAAGAGGATGAAACCAAGGAAACCATGGTTCTTAGTGTTATTGGTGAGTATGCAAAAATGTATTTCTCCCCAGAAACTCATGCATGGGTTTGAAATATGAACAATGAATAAATTATGAAAAATTCATCAATACCTCTGATTTGTCTCTAAGCTCGGCCTGATGTTGACATAACTGTGGAAAAGGAAGTTGTGAATGGGACCCTCTACCATGCTGTCACTTGCTCTGCCTCTGGAGCCAAGCCTGAAGCTGTGATTAGATGGGAGATCTCTGGTGCCCTTCCAAGAGGCGACATCTTCTCTGTGAACACGATTAATCCAGTTCATACCAATGGCACATCCAGTTCAGTCAGTGTACTTCGCTTCCCCCTAATTATGAATAATGAGAGCAATGTTACCTGTGTGGTTGAGCATCCAGCTTTTACAGAACCCAAAAGAGCCAGCATAGAGGTGGACACATTTGGTAAGTTCTGTTCTGTAGCGTTATCGGGAAAAGCCAGGGAGTGCACGACACATAAGCTACTTTTCTGTTCTTTTGCAATAGCTACAATTGTTCAGGATGAAACCTAAAAGAAAGAACTGAGAAATCAAGCTGGTATTGTCCTTTGCACTAGTGCACAAGTGTTTCCTGTGGTACTGTCACATTTGTAGCAGCTGTCTGACCACAAACGTAGCACACTGTGCAGCTTAATTGAAATCCTTAAGTGTTAAATGCTACATCATTTTGCAAGTAGTTAGTGAACGGCTTTTAGCACTCAGAGTACTTCAAATGGCACAACTTTTGCATTTATCTTTTCTTGAATCATGACATCTAAACCAAGCGTCTTTCATTCACTGAGAAATACCTTGCTTGAAGCTATAGTTAGCATTTCCAACAGCTTGGTAAACAGACAGAGCAGCTGTTTAAACTACTCTAGACTCAAATGTATGCTTGTTTAACCTTAAGATTAAACTCACAGATACTCTTCTCAGTTTTCTAAGAAGAGCAGTCTCTTTGTCAGGAACTTCCCTTGTTCTTACTGGCACTTTTCTTCTTTTTAACAGTTTCGCCCGTTATAAGCATGAAGACCGTCCTGGTCCAAGAAGGAGAAGAAGACTTTCAAGAGGTCATCTGTACAGCAACAGGGGGGAGGCCACATCCAAATATCACATGGATGCTGCCCGAATTCAAAAACACGCCACCTTTACAGAGAAATGTCTCCAAACCGGATTCAGTTATCAGTTCATATCAGTTCCCATCAGATCCTTATGAAGGAGAAAATATCTCTTGTGTATTTAGCTATGCGTTTCTCCCATTCATAAACACAAGGACAATCACTTTGCCAATTTACTGTGAGTACCAGCACTCTTTAAACTGAATATATGCACATATATTAAAAGCACTTTCTAAATTGTAAAACCTTTTTCCATCCAGATCTTTCCTCACTTCAGCTGAAGAACCTTGATTATGTTATTAACAGTGAGAACCAGACTTCACTGGCGCTAGTGGAGGGGGACACGGACATTACAATCATGATGGATGTTTTGGGCAATGTACCAAGTTCTAAAGTGAAATGTTCCAGGTAAGATTTTATTATATCATCCCTGAAGGCCTTGAATATGAGCATAAAATGTAAAATTCAAAAGAGCACTGATTCCACACGAAACTGTCGATTTGATTCACAATTAAAAAATGTATATTGTATTCTGATGTGTTGACTACAGAATAAGCACACTGAAACAAGTTGTAAAAAGCTTGCTTTGCACTTTTGTATCACTTGATCAAGGGAAGGCCAACCACTACCTGAGGATGTGGATGTGGTTGGCAATGATCTCTTTGTCAGAGGACCTGTTGAGCTGCACCTAGCTGGACAATATCTCTGCCAGGCCTCTTACCGTAGACATCAAGTTTCCCTGCAGTTTACAATTGAAGTAAATCCAAAAATCCTACTGCTAGGTATTATATTTGCTTTTATGATATCATCACACTGTACTGATATTCTACACTCTACAACCAAAGATAGTCAACTAAGCTTGATTTCATTTCACTTTCAGTGACATTTCCCCCAAATATCAGTGTGAATTTAGAAGAGGATTCAGACTACATTCGCATTGAGTGTTCGGCCTCCAATGCTGTACCTGCAGCAAATGTGTCCTGGGTTCATTCCAAAAATATTTATAGTACAGTTGAGTCTGAAGACCTACACTATAATGGATCTTATTCTGTCAGGAGTGTGTTGACTGTGCCTAGCTGCATGGCTCACAAATATGTAATTGAGTGCATAGTCGACCATCCTGACTTCACGGAAGAAGAGAGGCGGCAGATTACTCTTCCTGTGTGTGGTAAGACACTGTTGGATAGATGGATGGATGGATGGATGGATGGATGGATGGATGGATGGATGGATGGATGCATAGTACAATGATGATGATGATGATAGAGCAATGGATGGATGGAGGTATGGATAGGTTAACGAATGGATGGATGGATGGATGGATGCATAGTACAATGTTGATGATAACAGAAGAATGGATGGATAGATGGATGAATAGTATGATGATGATGACAGAACAATGGATGCATGCATGGATGGATCAATGAATGAAAGCATAGAACAATGGATGATTTCATGGGTAAATAGATGCATGAATCAACAATAGATGAATGGATGGATGGAAGGATAAGTAGGTGGGTGCATGGATGGATGGATAGAACAATGGATGAATGGTTGATGGATAGAAGGATATAGTATATATGGATTAATAGATGGATGCATGGATCCTGTTGTCATATGCAGCTCACAATATATCAAACATTCTGACATGTAGTTTATGTTTTTTGGTTGTAGCACCACCGAATATTACCCTGCAGTCTAGTGTTGAATGGGACAGTGGCATTGCTTACGCATCGCTGGTGTGTTCAGTGCAGAGCCAGACCACAGCAGCGGCCATCACCTGGCCTGTAGAGTGCCACGGCATCAATAATAGCTCTAGAGAACTTGCAATGACTCAACATGAGCTTCGGCAGAGTCATATGGTTGTCGTTCAGAGCGTGGCACGTATTCCTATTCACTCACATGCCGGATGCACTGTGACCTGTGTGGTTAAGCATCGAGGGTTAGAGAAACCAGAGAACAAGAGCATCGTCCTCCCGTCGTTAGGTAAGTTTTACTATTACATTAACCCCAAAAGTAATTTGACGCTTGAGCCAGACTTAGAATTGAATGAATGTGATTGCTTAAGAAAGCTAAATGTCAGTCCATTCATACGTTTTATAAAAGACCTAATCATCACTGTGAAACTGCTATGCTTCTTATCGCTTGAATTTCAAGAAAAAATATAAGTTCATTTTAACCCCAAAATGACCACTACAAAATCGACACATCAAGTAATGAAAATCTCTTTGCTTTTAGGGCCGTCTGTAAGCCGTGCGTTTCTGGGTGAAGAGAGTTACACTCTTATGTGGCAAGCTGTGTGTGAGTACACCGGCGATGGGGTGAAACCCAACATCTCCTGGGTCTTTCCCGATGAAGACACTGTAATGCTGGCGACTAATGAATCCAGATATGATGGTATCAAAGTGGAAGTCAATTTAACTCATGAATTTCAACTCGGTCAGTATGAGGGGAAAGATTTGATATGTCTGATCCAGAACAAGCTCGGCAGGGATGAAAGACGGACACTACATGTTCCAAAATACTGTAAGCTTTTCTCAACCCTAAAATATCGACTGGCATGATTTCTTGTTATTCATTCAGTAAATGTAATCTGCTTTTTCTTCTACTTAGCTATCTCATCTATTGAGGTTTTAAACAAAACCACACTTGAACGTAGAAGTCATGGCCAGAATGAGCATCGCTTAGCACTGCAAGAAAACTTCTCGAATCAGAAGATACTTCTCAGAGCCCACGGCAATGTTCCGTCGTACAAGACAACATGTTACAGGTATGCTGAATCATGCATGCTTAAATATGGCACAACATACTCAAGAATTAAAAGTTACAGAAAAACATCATGACCGTATCAAGGCCAGTTATACAATTCTGCCGCACTCTCAAAACCTAAATGCAGCACACTGAATTTTCTTTCATTTCAGACACTCAAAGGGATAAATAGGGCTAGCTTAAGTTTTTACATGGGTTTTTTTACTGCATTTGTCAGTGAAGTTCTAAAGGATTCTTTTTGCTTGACTATAAATGCAGAAGCATTTCTTATTTTTGTTTAGTTTAACTTGTACTAAGTACTAGATTAACTAAAACGAATATATATATATATATATATATATATATATATATATATATATATATATATATATATATATATATATATATATATTTATATAAAGCATAAAATATATTTATTAACTAATAAAAAAGGCAAAAACACAACAAAACTAACTGAAAACAAAAGAATTAAATTAATAGTTTTTAAAATAGTAAATTAAATTACTAAAACTAATTAATAGTAATACTAAAAAGAAAAATAAAGCTAAATATAAATATTTTAACTGATAAAAATGACAAACCACAATAAAACTAAAACTAAGACAAAAACGTACACACTTTTTTGAGTGTTCTGACTCAGAGCTAGAGAGAATGTGAATTCCAAGAAAGAAAGAAAGAAAGCCAGAAAGAAAGAAAGTCATGAGTAAATTAGGATAGTTTTCGTTTTTGTGTGAACTACCCCTTTAACTTTTTCCAGACATCCATTGTAATGTAGTTTTGTTTGTGCTAATTTCAGACATATTAATCAAAACTCTTCTAAATCTTCCATCTAGCAGTTTCAATGAAAAAAGGAGACTTTTTAAAGCTGTTATTTAAGACACTGCTCTGAATTGTTCTCATCCCAGGGAGGACGGGTCAGCAGCTGACACAGAGGGCATGGCATTAGTTTTTACAGAGCCAGTGTCTGAACTGGATGCAGGACTGTACATATGCCACGTCTCGTACCACCACCACACGGCTAATGTTTGCATCCGAGTGGATGTAACTAGTGATGAGACTCAAGACAGTGAGTTTTCCACATATCAGGCCTGGATTATCACAGTACTGATGTTTAGAAGTGTGGTGAATTGATTTGTAATGAATGTTTTTTTTCCCGCAGTGATATTCATCATTATTTGCTTCTCGTCAGCTGCTGCAATCACCCTCATAATGATTATCATTTTGGTTGTCCTCTGGTGAGTATACCTGCTTTCTAACAAAATCAGGTTAAATTCTGCTCTTTTCTTTTTGCATATCACCATACAGGTGAGATCGGAGGAGGCAAACAGGAAGCAAGGTAGCTTACCTAGACCAGTGACATGCATCATGTTCGTAAACAGGATACATAGTGGCTTGCATAGAACAAGACCACATCAACCACATCTGTGCTTTCACGCGACATAAACAGATTCATGTTCATGTCTCAGCAGCAGAGAATGGTGTCAATTTAAATTGCAAACGTTTATGTGGCTTTGATTTTAAAAAAAAAAAAAAAAAAAAAAAAAAAAAAAAAAAAAAAAACCTTGACATTTAAATCTCCTATTGTTATTTCTTTCTAGTAAAAGTGGGAGAAGTAACACGACACAAAAGGGACAAAAGGTAGACAAAGTGTTGTATAATCATTTCAACATTTAGTCCAATCAATATCAATGGCTCATTTCATTTAATTCTTTTTCAAAAGAAAAACAGGACCGAGCGTGAGTCTCTAGCAGCTCTAATGCAGGACCCTCGCTGCCCGGAGAAGACTGTGATTCCAAGCACGACTGAGCCGAACTATGCTGAGATTATGCACTATTCCATTGTTTTTGATGCTAAAAGCACAGTGTGACACACCTGTTAGGTTTTACGACTGCAATATATCGGTTTTTGCACATACTTGTGGAGTTTGTGGCAGCTTGAGTGCATGCTTTTAAAAAGAATTTCATGCTTAAGAAGTCCGTTCGTTTTTAATCAGACTGTTATGCTGATGGTGTCATTTGTAATGAAAAAAAGAGAATGGATTTTTTTTGTTTTGTCGACCCAGGTCATCCAAGATTAGAGTTTGTTTCTTTAGCAGAACAGATTTGGAGAAATTTAGCATTGCCTTAGTTGCTCAGCAGTGGATCCTGTGCAGTGAATGGGTGGCATCAGAATGAGTCCAAACAGCTGATAAAAACATCATAATAATCCACAAGTAATCCATAAGACTCCAGTCTATCAAGTAAAATATTGGGAATTGTCTGTGAAACCTGTTTGTTTGTAATTAGGTTCCTCAAAAACTTCTCCAAATCCATTTCACTGAAGAAACAACTCATATACATCTCAAATGGCCTAAGAATGAAAGGTTTCTTTTTGTATGAACTATTCATTTAATATGAATATTTCATTAGTGGGCTCAGGGTTTGGGACCCAACTGTATATACACATTGCAGTTGGTATTTTTAATATGTAGTTATTATTTTTCCTCAACTACAAATACAGATTGTAAGGAAAAGATTGAAGTAGGTTAGTGTTACTTTTAGCATTATGATTTACCTTTTTATTGCACATTTTTATTGTTTTACTAGTTTTTAAGACTGTTGCTTTGTTCTGACTTACACAGGGATATACTTTAAAAGTCTGGTTGGTGTCTTCTATCTTGTTTTAGTTCCAGTTGTACTTGTAGCTCACAAACTGACTGAATTTGTACCTCTAGCGCCCTCTGGTGACCCTGCAGTATACAGTGGGAGAATCCACATCCGGGTCCGGTCTGATATTTTCTGATATTAAGATTTAACTCCCTTCACAGGCTTTGTATGAATGACGACTGGTCTTCCTTTGTGTTGCGGTAAGATGTTTAGGCATCTCCAGGGTTAATGATGTCACTGTGACACTTGTAAAAAATACAATAAAATACTTGACAAGTTTATATACTTATCGAGTCTGTTTGTTTATCAGGTAAAAGACGATATATGACAAATAGTTTTCACAAAGGACAAAATTCTTGAATATCATATTATAAAATGCACTTTCTTGTTACACTGATTTACAAAACATACAACGCTAACAAGAGATCTGACCTTGAGTTAAACTGAATTATTGCTCATAAACCTTTCATACACAGTCCATACATAAAGAAGCAAAGAAATGTACTTTATGTACATTTATCGTTTCTTGTACAGACAAGGTTTAAGTTGAAGGCTGACTTTCTTCGCGTTCCCAAGTGCTTTTCCTGTCTTTATGAATTCAAACGAGTAGAAGTGACTGTTTTCTGTGTCCTAGAAGAAAAAAAAGATCAACATAAATAGTCTGTAAACAGCTCTTTTCTGTAAGGGTCAATATTACTGTAGGTTGCCTTCTGGTGGCCTGTACATAAATCACTCATTTGCCATGATAACATAAAAATGACTTATATAGGGTAAATTGTTATATTCATAACAAAAGCATTACTTGGCCCTTTAGATACATTTTTCTAGATTTGTTTTAGTTTTGTGTAAAAGGATGCATGTTATTTTGCTATGTCCCATACACTGCTCATTAAATTTGAATGATAGTGCAATACTGTCAAATCCTAACATAACAATAATAATAAAAAAATAATATTTTGTAAAATAAGAGATTATTCAATTTGAGTGTATTGATCAATTGGTAATTAAAAAATGATTTTTATTTAATAAGAAGAAAAAAAAAGAAAAGAAAAAAAGAATTTCTCCATGGCCCTAGAATGGTTGTCCACCCTGTCATATTGGGGAATCCGCCCCTTTAAGAAAAGGACAATCACTTTAGTGACATCAGGACAACAGATTCAGTGCCGAGGATTTCAACGGCTGAGGTGAGTAAGCTGGTGACTTTTCAAATGACAAATTTACTTTGTCTGAGTTTCCTTACTTGCTTTGCCAAAGCTTAACATGTCCCTCCTTTTGGCATAAAGCATGCCAGAAGTGATTAGAATAGAGCATTTTCAAAATATGTTAAGTTTAAATATGCCAAATTCTCTTCAACAACCAGACTAAATTTATAGTTAGTCACAGTTTGTTGTAAGCTAATATGCTAATTGAAACTAAAAATGTCTACCCTGTGGACCACTTAGACTTGATACACATACTCATGACAGGGTGGACATAGCATTCATTTGTAGTTAATATTGCTAAAATGAACACATATCAATGTGACTGAGACTGTCCTTTTATTATTTATTATTATTACTTTTTTTTTTCAAAGTTAAATAAATGTTTCATTGTCATATTTTGTGTATTCTGCATTTTGTGTCCACCCTGTCATCTTGATATTTTACAATAATATATCAAATAATAATTCAATCATATACATATCATCCAGTGTGTTCAATAGCTAGGTGTGGGGGCATTACCACCATGCAAAAAAAAAACTGCATCCAAATATCAGTTTTCTCCAAATAAGACAAAATACATGTGTGAATTGTATGAGTCTCTTTAAAATCACATGGTTTACATAATTTTTTTAAATGTATTTATAATTTAAAAGCAAACAAAAACCCTATTTAAGAAAGGGACATCATACCTTTCAGAAATATAATTTGCATCTTAATTTTGCAATGAAATCATATTTAACAGTAATACACATGTCCATGACAGGGTGGACATAACTTAAGGGTTATGCTTTGAATAATGGCCCATAATTATCTAAAAAAGTGTGGGAGCTCAGCTAATATGTCAATTATTTAAGTTATTTGAGTTATGAGTCATCTACAAAATAAAGTAAGATCACCAACTTCAAAATATCTTTTTTCCAATGACTATTTGCCTCATTCTTTGCTCTGCACCTGGGTTATTTTAGTATTATTTATGTACAGTGTATTTATTCATATTTTTAATAAGCTTATATTTTGAGTTTTCAAAAGTAATGTCAAGAACTGCATATCCTGAGATTTAAAAAAAGGGAATGCATGATTAGTCTGACATTTTGAAGCTGCTTGCATCCAAAGGAAGTACAGGAGATGAACATCCTGGTGTACAAAAAAATAAAAGCAGATCCTGGAATAAGTAATATGGCCTGGTGAATCATATTTTACGCTGTTTTCTCTATGCTACAGGGTGCCTTCAGTAGTGTGCTGGACAGTGTAATGGGGTCTGTCTCATGACAGTTATTAAACAAAAGATTTATTTATACATTATATATATTTCACAGGACCAAGTGAATTTTATGCTGGAAACATGTTTTTTAAAGCTCACCAAGTCTGTATTTGATGAAAAATAGAGCAAAATATTATGATATTTTATTTAAATAAATGGTTTCTATTATTATTAATTTTATTAGAGATGGGAAAGCTGGATTTTCAGCACCATAACTCCAGTCTTCAGTGTTGCGTGATCCTTTAGAAACCATTCTAATATGCTAATATGCTAAAACATTTATTATCAATGCTTTGTTTTGTTTTTTTGAAGAAACGGTGATATATATCTAAACATTTCAATGGTAGTGTATGTTCACAGGAATGAATTGCACTTTACCTTATGGACTAACTTGAAGCCCAGACTTGACAATGCACTAACGAACGAACGCTCGTTTTCAAATCTGCTGGCCACTTCAGCAATTTTAAGAACACCCCTGCAAAAAACATAATAATAAATGAATTGAAAGATAATATATTGGCTAATCACTAGACTTGGATTTTCTAATAAACTTTTAAAATAATGGCGATTGTTCAAAAAACAAAAAGGCGCCGGCAGTTACCCCATCACCAGGACTCTGTTTGCTTCTGCCAAAAAGTCTCCCAGATTTGTCCCCATCAGAGAAAGACAGAAAACAGCAATATCTACAGTACAATCACGAAGCGGCACCTGGGGAAAAGTCATAAACAGTGCTGCCTTTAGTCTTTCAGCTGCATTACAAATTATTACTTTATTACTACAATAACTTACTTTTGCCATGTCACATTTAGTGGCAAGATCACAAACCGGAGCCAGATCAAAAGAATGTACTTTATTCTTTACACTCCGAGCAATTTTACAGTCTCCACAGCCGAAGTCAGCAACAACTAAAGAAGCTGGTCTTGGGAAAAAAAAGAAAGAAATCGAAAATCATTAACTTTCAGTGCCTTCCAAAAATGCTGTATTTCTGTAGTTCATTCATGGAAGATGATTCTGTCCACGACCACTGTGATTTAATAAAGGCAAGCCAGTTAATTTGTTAATTGTTTTAAATGTCTTTAAAAAATAATTATAATAACAAATCAAACTGTAGTTCAGGAAACTACAGCCATGTCAAAACTGGATGGAAAATTATTATTATTATATAATTAATTATTATTATTACTGTTGCTGTTGTTATGCCAAATAAATTCATCAGGTCTTTTTAAAATAAATAAAGATTATTAAAAAAAAGTAAATAAAAGAGCATGTTGAAATAATATTTTTAAATAAATAAAGTTAAAAGCAATATGCAATAAACCCGTCACATATACATACATATATACACACATATATATATATATATATATATATATATATATATATATATATATATATATATATATATATATATATGCCTAAATGTAACATGTGCTTGCATGCCACGCCCACAAAAAAATATATAAAGTAAATAACACACACATATATATATATATATATACACACACACACACACACAAACAAAACAACAACACAACAAAACACTACATAAAGGAATAAGCAGAAAGAAGGTCATCTCACTTTTTACTAATATAGGAAATGATTGAATCCACAGGGTTTTTAGGCCAGTACTGAACTTGTGTCGTGTAGCCCTTGTGGTAAATTGCTATGGCCTCTGGGTCCTGCTCAAACATGCGTTTGGCCTCACCGCTGGTCGACGTGTAAAGCAGCTCATTGATGTAGCGGAATCTAGCGGCTTCTAACTGCTTCTCCATCTTCGTCCTTAAAGCAGTCGAGGGGTCAGGAGCCGCATGCTCTTCATCGCCCTTCAAACTTACTGTTGTCTCTTTGGGTTCTTCCAGTTCCTCTGAGGCTTTATTACTGGCATCAGGAAACTGCGACTTTAAAATGCGACGCAATTTCTCTGCATGCCATTTACTCATTTTTGAAGTTTTCCCTTTCTCTTCCACTTTATGTGAGACTGTATCGTTACTTCGGGAGTCATCTACTATTCTAGTTTCTGTGTTGGGCAATTCATCTGTTTTAGAGTCTTGGCTGTTTTGAGCATTGTCCGTGATGGAAGAAATACCATTCGTTTTATGAGCTTTCTCCGTTTTTTTGGATGCCTTGTCATGTTTCTTCACTTTCTTGGATTCTTTGACATCCTTAGTTGGAAGCAATGGTTCCTCATTTGCAATGGCATGATCAACACCTGTCGTCTTTGGAAGATATTTGTTCTTGGACCTTCGTTTGTTTTTCATCTTGTTCTTCCACTGCTTTCTGCTCAGCTTGTTTTCTGCTTGACTTTCAGTTTTCTCCAACTGAGGCCCGACTCCTTTGTCGGTCTTATCATTTCTGGACTCTTGTGACACCTTAGATTCTGCAAACACAAACTGGTGTGAAAAAGTCAAAAATGTTTAAGAGTGTAGACATAAAATGACTAGAACATGTTCTCACTTGTTTCTTTAACGGTCTTCTTCACTGGCTTCTTCTTCTTATTCACAGGTGGTTCAGATGAATCCCCTTTATCCTGCTGCTTCGCTTCATTTTCAGCATTAGATGTTCTTTTACGCTTTTTACACCTTTTCCTTTTTGCTGTCTTGACTGTAACGTTAGTGGAGGCGTCCTTCTCCTCTTCACTATCCTCAGAAACATCCCCAGCTCCCCAGTCTGGAACTGAACCCAATGTTTGCAGGGTTCTCAAAAGACTTTGTTTACGCACAACCTTGTCCTGTCGGGATAAAAAAACACTAGATTAAAAATGTAATTAATGTGACAGACCTACACTTAAAAAAGAAGGGGGGGGGGGGGAAATCATAATACCTTGCCAGAGGCAGGAGGCATCTTAACAGAGTGAGATGATCCATCTGGTAATGGAGAATCAGTCCATTCCTCTTCATCAAACATGTTTGTAAACTCTGTTAATTTTGGATGACACTGTAAAACCGTCACAATGAGTTATACGAAAAGAATTTGCATGCTAACTATAATGTGCTCCCATTTCTTGTCAGATAAGAAAATTGATCACATTGCTGGCAGAAATTATTGTTTGAGACCCGCACAAACTTATGACAGTATCCTACAACGCTTTTAAAATTAATGTACATTGTAATTTTAATGTACTTTACAGCGTACTTACAACCGTTTCGCTCTTCTACACGTGGAAAGAAAGGACCGTCACGTGGTTTTGTGTACATCCGGGTTAGCGTGACAACTTCCTTTACAAACTACTCGGATTCTTCGAATGCGCTTAAACTTTATTCAAATGATTATTTGAATAAAGCTTATTTATTAAGCTCAATTATGTATTATATTGTGAGATATATATATATATATATATATATATATATATATATATATATATATATATATATATATATATATATATATATATATATATATATATATATATATATATATATAATTAATATTAAAATATTTTTTTTGAATGTAGTGCTTTTTGCAGGCCAATTTGCTGCCCTAGGCAAGATTTACCTGGTGTCCCCTCACATTCCACCAATAATCATTGCATTCAAACATTTACACATAAACTGCATAGCTAGATATTTCAAAAGAAATGGAGGAGAATGTGTGACTATTGGGGGTTACATTTTCTTATTAAAAAGCTGATGATGATAAAAATCAGTAACACAATAAGTTATCATTTGTTTACATTAGTGAATGTATTAACTAACTTGAACTAACAATGAACAATACATTTGTAGTAGTATTTAAGATTTCTGATAATGTTAGTTATGGAAAATTAACCTTATTTTAAATTATTTCAAGTGAGACTATAAAAATATAGGTGCTGCTAATTCACATTATAAATTAAACAAAATAGCAAGAATGATTACATCTGGTATTCCTGCACAAAACTAAGAGCTTCTGTACTTTTCTAACATACAGTAACGTAACTGTTTAATCTTTAAAATAAATGTGACGTGTTTAATTTTTTAGTAGGCTGCAATGTTCTACAAAACAAATTAAACTGAGAAACCTACATACTTAAGTGAGTTTTACATACAAACATTACTAAATTAGCCAATTCAGATTAAAAATTCCAAAACCTACTACACAACTACTGTAAGGTATTATCATGAAACATGAAAAATATCTTAATGGACTGAAGCGATTTAGATTATACACATATTTTTGTTCATATGAATATCAAATGTGATACATCATGGCAGGCTTTTAATTATGATTTGTACATCTCTTAAAACATTAGGCATATTGCATTGCATTGATATGTTAGATTCAAATAATAAACTTAAGAAATTAAGCAGATTGTGTCGCCTCCATAGACAGTAAAAGCCTCGGCTCAGAAAAAGTTTAGGTCCATTACAAAGTTCGCAGTGTCACAAATGTTCCTCTAGATGGCGAGATTTGTTTTCATTTTCCCCTTGCCGTTGACTCCGTCGTGGAGCGTTTGCCCAAAGACTTTGCAATGATGCTCTGTTACTTTTCTCAGCGCTGATAAAGGATGAGCCAATCGGCTCTCTGTCTTCTAGCGCCCTCTGTAGGAAAACGACATTTTTGTCTCATAACAACTAACTAGCTAGCAGCGTTTGCTACATACCTTCCATATATATATATATATATATATATATATATATATATATATATATATATATATATATATATATATATATATATATATACTATATATATGTGTATATATCTATGCATAGCTTCTAACAGAAGTGGTCGAGTTTCATCTTAATCGTATCAAAACAATGGCGTCGCAGCAGATGGTCGGTAACAGTGCTCAGATGGGCGTTCAGCAAGCGGCTGTTTTACAGTCTCAACAGCAGCAGCAGCTCAGTCAACAACAGGATTTCGATCCCGTTCACAGATTCAAAATGCTGATTCCTCTGCTCAAAGATAGTTTACAGGTTTGTTTTGGTGCCTGTCATTGTACATGGGAGCTGAAAGCAAGGGTATGAAATAGAATACCAACATTCATTTAAAAATTCCAACATTCATTTAAAAATTGTATGTTTTCAGAACGTAATGACCGTTGCTTCACTTAATTTTGGACACAATGCAGTTATTGACAACGGCTTAAACACAACCGAGTAAGATTCCCTTATTATTATGTAAATAACATGTTACATGAATATGTAATAAGCACATACCTATATGTTTGTATTCTGTATGTATGTACATGTCTGTCCGTTTTGTCTATTATTGTACATGAATGTATGGAAATATATGGAAGCCTGTTTTTGCCACAGAAAAAAAATCAGACTTTTTAATCACACAATTATGACTCTTAAATAAATAAAATGGAAGAATCCTTTTTTTTTCACAATTCGGACATTATATCTCACTTTTTTCTCAAAATTCTACATTTAAATCTCATTTTCTAAATCACAATTAAATTTTTATTTCCTCCAATGAATGAAAAATAACAATAGAATTATGACTTTTCCCCCTCAAAATTCATACTTTTTTTTCTCAGTATTCTCGCTGTAAACTCAGAATAGTTTGAATCGTGAGAACATTTTTTCTTAATTTTAGTACTGTGACAGAAATAAGCTTCAGTAGAAAGATTTTTTTTATTCTTAAACCATGAATTAATATTTATTTATATGTATATATATCTCACCTCTCAAAATATAGGAAGGGTAATGATGCAGCAGTTCAGCGATTTGACAAAAGTTTAGAGGAGTTTTATGCTCTCTGTGATCAACTGGAGCTCTGCCTGGTAAGAACCTGCCGTGATTCTGGTAAAAAAAAAAATGTCATTCAGAGATCTTGTTTTATTTCGATTAACATTTTATTATTTCAGCGGCTGGCCCACGAGTGCCTATCGCAGAGCATCGACAGCACAAAGCACTCTCCAAATCTCGTACCTACAGCCACCAAACCGGACACAGTGCAGACAGAGTCTCTGTCTTACTCTCAGTATCTCAGTATGATCAAATCACAGATCTCATGTGCTAAAGACATTCATAATGCTCTCTTAGAGTGTTCAAAGAAGATCGCTGGGAAGGGTCAAGGAGCTTGTAATTAGGCTGGATTGGATTTAGTTTGCTTTTTTATTTGTATTTTACATAGCTTTGATGCTGATTTAGGAATATATATATATTTTTTGTATTGTCATTTCATTTGGTCTGTTTACTATTGTGACAAATGTACTTGTACAATTACAGTTATATATTCTTGAAAAGGAATTTGTTTGTGTGTGTTGTAATATACGTTTTTGGTCAACAAGCTACTTATGGGTCCTGTCTACTCAATTGCTATATATATATATATATATATATATATATATATATATATATATATATATATATATATATATATATATATATATATATAATATATATAAAATGTTATATTATGTATATTTATATAGAATTTATTCACAGGTTTTATTAGCTTTAACTACATTTTTATTTTATGTCATTTATTTGCCAAGGAATTATATTTAAATTTAGCATTTTTAATCCAATAAATATTATTAATTTCCACTTTATTTGAATTTAAGAAAATTATTGTGAATGATTTACGTTACAGCGTTAACCACACTTTTTTTCTTTTTCTTTTTCTCTCTTTTTTTTTTTTGTGGGTTAGCACTTGTTGTGGGTTAATGCTTTTCTTTTAAGATCTTTAAAATCTGCATTTTTTTCTCCAATAGATATGTGAATAGAGATTATTTGATAGCTTGATAACTTCTTTTTGAGTGGATTATACCATTCAATCTATCACTTAAAATGAAACGGTCTCTTTTCATTGATGACCTGCATTCTTAATTGCTTACTAAAATTAGAAGAAGAAGAGTATAATATAACGATTAGAACATTGATTTTTACCGGTTTGTCAAAACGATCGTAGTATCAATTCGCTCCCTTGTAATTTCTTATCTCTCCTTGAGAGGCGCTGGAATCCCCTCACGCTACTTGTCAAAGCAAAGAGAAGAAGTCGTTCCGGGCTCTGATTGGTCGAGCCGTTGCTCAGCGGTATTATGTTTGTTAATGCAACTGTCAACAAATTATGAAAGCTTTGATTCATTAATATCATTATTTAGTACACTCTCGATGTGAGGAATGAAGAATAAAAAGGTGAAACCCTCAAAGGGTGTAAGCAACAGAAAAAGGGGTAAGTTACGTCTGTTTGGAGGTTGTATTCGTCCAAATCCGAGAGTCTTAAAGAGATTTAAAATCTCGTAACCTTTGCGAGGACAAAACCTGCTTCTAAATAGTAATCTACCTAACTTTACCTAGAAAGCATTTTTAGGGCTCACCGTATTTTAAGACAGACGTATTGAAGACTAATGCTTAATTGTTGTCTGCGCCTGGATTATTAGGGGTAAAAAATAATAAACAGCTGTATTCAAGGTTATTGAAAGGTAGGAATTATAGGAAACGCTGCCTGATCTCATGTCTTTTTTATTGTCCTCATTCTGCAGTGCTCAGTGATGTGTCTCCATCCAGCAGTATTCCTCCTCTGGTGGAGGGTCAGCTCAGATGTTTTCTGAGGGTGACAGTGAGTAAAGTGCTGTGGACCATCACCAGACCTCCTCCTGTGACTCTGATCAGGCTCAGGTGGTGGGGAGAGTCTTCAAGTGGCACTTTCTTCAGGCCTAGAGATGGACATGCTGAGCAGAAAGGGGTCAAATCCACTGCCCGCTTTCCAGTTCGATGTGGACCCAAACAGCTGACTTCTTATTTGACAGGTTAGATCACTATGTAGGTGATGGCTCAGCTATTCCTACTGTATGTATGGATTTCAGGTTTTTTTTAGTGGATCTTACAAAAGTATTTGTTGAACCTGCAGAAGTCCTAAATTGATGACGTGAGTTGCATAACTGAATATAATATTTCTCTGTTCACAGATATGGGCTCATTGGTGCTGGATGTGCTTACTAAGGTTGATCATTTGCCTATAGCTCGAGTTCAAATCCCAGGGATTGCCCGGCTGTCTTTGTCTCACTCCATAAATGGATATTTCACTCTTGTTTCCCCGTCATCAGAAAAGCTTGGAGAGCTACAGGTGGGTGAGATGCTCAGCAGAATTCACATTTACTCAGCTGATCAAATCTTAGTTAATGTTATCGCACTAGAATCAGACTTACCAGACACAGGGTATAACAATTCCCAAAAATAACTGTATAATGTTTCCACTTTTTTTGAGTATTTTTTCCACACCTTGTTACATTTATGGGGATCCTGGTCGAAAGCTAAATTGCCTGCAAAAACTTACTTATAAATCTCTCGTAATGCTATATTATAAATTATATTGTATTCAGTCTCTTTGCCATCTTGTTTTCTTTCAATTAGCACTGTGTTTTGTATTTAATTTTGGAACTGAGTGATCATAGGACTTATTTATCTGAGCTTATGCATCTTCCGTTTGTGAGAGAACATTGCCGTAATTATCCGCAAATCATTTGTTTTTTTCCCCTCTCAAAAATTGAGATATATAAATTCTGGGAATTTGGACTGGGAACACCAAGCACAGCACAAGGGTTAAATAAGTGTTGTTTCACATGTACCGTAGGTCACACTTGCCCTGGAAGCGTTAACAGAGGCATATGACAGCAGTAGTTCATTACCCACGACTGATATGAGCCTCGACACACAGGCTCCTGGAGTAACAACTCACCAGAACATACCTGCACATTCATCCCTGCATCAGCCTCTCCTGAGTGTGAAGGAGACGGCTGGCAGCAGCTCTGGAAACATGCCTAGGTTTGTTTTTATGTTTTGGATGGTTTTAGTGTTGAATGAGTAATGTGAAACAAACTGTTGTTAGAGCATTAAGTTCACAACTCTCATCCTTACGACTGATCTTGGAATTAGTTGCTGACTTGACGTGGTTTATGAACGGACAAGTTAAATTAAAATGCCAAATATTTTGGATAAAATATTTAATTTAAGTAGTCTTTTTAGAATGTATTTTAGTTTAGTTTAGTTTGTTTATTTTAGTATTATTTAAATATTATTTATATATATTTTTCTATTAATAATCTATTAACTATGTTATTACCTTTCTAATATAAATATTTTAATATGAATATCTCTTTAATAATAATAATAATAGTTGTTTATTATTATTATATGCTATTTATTAATAATATTTATTAATGTTTAACTTATGTTTTCAGTTTTAATTTTAGTTTAAATGAAGTTATGTGCTTATGACATTTTTATTTTTTCAATACTTGTATTTAGCTTTACTTTATTTTAAACCATTTTTAATCATAGTAATTTTAGTGCTGTAACTTAGTTACTTTCTTTTGGTTTCTATTTTTTAAGTTCCAAAAATGTAATTTTAGTTCAATAAACATCAATACTAAAACATTGTTTTCTTCCAATATTCTTGTTTTAGAGGGAAAGATTACTTGTATTTTCAAGAAAACAGTAACGTCATACCAGATTCTTCTACTGGAAAACCTGAACCTGCTTCCACCCAAACAAATAGACACGCACCTGTCGACCTTTTGTCAGGTAAACCTCATTAACTTTTTAAGAACTGGTCAAATTGCACAATCACAATCTGAATATTGCCAAATTCTGCTTATTGATCTTGATTTCTTTTTAAACTTTAGTAAATTCTGGTAGTTCTAAAACGTTATTTTGTGTCAGTACAGCACTTTAGAGCCCTGACTTTTTTACACCTCAATGGCCGGGCTTCAGGCCAATTTTCATGTCGTAGTTCAGACGTGGGGCAGGCCTCGGCGCCTGTTGTAGGCTCCTCTATTTTGTTTTCATCCATCAATTAGTGATGAAAAAAACAATTGCACTAGTGGAAACAACACAAGACCATTCTACTGCGACAGTGAAGAGCGGCTTGGATGGTGTTTAGTGTTCCACAGCAGCAGCAAGCATGCCGACAGCGCAGCTGAAGAGTTCTGCGATAAGATAAAGCTTGCTGCAAAGCACCAGCAAAAGTAATTGCCATGAATGTGTCGGGGAAATAGCAAGGAGATATTTGAATTATTCACTTATAAACTAGTGTTTTCTGAGTCTGTGTCGCAAGGATGATGTTGCCAATCCTGATTAGCTATCTCCACAGACGTGCCTTTAGAGAAGAGTGTATTTTTTCAGATTAAAATTATGTTTTAGATTTGATTTCATTAAGTAATAATTAAAAGCTTTTTATGTCTATATTTATCATGTCTGTGAGGCATGTATTCGCTGAGTTTGGGTTCATTTTTGAGAAGTGCTCCTGTTCAAGAGCGAGACGGCAGAAAGCGGATTGTGTGTTTTCTTTATTTCATAAAAGCACAACGATTTGTTAATATTGTGTGGACACAAATAAATGTAGACCCTTTACAGATGAATTGCTCTTACCTTTATGACCAAAAATGCTGGTGTATTTTAAATTGTTTCTACTTATAAGAATGCAAAGCAAGCCTTAGCTTCCACTCTCCGCACAAAAGTTTGAATATGCGTCTTACTGCGCACATTTGCTTGAACTGCAAATTTGGTGTACTTTAAAAACAAAAACTTATATTTAACCAACCCAAAATACTCCCAATGTTTTTCTTAAGTAACTTAATAGAAAAACGACACAAAATATAATCACTTTGCCATTACATACAAAAGAGAACTATTTTGATAGCTGAAACAGTAGTAATAAGCTGTGAGGTGGGGGAGGGGGATGGGCTCGGCCAGTAGTTCTGATAAGCTGTTGGACACGGGCCGGGCATGGCTCTACAGCACTATACAAATTACACAGTTTTTGTTAGAGATTGTTGAAGCCATTGTGGAAGTTCTTTTGGCAGATCTATAGACAAAAAGACTAGACCTTTCTTTAAACTCATTTAACACTAGTTAGTGATGCATATGCCGAGTGTTTATTTAATTTGTACTTATATTGTCCATTATATAGTCTACTTAATTTTAATTATATATTATTATTATTTTTTTTTTTTCAGTTCTTCTGGAGCGTGGCAGCAAGCTGAGAAATGCCATGGTGGTTTCAGCCTTAAAATCTGATGTGGAGTCAGATGTTCCTCTGAAGGACATTCCCCTGCCTCTCTCCAAAGACAACACTGATGCCTTGTATAAACTCTTCTCATTCTTTCACATACCTATGAGGGGTCAAATAGACATAAAATGGCAGAATGTTGATGATTATAAAGAGTGTTAAACATCTTCCTCCTAAAGGCCAGCCAGGCCCTCATCAGGACAGTTTCTGGAGAACATCCTTCAAGCAGAACACCAACATCCTGTTCACTACCTTGAAGAACCAGGCCAGAATAGAGTCAACCCAGAGGACATGGCTGTGGATCTGCTGCTGGGAAGGTAGTCGAGGCTACTGATAGCTTTAGATTAAGTGGCGAAAATGGAACTTTGCTCATAAATACTTGATGAAACTTTTAGAATGAGACAAATTATTTTGTCTGTGATTGCAAATGATTTGCTTTAATGTTTGTAATGGCTCTGTCCCTCAGTGTTAATGGATCTGTTCTGCACTTCTGGGATGGAGAGGGTTCTTTCCCAGATTCTCTTTCTGATCACAGTAGTGTGCTAATGGAAAGTGAGCTAAATGACCCTCAATATGATCAGAGTCTTCTGGAGAACCTCTTCTACAAAGCTCCTGTAAGCCATACAGTACAGCAAACTGTTATATGTAGTTTAGTTTCCTTAAACATATAACTTTGTCAATCATTTCCCCCCTCTTTTTTTAGATATCAGATGAATGTTTGGAAGAGGAGCATCAAAACAAAGATCCAGCAGAGAAGCCAGTACACACAAGACCGACTAAAAATGCCCAGTCAGTTACACTAATGCAACAAGATATGCTTTAAATAATTTAAAGATAAATACATAATACCATTATATAATAATATATAATTTTTTTTTTTGAAGGCTTGATTCTGAAGATGTGCAGCATTCAGAAGCAGGAGATGATTTCTCTGGACTTAGCATGGAGGAAATAGCTTTGCTTGGAGATATTCGTTTTGCCAGGGTCACCATCAGTGAGTTAAAAGTTTCCACTGAGAGTATTTCCAGAAGACCACCACGTCCCCTCACCACAAGGAAATGGTATGACAATCATGATATTTTACATCTGATCGTATTTATAGATGGTGGTGGCTAGAAGATAGTGTCCATTTTTAAAAACTAACCGGATGTAAATATTTCGTTTATCTAGCTTTTATATCATAGAGTACCTTTTTCCGCTGGTCTCTGCCGGGTTTGAGGATGTTCAGCTTGTGCCATCGGAGATTACAAAAGCGGTCTCTAGTAAAGTAACCGAGGGCGGTGAGTACATTTGTTTTAGACAACCACGAGAAACCAGAAGTAGTGTAATAATCTGGTGATTCGTTTCTGTTTCAGTCGTGATGTTTCAGCACCAAGGTTTGTTTCCAGTGAGGTTCAGTAGGTCCTCTGTTAAACAATGGTGGGAGATGAACGTCACATTCAAGATCTACTCCAGAAATAGCCTTCAAAAGACAGTAAGTGCAGTGTGTTCCAATCACAAAATCGAACGACGCTCTTTTGGTTTTATCTGTTGGAGGTCTGATCTTCTCATTTGTTGTTTAGCCCGTCCTCATTGGATCGGCAATGTTTCCACTGAGCTCCCTGATGCAGAGTGAATCGCTGAGCATTTCTGCAGCCCTTCCTGTTCAAACAGCGGATGGAAACATTGATAAACAAGCAGCTGGTCCTCTGAAAGTAAAGAATCGATCATAAGAAGCAAATTTGGGAGATTTTATTGATCTAAGTGATTCAATCTTTGTACCTCATGTTTTTTTTAAGGTTTCATTTGAATTGGCAGCAGACAAAAATGATTTCTCCACCAAAAAGAGACCTGCGAAAGGAATGCCGAGTCCAGCAAGACCTCCTCCTTCCCGTTTGACTGAAGAGCAGGACGGGCCAAAGGGTTCATGTGTGACTGACCATAGGAGAGACCCATCTCCTAGTGCAAGTGTTCATCAAGTGCAGAGTATCCTGATACCTCCATCCAGATCACGGTCCACATCACCACACGTCAGATCTCAGAGCTCGCTTCATGGGCCTCTGCAGCGGGAAGTGGAGGAGACTGAGATTCTGCTTCATATGCTGCTCATGGTGCCTGAAGGGAAAGATTTTAACTGTGCGCCCATGCAGCCCAACATCTACTTGAACTGTAAGCTCCTCGGATCCGATGAAACCGCTCGATCGACAGTGAGCTGGGGTCAGAAACATCCATCGTTCGGCTTCATTCAGGTCGGTGCTAAATATAGAATTGGTGAGCGTTCACAGGCTTTACCCATATTACTCTGGGGTTCCCACAATACAGTTAGTTTATCTTTTGTTTTCAATCTAATTTCTAATATGATATAGGTGGCTCCAGTCACACTGACCGGCAAACTGTTGGAGAGAATGAAGAACAACATGATGGTCATTGAAGTGTGGTTGAGGGCCAGTAGTTCAGACCATGATAAACTTCTTGGTTTGGTAAAACTACCTCTTCACCAGTTCTACATGTCCTTCAGGTAGATTGAGAGAGAGATATATATATATATATATATATATATATATATATATATATATATATATATATATATATATATATATATATACAGTATGTATGTATGTGATAGCATAAATATAACATTAGTAACGCTATTTATGTGCAGTATATTCATTTTGTGGTATTTTTGTAGTTGCAGTATATTTAATTTATTATTATGCATTGCCTATTAAAATAAATATGTGAAAATGCGTAAAATTAAATATTTGTTATAAATAAAATAATTATTTATTATATTATGCAATGATGATAATAATGAAAAGAATAATAGCAACAGTATATATTAATAATAACATTATATTATATTAGTAATGTATATTAATTAGTATACATTTTATATTAATAGTAACACTATATGATGAATTACTTTATATCAAATATATCAGTGTAGTTATCATTAAATAAATCTAAAACTATTAAAAAGTGCTTTTATTAATTGAAATAAATCTAAAATAAGATCAAATTTTCTGAGCTGCTTATTCTTTGTAGAGTTGCGGGTAAATATTAAATGACTTTTACATTTACATTTAGTGATTAAACAGATGCTTTTATTCAAAGCGACTTCCAAATGAGGACAATGGAAGCAATCAAAACAACAAAAGATATACGATAAGTGTTCTGACAAGTCTCAGTTAGCTTATGTAGCACTAGTGTTACAGTTTGTTTTTCTTTTGACTTTGTCTCCAGAGAGCCCAAGATCACAGAGCTGCTCCTGCAGTCTCAGTGTCCAGTGGTTGGAGTGGACAGTTTTATGCCTGTGGTCGATGTGTTCAGCGGCAGCACTCGTGGACACCTCAGGGTGTGTCTAGCAATGGGCCTAGCACAGCAGATCACGGCACTGCAGCGAATGAGGGATGACGGGGTGACCCACGGATCTCCAGCGCACATGCTAGACCACCGGCCACATGCAGAAACCAAGGCTAGTTCACTTTAAAACTCCCAAAGCAGCACTGATGCTCAGAATGAAGCTTCATTTGCTTTTAAATTGATGTTTTTGCAGGCCAGTACCACTCTGGATGTTCTGCGTGAGCATGTCTTTATGGTCCGTGTAGAGCGAGTAAAGGGTCTGACGCCTCTGCAGTCCACAGTGTGGGGGGAAGCTGACTGTTACATCCAGTACTCCTTCCCTGCACTAAATGAGTCGCGAGAGGACACGGACCCACATGTTGTTGAGAGCAGTAAGCGGTTTTCTTTCTGAACATATTAAAAGGTTTTTTTGTTTTTTGTTCAGCTAAACCAACGCTCTGTTCCACAGATGTGGAGCTCAAGGCCTATCGCACTGAGACCACTCTCTGTATGCCTGACCCCGTGTTTGGACATAATGAGACTCATGTCCTGCTGGCTCCCCCTGACGTCCCAGTGCAAAGAATACTGCTGAGCTCACTGGCCAGTCAAGGGCTGAGGAACGGAGGAGGGGTGCAGTTTGAGGTTTGGTGCAGGTACAGGAATTGCAGAAATTGTAATTTAGTCCTGAATTTTATTTATTGCATTTTAGCATTTAAATAGTTTTTTTGTGTGTATCTGTGTGTGTGTATGTAGCAAGAATTTCATTTAAATTTATTTATATGTACATATATTATTATTATTATTATTATTATATTTTAGTGCTTAGAAATGTTACCAAGTAAAAGATATACATTTTATTTAGTAAGTTAGTTTCTTTTTACATTGAGACTTGAGAACAATATTTTAAATGTTTTTATTCATTTTTTTTTATTAGTTTTTACATGTTTTCTTTTGGCAATATTTTATGTATTTACATGTTAGCATCTTGTGTCTATTTTTGTTTGGCAGTGTTTGTTTGTTTGTTTTTACATTATAGAATTAAAAACAATGCATCATTTTTATTATTATTTTTTATTATGTTTTACATTTTAGCATGTAAAAACATGTTTTGGCAATATTTTATTATTAAAATGAGCCTTTTTGTTTGGCAATGTTTGTTTATTTATTTAATTTCACATTGTAGCATTAAAAACATCTGTTTTATTTATTTATATATGTACTGTTTACATTTTAGCATTTAAAAGCTTGTTCTTTGACTTTGTTTAATTAATATACTTATTTGTCTCTTTTATTTGTAAATAAATTTATTTATTTGTTGTTGTTTTTTTAGCAATATTGTATTTGCCAATATTATTATTATTATTATTTCATTTTATTCATTTAATTTTAAAATTTATTTCAGCATTTAAAAATCTATTGCTTTTCTTTGGTAATATTTTTATTCTTTCTTTCTTTTCATTAATTTTTATGTCTCAAATTTAGTAATATTTGAATATTTGTTTGGTAAAATATTACTTCTTTACAAGCCT
This sequence comes from Carassius auratus, assembly GCF_003368295.1. Taxonomy (NCBI): domain Eukaryota; kingdom Metazoa; phylum Chordata; class Actinopteri; order Cypriniformes; family Cyprinidae; genus Carassius; species Carassius auratus. The sequence continues at coordinate 14,951,983 of NC_039257.1, forward strand.
ATTGAAACATTTGCAGGTATTATTATCCAAATGTTAGAGATCAGCTAGTAGCCAGAGGACTGCTGCCCATGGCCAAACTGTGTGCCATGGTAACCATGCAGAAACAGGGTCAAACCGATGCACATCTTTTCTCCCTTCCTCTGGTACCAAGAACCGACCGCCCTGTTGACACACAGCCTCAGCCCCCTGGTAGCTGCATATCTAATTATCTTAAAACTGCAGATAACAGATACAGTGTTATATGGATTTTAGACCAATGTAATGAGGTAAAAGCTGTTTTCGTCTGTTCTTTACTTGTAGGGCTGCTTGAAGTGAGCGTTCAGTACAAGTCTCGACCAATGAGGAGTGTGGGAGTGAAGAGTGGGGTGGTGCCGTCCCGCGGAGTGATGCTGGTTATACAGGTGCACAGGGCAGCCGGGCTACAGGCTGCAGCCAAGTGAGTCAATCCGTCTCAAATCTGCCTTTAGCTTTAACCAATTACCCCAACAGCAATCTAGCTTGATTACATTGATTTAACATTACATGGATTATAATTTTGGCATTTAAATTATATTTTATTTGCCTGTTTTTGTCCCTCAGAGCTCTTGCAGATGCAGACAGCTCACTGCTGTATTACTCTGAAGTGGGGCTCAACTCCTTCATCACTGTGCAGTTGTCCTTCCTGCCGGACAGTGAGGTTCGAAGCACACGTGTGGTGGCCCGCAGTTTCTGCCCAGAGTTTGAACATCATGCCGAGTTCTGCTGTAACCTGCTGGTGCAGAGAGACAGCGGGGAGAGCGTCAGTCTGGCTGAACTCCTGCAGGGGGCAGTGGCCGTCTTCACCGTTTACAACAGAGACACACGCAAAAGTGAGTTACCCGACTTGGAAAGGTAGACAGCGAAGATTAGATTTGTTTTCTTATGATAAACTTCTGTTAAGGATGTTTGGATAGCTTTGGTTTATTATTGCATAAATCCCTTAATGCAAAATATCCACACAAAAAAAAGTGTGTAGGTGTAGATCTGTGTTGTAAGGAATAAAAAAAAAAATGCTTTTAATTAGTGGGTAGATTAAGTTTTGTCTGCTGATTCAGTATTATTACATAAGTGGTTCAGATTTTTATTTTATTTTATTTTTAGTTATGATATTTTACCCATTTATGTTATGTGTTTTCAGGCATTTTTTGTGTATTTTTATGTCTTTACATTTACTGTTTAGAATAATTTAATATTATCTTTTTTTAGTATCATCACTCCATTCCAGCATTAGTAATACTATATACTGCATGTTTTTTTTTAAATCTCATTGTAGTGGCTGATACCACGAGATCGAAGGACACTGTCTTGGGCACTGTGAAGATTAGACTTGCAGATCTGATTTCTAAAAGAAGTGGTATGAAAATCTTGAATATTATTAGGATTTAAGTGTTTGATTTATTTTGTACATTGTAGTGTAATAGATATATAATATAGTATTATTATTTATTATTATTATTATCATTACTACAATATTTACTTTTTAGAATTAAAAAATTTGTTTACACTACTTGAAAATATTTTTGTTAATTTTATTACATTATTTGTGTCTGTGTGTGTGTGTGTGTGTATGTATATGTATGTATGTATATATATATATATATATATATATATAGTATTATAGTATTGTTAGTTTATAAATGCATATAAAAATGTAATTTCTTAATTATTATTGTTTACGTCATTTATTTATTTACTTTTTTTGTTATTTTTATTTGTTTATTTTTTTACATTTTAAACGTTTAAAAAACTTTCATCATCTATTTGGCTATGTTTTAGTATTTAGATTTTATTTCTGTATTCATTTATTTGTGGTATGAAAATGTTTAAATGAATAGAAATATAACTGTTGCTTATGAATATATTTTTTAAAGGCATATCTGGCTGGTACAGTCTCTCTCTACCTCCGAGCACAAGTTCATCTCACAGTCTGACCTCAGCAGGAGGACTTGAAGTCTCCATCAGTTTTTCCCATCATGCAGATCGAGAGCGAGTAGTCAGTTCAGCCCGTGGACTGGGATGGGACGTGGGGCAAGACAGTGAAGATGAGGCAGATATAGAGGACGAAGACACATTGGAAGAAAGCACAAAGTCTCTGGCATTATCACTATCCATGCCTAGAGCGTGGCTGCCCATCCATTGCCTGCTGCTGCCAGGACATGAAGACTTACAGCGTTCCACCTACTGCTACTACAGATACAAACTCTACAACCGGCAGACCTTCTGCTCTGAACTTACACATCCCGTTCCTGACGAGAGAGAAGGAGAAGAAGGTTTAGCCACCGTGGCATTTCAGGGGAGCAAAAGCGTGGTGCTGAGGAGGACTCAAGCCCTGCGCTGGTACCTGAGGGAGGAGAAGCTGGAGGTGCAGGTGTGGGTGGCATTTGGGAAGGAGAAGAGAGTCCGGCCTAATAACGCCGACCGTCTGGTGGGCTCTGCTTTTGTGGATCTCTCTGCTCTTGCTGGAAGCTTGAAGCACCATCAAACTATCAGTGGTAGATATTTACTCTGTTTATTTATCTGTGAAGGGGATTTTTGTGCACTTTAGCTTTTTATTAATAAATACTATTATGCTGGCCTAATATAATCATGTTAAAGATCATTATGCAGCAACACTGTTACAACATGATAATTTCACCCTTATTAAACAGAGTATTGCAAGACAATGAATACTCACTATATATATATACTAAATATACTATATACACTACCGGTCAAAAGTATGGGCTTGGTAAGGGGATTTTTTAGTTTTTAAGATTTTGAAAAAAAAAATGTATCCTCACCAAAGCTGCATTTTTCATTTTCTCCAAAATACAGTAAAAATAGTCATATTTTGACAGTTAAAAACAGCTATTCACTATTGTAATTCTGTGATAGCAAAGCTGAATTTTCAGCATCATTACTCCAGTCATTACTGTCACGTGATCTTTCAAAAAACATTCTAATATGCTGATGGATGTTTTTTAGATGAATAGAAATTCAAAAGAACAGATTATTTGAAATAGAAATATTCTATATCATTAATGTTATTACAGACCATTTCAATTATAATGTATATTTTAATTTAATTTAAAGTTTGTATAATTACTAACTAATATTTGGAGCCAAATGTAAGGCATAACCTTTTTTTTTTTTTTTCTTATCTATCAATACTTTTTTTTGTAGAGAAATATTTGGTAATGTGGATAAAAAAACTGCTAACTGTATATCAAATAAATGTAAAATAGAACAACACATACAGGTAGTTTACTTTGAGATGTCCGAAGGTTAAGCACTTCATTTCATTGCCATTTTGTTGAAGAACAGAAATTTGATTTAATTGAATACATTTCAGTCCCTATTTTGAACCCCATTTTTATTAGATCTCATAAGTGCTTGGAAAATCCTATTTTCCTGTGATGTGTCCTCGAATAGAATATTTTGGTAACATTTTGGTATTCCCTCCTGACTAACACACGGCTCTCTCTCATGCTAGGTGTGTATCCTTTGTTCAAGCGCTCGGCTGTAAACCTGAGTGGCGCTGCTCTCAGAGTCCATATCACTGTCACAACAGACTCTGTACCACATGAGCCTCAAGCCACTGAGGAGCTCACCAGCCCAGTAGAAGATGAGGAGGATGGAGGCCTCCCCGCCACAGCGCTGTCAAGACCCTCTCAATCCCCCAGCAAACAGCTGATCAAATCAACCATGAACACTGAAGCACCACCATCCAAAGAAATCACCAATGAAGACACCTTCATAGCCAACATAACCGTGGACAGAGCCATGCACCTGAGCCTGAAGGGTAGAGTAACCACAGGGATTACTGATTTGACTTCTTTCTCATTCCTGATGTTTAAACGCTGTTGTCATCCTCAGGGTGTCCTCTCGCTGAGCGTGGTGGAGGATTGCCTAGTTGCTGTGTTTCTTACGCCATCGCCGATGCCCCGGGCACGGTGACCACAGCACTCATCAAAGACAGTGACTGCCCCATCTGGGACCACCAGCAAGAATGCAGGTAAACCCATTGGACATTCCTCAAACTTTTTCCCTTTTCAAAAGAAAGTGTATTGTGACAGATTATACTAAAGAAGGGAGGATGAAATCGATTAAATCCGAACACGCAGGAGATGCATGTAAAGACCAGGCGGAAGCGGTCATGCGTGTATGCATCTTAATACAAGGTGGAAACTCGTGGCTGTTTTCTGTTTTCAGACTGTCGAAGGAGCTACTTTTAGATCCCCAGCAGTCCTTGGTTTTCAAAGTCTGGCATAAAGGAGGTAATGAAACCCTAGCACCGTATTTCATCATATGCTCACCAGAAAATCTAGAAGATTGGTTTTGCATTATGTTTTGGTTTGCAGAGGTTGAGCGGGTGATTGGATTCGTGTCTGTTGACCTGTCACCACTTCTGTCGGGATTTCAGTCAGTGTGTGGCTGGTATAACATCACTGATTTCAGCGGGCAGTGTCAGGGGCAGCTGAAGGTGTCTGTGTCTCCTCTGAGGGCAGTGCAGGAATTCCGGGCACAAAGACTGCCTGCCCACGAGAACGCTGCTCCAGACTCAAGTGTAAGCCATTTTAACAGATGAACCTTTCTTATTATTTTCAATGTTGAAAAGGTTTTAGTTGTGCACTGATTTGTTTTTGACCAAATAAGTGCAGCATTGGTGAGCACGAGAGATTTCTTTCCAAACTTGTGGCTGGTAGTGTATAAAAAAACCTAATCGTGTCTACACAGTTGTCACATGTGGTGATGATTATGTGTCTGTTGCAGGCTCTCTTTAGTGCCCTTCCACTTAGCTATCAAACAACAGCTACGTACAGCAGCTTCCCCAGCCACATCAGTCGATTCTCAGAGCAGAGGATCAGCACACCTCCTGATCAGATTGAAAGACTGCTCTCTGACAGGTATCTATTTAAGGAAAATGATATAGAAAAGCTGCCTTATTGTCAGATTTACTGTCTGTAGTAATAACTGTGGGGATGTGTGTTCAGGTACAGTGTGACGGATCGCCACGATGAGCACATGGACAACATAAGAATGTTCCATCAGAGTTTGCATGAGGAAGAGAAAGCGTCCCAGTCCTCCTTAGCTGGAGATTCCCACCCATCCAGTTCAGCACTCTTCTCTGTCCTCAGGTACCCACACTGTCTTCTGCTTCCTGGGTGAAAGATTAAGGTGTCACATCAGATAATGATCAGATTAGATGTATTCCAAATAGAAGTTCTGCATATGGAAATACTATTCCTTAACAAAAGTGTCAGTGAAGCCATTTATAATGTTACAGTAGATTTCTGTTTCAAATAAATGCGGTTATTTCGAACTTTCTAGTCATCTGTCACCATTTCCACAAAAAATATCAACAGTGTTTTCAAGATTAATAATAATAAGAAATGTTTCTTGAGCAGCAAATCAGCATTAGAATGATTTCTGAAGGATCATGTGACACTGAAGACTGGAGTAATGATGCTGAAAATTCAGCTTTGCCGTCACAGGAATAAATGACATTTCAAAATTTCTTAAAATAGAAAACCGTTTTCACAATTGTTTACATTTTTGCTCTATTTTTGATTAAATAAATGCAGCCTTGATGAGCATAAGAGACTTCTTTCAAAAACATAACAAATCAGACCTGAACAATTGAACAGTAGTTTATTTGTCAGATTTAATATTTACTTTGTTATATAACAGATTAAGATGGCAAATATCATGGATTGAGCTAGGGACGGGTGATATCTTATCATTTGCGATATACTGGTAAAAATTCTCCCCACGACAAGAATTAGTCTTCCCGTGATAATCACGATAAAGTCTAGTTGTTGACATATATCTGTGTGCGACAGTGCGGAGTGACATCGCGATGGCAGACGTGAAACCAGTGTTGCAAACTCATTTTCAGGGGAAGTTGCTAAAGGAAGGTCGCTTTGTGGCTATAAGTTGCTAAATGACGTTCTGATGTCATTGCGCGATGGCATTATGTAATTACGTTTACGACGCAAAAACGCGTCACATGAATTAAACAGTCATTACATTACATGTGTACTCCCTAATGCTCACAACACCCTATTATAAATAAAAAATAGCAAAGACAATACTTTTTTTTCTAAAGAAACAGGATTCCTTGAATTATTGTCATTGATATCTTTATCAGAATAAATGCTAGAAATTAAAGCTGCAGTCGGTAACTTTTGACGCTCTGGCAGTTAATAAACAGAACTGCTTGCGTCTTGCGGAAGAACATCGTAGCCGGAACTACTTCTCTCTGTTTATGTCTATGAAGAATCACAAAGGTACTGGGTTACTCCGCCGCGGTACCCCCGAAGCAATCTAAAATAGTCCGAATATAAACACTTATTATAGGTGCACCCTAGTGATTCAGGACAAGCTAAAAACACGGTTTGGAAAATGGATTCATGGTGTACTCGCTTATTATATACATTTTTCTACATTTTGAACACAAACAAAGTTACAGAACGCAGCTCTGATTGGTTGTTTTCTTAACGGGAGCGATGGAGTTTCTGCAAATGGCAATAGACCACTGGGAGGAGCCAGAGGAGCTTGATTTTTTCACATATTATCTGTCTCATATTCTACTGTCAAGTCATAATGACAGGTTTAACAAATATTTAAAAAAAAATATTTTTACAAAAGTTACCTACTGCAGCTTTAAGTGATACATTTTTAACCCCCTAATATCCCATCCCTAGATTCAACACAATCGGATGTGTTTTTGTATTTTTCTAGATTTAGGTTTTTATGTGGATTGACAGTTTGTTCCACTTTGGCTTTCAGTTTTGATTGTCAATGGAATTTTGTTGTTGTTGCATTTTTAGGAAAAACCTCAGTGAGCTGGATGATATTCAAAGGTATTTCAGCCGAAAGTTGTCCACTCCAGCCTTCCCAAAGCTGAATGAGCCGAGAGGAACCTCCAGGCTGGACGAGCATAGAGACTCAGAGTCAGACACCACTCAACTGCTACTGAAGTCCAGTCAGCTGGTGGGAGAGGTCAATAACATCATAAAAGGTGAGTCAGCTGTTAACTGTTAGTGTGATTTCCTGTTTATTTAAAGCCATTTTTAACTCTTTATTTTAAATCAGGCTTAAGTGAACACCAAACAGAAGAGGCTACAACTAGCCATAAAAGCTCTGCTTCTCTTGATGTGGTTGAGGAGCACTTAACATCTGGAGTAGATCAGCTGATATCATCAGAGTCTGATAGCTGTGAGACAGAGCCACGCTTTCATAAAGAATCAGACATGATGTCGGAGGAAGAAGATGAAGTCTGGCCCGTCAGCTCTCCTGCTCCTGCAGAGATCAGACAGTCACCAGCTGCTGCTGAAGATGAGAAGCTCCACCAGCGCTCCAGCGATCACTCGTCTGATGAAGAGGACTGTGTAGATGAGGATGAGCATGAAGACTTTGAGGAAACTTTAATACAGCCCCGAACACTCAATGAGGTCACCTCAGTCACAGACAGAACCAGCCCTTGGACCAGCCTACTGTCTGACCCAGATATGGGATCTCTGGAGAGTCTGGAGTTCGTGCAGCATCACGCTCACGACGACACCATCCACACTCAAGGAGAGGAAAGAAAGAGCAGAGAAATTCTTCCTGACTTTAACCCGCAGTCATTGACTGGAGAATCACAAGCCGTTGATTCCGATTCAGATATCCGTGAAAGATCTGAAACGGATCTTGATGCATGTAGGAGTGATGGTGCTATCATCACAGATCATCGAGAACAGCAACCTTCTTTAGATGGTCTGGATGGAGATGGGGCTCTTTCTAGCATTAGTGAGGTGGAAGATTGTGAACAAAGTAATAGTGCACACGAAGAAAGTGATGAGAGCCCAAACTTGCCTCTCTCTGCAGAGTCTGGTTCTGAGACAAGTGAGGAAAGTGACGAGAGGACAGCAAAACCGTATCCTTCTAAGCTTTGTATGACCCGATAATATCAGTTTATTATATGCTGTTGATTACCCCAAAAAATTATAATCCGTCTCAGTTTGTAAAACCCCCCCAAAAAAACTTTAGAAATGGAAGTCTGTGGGACAGGTGTTTTAAACGTCTGCTTTTATTAAAACATGTGTGGGTTATTTTTATCTAAACACCCCTGTGCAGTTTGGAATCTGTAGAGATTCCTAATTTCTTCCTGTCGGCTCACCATCTGGAGGCGTCCATGAGGGCTTTGAGGATGGCACCTGTCTTTCCATCGGCAACAACTGAATCTGTGAGTACTCCCCCTTTTTTTTTATTAAAAGAAAGCTGCTGCTAATGTTTGGTAATCTTGATAAAGTTAAATGCACTGTTTGTATTTTTTTTTTTTTTTTTTTTTTACTATACTAAAGCATAAAAATACTAATATGTTTGCAGATATTTAGGAAACATGCTAAGTTCATATACTCGTTTCTCTGAAAAACAATGTGCGTTCTGTGTCAGAATGTCTGTTTTTGTTTTTGTCTGTTACTCCGCCCACTGCCAGCTTACCCAATAGTATTTTAACACCCTTGGTTGCAAGTTGATTGAAAACACTGTGTATTGCAAACTTCCTCTCAGATCTGTTGATCATATATATTCCCTAACACCTGTTTTTATTATTACGATTATTATTTTGTTGTTTGTTTTTGGGAAAAACCTACTTTTTAAGCTTATCCTAATCTATCCGAGTAATTCAGAAGATTTTCAAATGTGGTCCATAATGACTAATCTTGTGTAAGCGTAATCTACAAAGTTTGTGAATTGTGGTACGCTTTCTTATTTGTAAAATGATTTATTTGTTTTTAAGCCTGTCGTGATTTAGCTATTAAAATTCATTCATTTAGGAGACCGTAAATCCTGGAAGTCTATATAGAAGAGTCCCTCGATCAAGACCAAGCATCCCTCCATCACAGAGAAGTGAAGAGACTAGAAGAATTGCAAAGATATTTGCTTCGAAATTTACAGAAGGAAGTTGATACGTTCATTCAAGATTTCTGTGTTTTTACATTTTTTTTTCAAAGTACGTGATTGGTATCCTTATTTATTTCATACATGATGCATTATGGTATATAGTTTTTAACAGTAATTGTAATAATGTGCGCATTCAAAAAGTTGTTTGTTTACAGTATTGAATCTATTTTTGTAATAAAGAATTTTGTATTTCCATCATCTACGGGTAATTGTTTTTGAAGGTCCTGCTCTCACTGTTTAGTTTTACGTCTTATTAAAGTTATCAGTTGTCTGGGGCAGTTAATGTCTGTCAGACTGAGCTGCTCAAAGGCTCGAAGCATTTAGCTGACAGATGAGAAAATTGCCCAATTTGAGCTGCTGCAGACAATGGCACATACTGACAGTGATGTAACCAAAGTATTATCCAGAGACAAAAGAAGCCAACGGCCTGACAAAAGCTCTCCTTTACCCTCTCAGCCTGTTTAATGAGCTCTAATTAGAGAGATGAGTCCGATCAAGCAACTGGTCCTCATGTTGACCTTCTTCTAAACCAGATGAATCAACTGAGGGCTTCTGAGCTGTAGAAGATGGCTGCAAATCAAGCTAAATATAATAGATGAAAACTACGAACCATCACCAATTATTAACCATTTTACTACATCGAGTGGAGGAGGAGGCTTTAATGATAAAATTGTTATAATTACTTGGTTGCATTTGTTTATTTGACTAATACATCAGTGATTAAAAAATTGCACAAAATTTCTGAAACCAAACTGACGGTGATTTATTCGAAATTGACCAAAACTAAAAATCAGCTGTCCAGTATATCGGAATATATTCAGTGAATATATTCTGGGTTATCTATTCCAGCAACAAAATGGTTTTCCAAACTATTTCAGTGATCCCAGACCAGCAGCGCACCTTTACTTGGGAGTCTGGCGAATGTTGGGTTGAATCTTGTCGAGTGGATGTAAAGCAGCGTGTCTTTGAGCCCATCGGCGAGTCTCGGCGCTCGAGTCATTTTTGGATATCAAAGTGGAGCATGTGGCGACACAGCCATGATGCTTAAGAGGAGGAAGATTTGATATCGGAGATAAATGAGGATACTGGAAACCAGGCAGCAAGATAACAGGAGCGCTGCCACTGAAAACATTGATAGTGGTTGGCGAGTGCAAGAAGTGTGGATGATGCCCAAAACGGTAAAAATCAGCTTCTTGATTGTATATTTGTGCGTGTATTATGAGGCTATGGATCTTTTCAGCTTGAAAAAGGCGTCGATGACACAGAATCTGAGAGCTTTGAAGTGATTCCACAAAATCTGTCAGAAGAAGCTTTCCTTCTATGAACTTCTGCCAGAGATTCTGGAGAGTGAAAGACAGAAAACTCAATCAAAACTTTGAAACCACTTTTTCAAGTCTTTGATATCTGAATCTGCATTTCATGAACCGTATATCTCAGCTGTACCTCAGATTGAATGAAGGAATGATTGGTCTTCTCCTTAAGAAGCTTATGAATCGTTCGAAGGCTGAGTTTCTGCTGCAAAGTTTCTGGACAAGCATTAGATCAGTTATACAGTGACGCAGATTAGAAAAAGCATTATATTGCAAGCCAATCAAGAACTTACCCTGCTTTCTCTGTTTGCGTCGCACTGAAGACACCATTTGACCAAGAGTCTGGTACTTTTCAGCTAAAAGCTTTTTAGAGTTGTTCAGATGTGGCTGATGTGCTAGGTTCTGCTCTGCAAGCCAACAGTTGGAGGCCATCAAGATCTTTTTACACCTCTGAAGATGCTGTAACTGCAGGCGAGACCCATTTTACACTATAAACGTATTTAGACATTTTGCAAGCTGTAAACAGATGCTACCTGACATTTTCTCAGAGCTAAAACTTTTCTGAGCAATCTCGATATCATTTTTAGTTTACCTAACAATTTTGACAACCAGAATTTCTGGGACTTCATTTTTTGTCGCTCGTGACTATGTAGTTAGGTGTTGTACAGTACCTTTGAATCGTGTCTGATTGTCTCTCGCATCCTTTCCTCGTCTTCCAGGAGCTCCAGAAGTTGAGCGGTGTTCAGATGTTTGAGATAGTCCAAATTTAGCATTGAATCCCCTTCAAGAGGCATTGCAGCCCATTTAGGAAAACACTGCCTCTCACCCAGGACTTGATGCTGTGGGAACATGCTGCATTTGTACATCTTGTAACATGATCACAAGCTCCAGAGAGGTTGGTTACTAGGGATTTCAGAGCTTTCATAGGAGCCAGCATACCAGCAAAGAACTACACTTTCTCTTCCAACACCCTTGATAAATGTAGACAAAAACATGAGTCAAAATGGATGAGGGTCTTCAGCACCTTGGACAGCTCGAGAATAGTTAGAATAACCTTAGAAAAACATTAGTCTGTCTGTCATGCCCGCTCTTATGGAAAAAAAAATATGGTAAACCAAACTCTTCACCCTTTCAGGAACTGAATGCTGCAAGAACAATTTGTGTCCTCCTTATTTAATTTTCTGTAGCTTAGCAAAACAGTATAGCAATAAATTATCAACCCTGTTGCTGTGATTTTCTAGAATACAATCTGTCTTTTAAAATGAGATCTTTTTTGAGAAGTATCAGCAATATACTCTGTCTAATAATACCATGAACACGGCCAAATGAATTATAAAACTGTCAACATGCCATCTTCAACCCTGTTACATCACATATTCAAAAATATAATTTTTCATTAAATTAACATACCATTAAAATATATCATTTTAAAATGGAAAGGACATCTGATACATGACCCATCTGATTATTTTCCCAAACAAAATGGACAATGCACCGATTATAATAAGCTTGACGTTCTATAAAAGTATCTTTGTTTTGGATTAAATCCAATTTTGCTCTCAAGTAGCACGTCCTATAAGGTTATGTAACAACTGATCTTCTTTCCCTGCTGATAAACTGACTCAAGAGCATGTTACTTTAACTCTAAAGTGTTATCCTGTTATACTTTGACTTCAAAGTTCAAGAACTTAGCCACTTAGCCATCATTTCCTTTCCACCCTGCAACCGGACTCACTTATGCTTTGTGTGTTCACATCGTGGGTGCTTTACGGCACTTGCCCTCAGAATGACGTAGTATCACTCATTGATCACTGTCCATGTCCTTTCACTGACTGCAGTCCGTCCATGTAAACAGTCTTTTGGAACAGATATAGCCACGCTGGACTAAATGTGACCATGCTAGCTAATCCTCTTTGCTTTGGTGATCCCAAAGAGTCTGGAGTCCTCTGGGCTTCAGAGGCACAACAGTGTTTTCTGCCTGATGAGGGGAATACCATGCAACACTATGGCTGGCAATTCAGTCTCTTTCTGCTGTATGTAAGTAATAACAACTGCTATGTATACTGGAAAAACTAAAAATGTTTTTTGATTGAGGTCACGCACTTATGCAACGTTTTTTTAACACGTCAAATGCTTTGTATGTTTTAAATAAGATATCAATATTTCACATCCTATTTGATATAACTCAGTATATATCTGAAGATAAACAGATTTTTTTTCCAGAATGTTTTTAATGATTTTTTTTATAGTGAAAATCCAACTAGTGTTATTTAGTATTACTGAGATACTATTTGTTTTTATTATTATTTTGAATATGATTTTTTTATTGTAATTTTTGTTAAAGTTTTAGTAATTTTGTTATGCATTTTTCATTCGTATTTTTTAAACATTTATGTGGTTAATTTTATAGTACATGGTGTATAGTTTTTACATTTATAGTTAACTTTCACTTTTAGTTTGAATACTTCAGCTTAAAAGTTTTTCATATTTTATTTCAGTTCATGTTTATTAGATTTTACTGTAATTATAATTAAAGTTTTAGCTGTTACATTTTGTCATTTTTTAGGTTATTACAAAGTTTCTATTACGCTTTTAGTTTATTTTAATACTGCTTCATATTTTAATTAACTGACAAATCCCGCTAAAATACGTTTTCAGATTTTATTTCAGTTACTGTAGATTATAGGTTTTATTTGATCCTGTTTACCAATAATTTTGTATTTTTTATGTGATTTATTATTTTTATTAGTTTGTTGTGTTTAATGTCTGTAATATTAAGAATTATTTTGAGCTGTTTTAATACTTCAAATTAAATTGAACAATAATTACAAATGTGTATTTAAGTTTTTATTTTCAGTTAATGTTTATTTTATTTCAAGTAATGAAAATGTGTGGTTTTTAATGGTTTTAGTTAATAATAACTTTGAATCAGACAGAGCCATAAATTATAATTTTGAACCATTTTAGCATTTATTTTTGTGCTTCCCTGTTAATTAAGCCATTGTGAAGCCATTATTTTACAATATATTTTCTCTGTTGATGCACATTGGTACAGATGGTTTTATGAGTTGTTCTAATTATCTGTGGTCCATTTTGTGTGCTTCCATATTAACAGTAATAAAACCATATTAAACCTAAAACATGAAAAGTTCTTTAGATTTTCTAAAGAAAATGCATCACTTAAATGTTTGAACTTATGGCAGTGAGTGTGCTTCTTACCGCTGTCAAACTCAATGCAATTCTGCTTTCACAGTTTGATGTTCCTCTGGAGCCTCTGAAGAACGCCGGGCTCTGCAGTGTTCACTGAGAGGAGTACTTTGTTCTAAGCAGCTCAGACTGAAGCAGGACAGTCATGAGTGCTGACACCGCCAACAGGGTGGATCTAGACCCTGATTACCATTCTGAACTGGCGGACATGGTAGCAGCTATGAACATGGCTGCCAACAGACTGACCCCTCCTAATGGATACAGGACCACCCCACATCGCCTCAATCTTTCCGATCGCAAGCTGTCACTGCAGGAGCGATCCAGTTACCAGAATGGCCATACCCCACGGATAGCCAGAAGACCCACTATTGAATCCAAGCGGGTGTCTATCTCTGATGGGGAAGTGAGTTGGGCAGAAGATTTTATTCCTTTGCAGCAGTGTTACCTCGGATTGTTGGCTCAGTGGTAGAGCATTGTGTTAGCAGTGCAAAAGGTTGTGGGTTCGATTCCCAGAGGACACATGTTAGATAAAACATGCTTTGGATAAAGGTGTCTGGTAAATGCATAATTTAAATGCATCAAGACCAAAAGAATTCATGATAGCTTGCCAATTTTACAAATAATTATAAAGAAATGTCAAGAAAGGCATTAAATTAAATACTGTATTAAATTTTGAAGTAAAGACTGAACTATTTTCTTGCCAAATATTTTTTTTTTATGTTTTATTTTGAATTATTATAACTTTTTTTATTGTTGTTTCTTTTATGTTTTCAAAATATGAGAGTCATTAAATGTATTTTTACATCTAAATATCGCCACATGTCTCCCTACAGGACTGTGTCCAGCTAAACCAGTACAAGTTAAAGAGTGAGATAGGAAAGGTTGGTAATTCTACTTGAATATCTTAATTTGTTCTACATGTTTATTATTGATTGGCCATGTCTGGTAATCTTCTGTTTATTACCCAGGGTTCATATGGGGTGGTCAAATTAGCATATAATGCAGATGATGACCAGTATTATGTAAGCATATATGTGATATCAAATTAAATTTACCTTCTGTAAGGATTTAGCCATACTGACATTTTTAACATTTAGTTATTATTACAATTATTTAACAAAAATATTATTATTCCAGGCTATGAAGTTGGTATCCAAAAAGAAGTTAATGAAGCAGTGTGGATTCCCACGTAAGCAATAAAAAATGTACATTTCAGGCGTGTGACTTTCTCTTGAAGTGAAGTTTGCGTGCAGAATATGAATATTAATGTTGTGATGGTTGTGTAGGGCGACCTCCTTCCAGAGAATCCAATGGATCACAAGAGAATCTTTTAAAGCATTCTGGCCTGTTGGACCGAGTTTATCAGGAAATCGCTATTTTGAAGAAACTTGACCATCTTAATGTTGTTAATTTAGTTGAGGTGAGTTAGACACTGTGTGTTGGGGTTTTTATGAGATTCGTTACCATACAAGTCAAATATGTTTTACTATAAATGATATCTCTGTGTTATTTTAGTATTATTCATATAACTTTTATTATTATTCTGAATTGGCTTACATTTCTATCTATTTTATTTGATTTAGTTTTTAATTTAAATAACTCTGCCATAACTAAAACGCATCTTTCCTGTGATATTTAACTGAAGGTTCTTGATGATCCGGCTGAGGATAACTTGCACATGGGTAAGAAATTCTGTTAGTCAGCGATCTGCAATTATAAAGTACTTTGGTTTTTACTCTTTGATCTATTTATTTGGGTTTTTACTCTTTGATCTATTTATTTGGGTTTTTACTCTTTGATCTATTTATTTATTCTGTGTGTCCCTTTCATAGTCTTTGAGTGGGTGCGTAAAGGGTGAGTATCTGTAACTATAGGTCATCACCACATATATATATACAGATTGGATGTTTCTTTAGTTTGTTTTTCTCTCTCTAATTTTCACCCGGTACTAGTCCAGTGATGGAGATCCCTACGGACAGTCCTCTGTCAGAAGAAATGGCCCGTTTCTACTTCAGAGATGTCATCCTAGGAATCGAATACTGTACGTTTGCCTAGTTTAGGGTCCTTCAAGTTGTAGTGTATATGTCGATGTCATTTATAAACTTTAGGATTTGGCGCTAGATTTGGTTTCATGTTTTATTTTTAGTGCACTATCAGAAAATCGTACATAGAGACATCAAACCCTCGAATCTGCTGCTGGGGGACGACGGACACATCAAGATCGCAGATTTTGGTGTGAGTAATGAGTTTGAGGGGAATGATGCTCTCCTATCAAACAGCGCAGGAACACCAGCTTTCATGGCGCCTGAAACTCTGACTGACCTGGACCTGAGATTCAGCGG
This sequence comes from Carassius auratus, assembly GCF_003368295.1. Lineage (NCBI taxonomy): Eukaryota > Metazoa > Chordata > Actinopteri > Cypriniformes > Cyprinidae > Carassius > Carassius auratus. The sequence goes on from NC_039257.1 coordinate 14,967,788, forward strand.
AAGGGTGAGGAGGTGTTATAGAACATTCCATACAGTGAAGACACTGATTCCTTATCATTAACAAACAACTCTCGTTGGATTCAGGCTGTGGACATATGGGCAATGGGAGTGACGCTGTTTTGTTTTGTCTTTGGAAGGGTAAGACATTGACCTTTTAAAACATGACTTTGGTCAAGGACATCTGTGGATATAATGCAAATCTGTTTGTGTTTCTTTGTGCAGTGTCCTTTTCATGATGAATATATCTTAGGCCTGCATGAAAAGATCAGGGCTGCGCCAGTGGAGTTCCCAGACATGTGAGTCACGAGCGCTATACTAAACCATGATGGGGAAACAGAAATAAACGGCATAATATTAAATTAATTCATAATTTTCAGCAAATGTATAATATGTCAAGGAATTGAAACTGATGTAGGAACTGTATCTTCTAGTTGAATGGCACTTAATGAATATTCTTAATTCGATTAAAGTAGTTTTAACATTTTCTTCATATAGTAACTTTTTTTTAAAAACCAAAACAAACCTGGAGTTCTACTATATGACAGATGGATGGATGGATGGTGTAATTGTTTTTGTGTTGTTTGCACAGGCCTGTGATCAGTGATGGGTTGAAGGATCTCATCATCAGAATGCTGGACAAAGTTCCTGAAACTAGAATCATGTTACCAGAAATCAAGGTGAAATCATATTGAAAGATTGCTGAGAAGTAGTTTCAAGTGTAGATGGTAGCGTTGCTCTGAGTGTGTGTAATATTGAGTCTGTGGGCAGCTGCACCCGTGGGTCACACTTGATGGCACGGATCTTCTGCCTCTGGAGGAGGAGCACTGCACCGTGGTGGAGGTCACTGAGGAGGAGGTGCAGAACTCTGTCAAACTAGTTCCCAGCCTTTCTGCTGTGGTGAGTAAATATGAAGAAAAAAAAAATACGTACATTTTGATTTTTCACTAGGAATAATTCTCCCTTAGTTTCTCTATGCCACACACACGCAATTAGGCATAAAAAATGCCATTTTATTTAAAAATGCCAATTGATTTATCTTTTTAAATTTTAATTGAATGTATTTTCACCCAAAAATGAACATTTGTTCCAAACCTGAATGCATTTCTTTCTTTTCCCTGAAGAATATTGTTAACTAAACAGTTGATGGTAGCCATTAACTTCCATAGTATTAAAAAATAGTCAATTGTTTAATATCTGTAGCACAAAAAAGTCCCATGTTGTGGATCAAGGAGTGAAATAGAGTGAATTTGTGTTTTGCACTGTATCTTAAGATCCTGGTGAAGTCCATGTTGCGAAAGCGCTCCTTCAGTAACCCGTTCGAGTCTCCCAGCCGCAGGCAAGGCAGGTCCATGTCTGCCCCTGGAGGTCTGACTGTGTAAGTCCAGAATGCACATCACTGCATTCAATACTGATGCTTATAATACCTGTGATTTCACTGATATTTGGTTCTTCTTTCTTTCAATAATTTCTGCAGGGATATGTCGCTGTTTCGCCCTCTAAGGTATTTCACAATAGACCTTACTGCCATGATAATCAGCTAAATTTAGTATTTCAACTCCGTTCTCATGTTTCAGTGTATGTGTGTATACGACACATATTCATATTTTGATGGTCTGTGTCTCCAACAGCAGAGGGAGTAACAGTAACGGAAGCAGAGAGGGGGAGCTGGAAAACCTTATCGAGGATGAAACTTCTCCTTAAATTTGAAAATATAATTTTGTGGGATTGGACATTTTTTCCCATCTGAGTATTTTGAGCATGATGTAACATGATGTATAACATTTTAAATTCTGTATACTGTACACACTGCATGATGAAAGGTTAGATTTGGAGGTACCTTTAAAATATAATGCAGAATCTGGTAATACTTTATATCAGTGGTTCCCAACACTGGTCCTTGAGGCACCCCAACACTGTACATTTTGCATGTCTCCTTTCTCTGATGCATCAATTACAAGTTTTGAAGTCTGTACTACTGAGCAGAAGACCTGAATAAAGTTTGTTTTATTAAGGAGACATGCAAAACTGTTGGGGTGCCTCAAGGGCCAGGGTTGGGAACCACTGCTTTATATTAGAGTAATATTTGTGTTTCATTGCATTTACGTGCCAAAAGTAAAAACGAAAGAAATTTAGATATAAATGCATGTTTAAAAAGAGTGCATCGGTGCATTTAACAGATAAGCATGTGATAATTTTGATGAGCTGTATTAGAAGTCCGTTATCTATAAGTCTGTATGCTGTTTCATCGTCCTTTTGAGGTTTTAAAATTGTATCGTGCATTTCATCTGTGGACACACACACACATATATAAAATGCTAAATAAAAATAATTTATGTGACATTTTAATAATATACATCTAATTTTTTTGTGTGTGATATACTTAAAGAAAAAAAAATGATATGAATAAATAATTTGAATTCATTTAATAAATAATAATTACAAGTTTTACAAGTTACAAATTACAAGTTAAATAAGAAAAGAGACATGTTTATTTTTATTTTTTTTATAATAGTCACTGGCTAAACATCGATTGTGATTAAGTATTTTTGATTATATAAAATTAACAATATTAAGAACAAATTGCATTCTGAGTACAGGTCCCGGGCTCCTTTAGTGTGCACTGTTATTAATCACGGTGGATGTACTTTAGTGCCTCTGTGAGGCTGTTCTCTGATTAGGAACACAAACCCTAGGGACTCTGTATGGCACTCTTTTTAAAAATAACCGTCTAAGGGAGATAGTATGTCAGGATAAGACCTCCATTATGGCCCAGACAGAAATGTCAACATAGTGAACGTCACTGCTGTTTCTCTTTAAAGTTAATATGATGACAGTCCACAAAGGATCGATAATCTTTATTTCATTACAAACACACTTTCAGGATGTATTACAGAGTTTAATTTTATCAAGCGTAATTGTATTTTGATCTGTCAAAGAACATTCATTTGATCTAAATAAGTACATTTTCTGACTTTCACTTCTGACGAAAATGTGAATGGTTGTTAACTACTGTGCTTTGCTATGCAGTTTCAAGGGGTCTAAACAAACCTTGATGTATAGTTGATGTGAGTCACATTTATTGGCATTGCAGGACATTCCAGGATGTTTATCCTTTATCTTTTTATCTTTTTAACAGTATAACAGTTTAGTCCTTAAATACAAGGACATTGTTCTTATCTTTATTATCTGTACATTGTCAGTCCACAACACTGAAGAGAAAATGAAATTAAATTAACTTAAATGAATACATCACTTTGTCTCATCACTAGAGATGTGTGTTTGGGTTTTTTTGGCCATGACTGGTTGGTATATGCGTTGCTGGGAAGCTGCCGGCAGCTGTAAGGTTTGGGATCGGGGTGGATAACGAGGAAAATGGGCCACTGGATTTTACAATGTGGCTTTTTATATCAGCGATCCAGCCTCATGGGTAATTCAGGACACAAGATGCGAGCATATTAATTTGATTCATATTTAGACTCCCACTTTGTGGTGTCTCTCCAAAGTGTTCTGCAGAAACCTGGCAAACATTAAAAATTATCATAGAAAAGCAAAGAACAGATAATCCCAGTGTGTTCAATTCCAGATTTTTTTTTTTTTTTTTTTTGGGAGCAGCTTTTATTTTGCCTTTGTTCTCTAGGGTAAATCTCAGAAAATGTGTCAAAGACCTACACACAAGTTTCTCTCTCAAATTCCTGTTATTTGTATTACTGCATATTTTTTAATGCATCAAATAACTCTTATAAGAGTATATTTTGGAACTGAAAATCAATTCCAGTTCCAGAATCAGATAGTTGTAGTACAATTAACATTTCAATTCAACCAATCAATTCCTTTGTGTGCATCTTTTTTTTTAGGTGGCAAAAGGGAGCTGTTAAAAATCTATTTGTCCTTGAATCATTCTGTAACGATAATAAAACTCCATATACATCGAGAAGAAGGAGGCGGGAACCGGCGCACAATCAAAATACTTTAATAATTCAAAAATAAATACAAAACGGCACACCAGCCCCTCACGGCCGGCTGGTGCGCATAAATAAAAGCCAAAACATAAAATAATGTCCCAGGCCTGGTCCTCTCTCGTCCTTCACGGTCGTCACTCCAGTTTTATATCCTTCCATCTCCTACGTGGGACTCGATACTGGCGGTGGGGCGCAGGTGTAGCTCATCTCCAATCACTACACCTGGCCTCACTCCTCGTTCCCACGCCTCTTGGCCCCGCCCCACTCGCCACACATTCATTCAAAAGATTCATTCAAAAACACTGATCCATCCAGTAAACAAGTAAATCTTGAGTGAGTCATTGAATCATTCCATTCATAAATTCCATTAGATTTGGTTAGTTGTTTTCTTCAGAATTGTTAAAGAACAACCGAAATTTATATATAAAAAAAATAATAATACAATAAAATCTTAATTTATCCAAAATGTATAGTGCAGCTCTATTTTGCACATAAACTGCTTTTAGTTGAGTCCAGTTTTTATGTAGCCAGCTGATTTTTGTTCATGGTATATAGCAGCAATTAAATGTTTTGCAAAAAAAGACACGCACAATAAATATGTTTTAATCTAAATGTTTCACTTTTTTTTCCTGTTCTCACTCCATTGACTCACATGTTCACATGATCAATGTTCAAATTACTCACTCAACATATGCTAAGCATCCATGTGTTTGCCTGCTGTTATTCCTCTGGGTGTGTACCATGTACTTTCAAACAGCAAATAATTTAACGAACACTTAGCATAAGGTTAATACACCTGTACTCAACAATGTTAATCACTGTTCACACTGTAAGACCATTTAAAAGCCCATAGAGCAAATTATATTACCTTATGAGCGGCTGCGGGTGTGATTTGTAACTTGAATGTGTGTGGTTTCCAGTGTCTTCCACTTTCAGTTACTTTAGTTGTGTGGCTTGATATCGCTGGTATTTCTTAACAAACTATTTTTATGTATTGCTGTAATTCTAAACACTGCTTTGTAGGGGAAATAGTTGTTCTGTTTGTTTACTGGGGGAAAAAACAGGGAAAAACTACGTGATTCCACATTCAGAAAATATAAAGTTCAAATCACCAGTGTCATATTTCTATACAGAATTAGAATTGCAGTCATTCCAGGTTGGTATATTTTCATCAGACAGGCAGTTTGTGAAAACCGTGGATGGAAAGATCAAAACCATTGGTGAGTGCTCTTTATAGACGTGTTGCACTTATTTCAATGGAAAAGCTGTTACAAAAATAGCTAAATGTAAAAGTAAACCTAAAAGACCCCTTTTTTATTTAAATTAATTTCCTAAAATGAAAGCATGAGGTTACTGTTACTGTAATCTCTCATATCTGATCATATTTGCTGCATCTACAGTGTATATCAAATTAAGATCATTATCTAATTGTAAGTGTGAAATATTCAAATGCTAATTGTGGCCTAGAGTGAAATTGATGTGAAAAAGTCAGATTTATTTGTATAGTGCTTTCCACAATGCACATAATTTCAAAGCAATTTTACAGAAGGTCATATTGTCTGTAATGCCTTTTTGCGTTAACATAGTATCTTTAAGGGATCGGTGATATGGCGATTGAACATTAGCTTCAATTAATTTACAACATCATACTGTTTTTAATAAGTTAGTTGTTAGCTGCCGCATACATATTAATCATCAGACCCCATCCTAAAACTAGCTATATATTGTGAATTATCAGTCTAAATATGTCTATAGGTTTACTTGTTCATCTGTAACCAAAAGGGGCACAATTCATTAGTCTGGTTTTTAATGACACATATCTCTGCATAATTTTTAAGCAGATGGGATCTTAGACCAAGGCACATCACAAATCCTAGGCATTCGGCTTTATACAGATGGTACAATGTGTTAATGAATTTTCTCCTTTTTTTCCCCCTCCAGATTAAACTTTAAATGTGAACACCCTTCAGGGGCAGAAATTATATGTATAGCCATGTTTATCAGACAATCAAGTATGAAATCAATTAAACAAGCCTCAATAGAACAGAAAGAAATAATGCAGCACATATATTTGCGCTGACACATATTCAGCTGAGGAGCCTTATCTGAACAGTTTAACCAGAGAAAACATATTCAGATCTTTCTATCTTACATCCGATCATAATGCAGCAGAAAATGGAGTCTCAGTGTGAACGAGGGGAGACAGGTTTCCCTTGAATTTTAATGGTGTCTCTGATGTTTATCTCTTTGCAGGTTGTTCTAGATGTCTGAACAGTGCCAATGGGAAAGGGGATGTTTTTTTTTCTCTCTCCAGCCCTAGCAACATGCACTGGATTGGTGGATGTGACAGCTCCCTGTGCCTGCGATTGGCTGTTATTGTGGACCATTCTGAGCAGAGAAAATTCATCTCTTGCTCTACTGGGTGTGGGTTGCTGTAGGAGGCTGCAGCAGAATGCCAAAAAGAGCTCGCAATTCCGTGTGTAAGTTTGTTTTACCTTCATAATATGAAAAAGAGATCGAGACAAACGCAAAGGGTACTAGAATGAAGCGTGATTTCAGACGGTGCTCGTGCAGTTTCAGACAGCAGAAGAGATCCTAGTTTACCATCAGTGAGATAATTATTCAAACAGTTAGTCATGCTGATAATGAATTCAATTGGAAATGTCTACAGGCTTGCAGGTTTGTCATGTGACCTTCAGATGAAAAAAAAGTCAGCCATTTCTTTGCAGTTTCTGCCCTCATCAAACGTCAAAGGATTTTAAATGCAGGCATACTGTAACTAAAGCCAATAATATGGTCCTTATCTAGGCACATTCGTATGTGAAGCACATTATTATATTGTGGAGAGGTGAGCTCTGCAATGCAGTGCTGAGCACTAATCATGGAGAGTAGGTGCAATGCAGAAAAGAACCATTTGGTTTTCTTAAATTCAGTTATGGATTCACCAAAGTGTTTGAAGCTGTTGGCATCTTGTGCTGTAAAACATATATAAAAATACTTAACTGTAGATTGGTTGATAAGAACAACAGGACTTGGATTTGAGCACACATTGCTAAATTTGTGCTGTAATCCAGTATTTTATGTAATTGTTTGGTTTCTTTTTTTTTTTTTTAGATGAATCAATAATGGGAAAACAATACACACGACCAGCATTGATTGACATGATGGATCTACGACTACTTGAGTTCTTTTTTTCTTGTCTTTTTATTGTTATAATTATTTCGGCTCTTGTGCAACTGCTACATAGTTATTCACATTCAAGATATTGTCACTCAGGATACAGCTAAAAGTAAAATAAAAAAAAGGAAAATGCAAAGAAATTAATTTAGAAATACTGCCAAAGACAATTTAAGGTCCATGTTCTGAATCGGTCATGGAAACACTGATTCGGTAACGTCACTGTTGTTTAAACCACACGTTCAATGTGCATAATATGACAAGAAGAGCACTCATATATTGTTTGAAGAGCAAAATATTGCTTAACAATGACATGGTTACAATTTACCAAGAAACACACTGGTACATCAGTGATCAGTATTCTTTTTCAAAAGTCAGCCTAGCTAAAGAAAAAACATTCCATGTCACAACGGTAATGCCCATAACAGATCGATTTATTGTCAACAATCACAATTTTCGAATAGCGAATCGAAACGAAAACTGATCAATTATAAACAAACAATATGAAGCCAGTTTACTTTTCAATTATAGGAATACATAACATCCAAGATATAAGTTAATAAAGTCAAGCTATTGTATAAATACATCACCAGCATGCACAATATTGAATCATTGATAGTATTGTTGTAATTATCTTACACTGACAAAACAGTATACTTGGCAAGTGCAAAAATAAGTTAAACACAGAAGTAAACCACAAACTTTGAAGCTGCAATATTTTCCTGTTTTCTATTTTTTTTTTCTTTTTTTAACCAGATCAGTCTCTGCCTTTTCCCCAACCTGTCCTTCAAAAAAGTCAATGGTTCCAGTAGTATCAGCCTGTGATGAATATATGACAATGACTAAACTTTCCCTCTTTTGGTGCATTCAAAAGAACACAATCTTATTCAACACACTTCCATCTAATAGCTATTTAAATCGATTTTCCAGTTCAGTTAATTGAGCGCATACAGGGTGATTCAAACAGATCAACTCGTGACTAATACTGGAACCATTTAATACTATTTATACTCTTCGAACGCCACCTTACCCTCTTTTTTTAAATGCTTTTCTACTACCCAAAACATAAATAAGCAGCATCCCTTTGAAATACATCAGTCCATATGCCAGTGTGAGGCTGCCATTCCCAACCAACAACGACCGTTTCCGGCTGATTGACTGACATTTCAGTGGTTTTGGCAAATGTCAAAGAGAACCAAGAAGAGGGAGGCCCATTCAACTATATATATATTTCTGTATATATTCAAACTAGGACTTTAGCCCCCCCTTTACGACCCTTGATATTTTTTTCTTTTAACTCGTGGAAAAATAAAGAACTGCTGCTGCAGAGGAAACCATGGCAAAAGCTGCTGCCAAAGTCCACCAGCCATTTTTATGTTTCTAGATCGAGAACTTGTCTACTTTTAATTGTTGCCCTCCCCACCCTCATCATCCTGCTGGTCACTCGTCCACAGTGTTAAGTTGTCTCGGAGGAGCTGCATGATGAGGGTTGAGTCTTTGTAGGAGTCCTCATTGAGGGTGTCGAGCTCGGCGATGGCGTCGTCGAAGGCCGTCTTGGCGAGATGACAGGCCTGCTCCGGAGCGTTCTGGATCTCGTAGTAGAAGACCGAGTAGTTGAGGGCCAATCCCAGCCGGATGGGGTGAGTGGGCTGCATGTGCTCTTTGCTGATCTCGTGAGCCTCGTTGTAGGCCTTCTCGGAGGATTCCACCACGGTGGAGCGCTTCTCGCCCGTGGCCACCTCGGCCAAGTAACGGTAATAGTCTCCCTTCATCTTCAGGTAGAAGACCTTGCTCTCGTGCTGGGTGTCACTGCAGTTCTTGATCAGGAAGTTATCCAGCAGGTTGAGCACGTCTTGGCACACGGCCTCCAGCTCCTTCTCAATCTTCTCGCGGTAGGCCCTCACCATCTCGATCTTCTTCTCGTTGCCATCAGCGGACGTCTTCTGCTCGATGCTGGAGATGACCCTCCAGGATGAGCGCCGAGCGCCTACGACGTTCTTATAGGCGACGGACAGGAGGTTCCTCTCTTCGTTGGACAAGGCCTCGTTCAGCTCGGTTACCTACAAAAAGGAAGGAAATAGAACGCTGTTTGAGGAAAGAGACGTACATCATCCAGCAAGGTGATAACAACCTTGTTACGCAACTCATTTAGTGATAAAGTGAACGTGCAACAGTTAATTTTTCAGTTGCGTAATGATAATATCCACAGAGAGCTTCATCAGTTGGCTGAATGCATTGTGCAGCCATGAGCTCGAGCTATATGCCAAGTGCAGTTTCCATGGCAATCGTCTCATTTTGTACAGTAGTCCAACTCTATCTAGTGAGATGACAGAGCGCTAGTGCTACACAATACACTAGAGGTGAAATCACTTCAGCTGAGAGTGGGGGCAGGGAGAGGATAGGGGGCAGGGGCGGGAGGTGAAATGTTCCCACATACCCTCCAGGGCAGCTGCAGTGTAAGTTAACATGATCGCTGTGCGGCAGTTCATGTGTTACAGTGGCCTTCTCGCTGACCTTTTCTCTTGCCAAACTGGGACGGCTATACTACGTATGTAAAAAGAGTCTGATTCCGTATTGATTTAGTCATAAATCACTCAAAACTACAGATCTTCTTCTAGTCAAAATGTCAGAACCTCTTTGTGGTGCGATTACATAATATCATGGGTTAAATTGTTTTCTGTACTCTCTTGAAAAAAAAGGTTTCAAAAGGGTGTTTTTGCAGTGATGGCGCATTCTGGGTTCCTCAAAAAATGGTTCCTTTTTAGAGTCTTTGTGTGGTGAACATTTTCCAATATAGAGAACCTTTTTTGGAATGTACAGGTTTCATGGATGTTAAAGGATCTTCGTGGATCCATCAAAGCCAATAAGGACCTTTATTTTTGTAAGCGTAACACTTTTCAAATGGGATGTGCTTCAGATCAAGGTGTTTGATTTTAGCTACCAGCCACAAAAGCTAAAATTATTCTTTCAAAGTCCATAGAATACAAAGAAAACTAAATTCAAAGACAGATCAATAAAGATCAGAGTAGGAAACAGGAACACTGGCTCAGACAGGAAGACAGGACTCATGATGAAACAGAGGAAAGACAACAAACTTATTGCTATTTATGTCCGGGTACAAGGGTTCTTTGCGATATTAATTTGGCATGCCTTTCACAGATAGTAACAGATATTTGTGGAGGGTGATGGGTTACCTTGTTACCTAGGTAGCCGTGTTGTAATCGCATGCAAATATTTACATGGAAGGAAGCCTTTCACAAATTTATAGAACTAGAGAATCTCAATCCAATGTGAAGTTTGGCCTATTGCTGCTTGTCTCTTTGGCCGGACGCATCAAGATAATGGAGGCCTGTGGGCACTTTCCCATCAGGTCTGTGGCTAAATGGGCTTTTATCTAAAGGACTGAAGTAACTTTAGAGTCAAACTGCTTTTAAATCTCCCCCACTGATCCATGAAGCTAAAACTGCCTGTCTGGCATACACAACAATCATTGGAAGGATGGGAACCTTCACTTTTAACAGCCATTTGGGATTTAGACCAAGGTAATATGGCGGTAAAATAATCCAACCAGTTCAGCAAAATTGATCAGGTGGATCTTGTCTGTCACTACACTATTTTTCAGTCAATGCACTTAATATAATATTGCACATTTTGGTATTAAATCAAGACTTTATTGTAAAACACTGCTAATGAGTGCCAACACATCTGGTCTAGAATAGATTGTAAATTAACTGATTTTGCACCCAGTTACTTTATGTAACTTTATGTAGTTTCAATATGAAAATCATTTATCGGCCATCTAAGAATAAAGAGGATTGAGGCACACCTAAGTGTCATTTTTTATTAAGTCAGAAACTTTTTACCGCGGGAAAGGACCATTCAATCAAGAGATGCTAGACGACACCCCTCCAGAAAAAAAAACATGATGTCAACCCTTGACAAAGCAGAAACAGAGGGGTCCTCCTCAATCTCCAGAATCCTGTATAAAACTAGTCTCCTAAATGCCTTCGCTCGGATGAGAATATAGTCAGGATGCTGATGGTGAAGAAGCGTTAGAGATGCAGATGTTCCCCTACTCACCCCCTCGAGAAGCCCTAAGGCCTTGAATGAATTCATTATGGTGCCCTGTATGTTCATCCTCTCAAATACTGTTAAAGTATTCACAGAAATAATATTCACTATGAATTAACACTGCGTTACACTGAGATACACTGCCTTTAATAATATATAAATCACTGGGTTTGAAACAAGAAGGAATATCCAATCTGAATCATGGACCTTACTGCAATATGACAAGGATGGAAGATTCTGGAAGGAATGCTGCTGCCTCTAACGTTGGTTTAGAGGAAATATCTTAATAACTCCCTATATGTGGAAAATGAATATGGGAAGGCATAAACTAAATTGTGAGGATGCGTGGAAAAAAAATTGGAATTTATATATGCTGATGATGGAAGATGAATATCTAATGCATTTATGACAATACAATGCTTGGTTGATGAACAGCAATGACAAAACACCTGTTTCTAGTGTAAAATCAAATACTGTACACTGTGTTATGAGCATGAATATGCAGAATATTACGCAAAGCAACAATTTAAAAACAATGATGTGCAAAATATAGATTTTCTTTTTCTTTTCTTTTCTTTTATTCTGAATGCTGAAAGCTATGTTTGAAACATCTTTATACATTTGTCATGTGTTGTCTCATTCATTTGACTGTGGGCTCTGGTAAGATAGGAGGCACCGCCCAAGATCCAGACAGTCTACACCCGATCCACTGCACTCTCATTAATAAAGCACTGATTTATCATTGATCATCACCCCAAAAATTATTATATGGCACTATATTAAAGGCTCCCGTCACATGCCATATTTTACTGTAACCCAACTTATGATCATTCATGATTACCCTACGAGCGTATAGTATGTATTATACACAAATTATATTACCTCTTTAAATTATGTATTTTCTTAAATACAGATAGATAGATAGATAGATAGATAGATAGATAGATAGATAGATAGATAGATAGATAGATAGATAGATAGATAGATAGATAGATAGATAGATAGATAGGTTATTTAACGATCGTTGGTCAAACTAAACCATCAAACAAATGAAACCCCAAGAGTAAATTAAAAGAATGACTTACCGATTTCATGGCTGCTGCCATATCATCATATCTCTCTGCCTGCTCAGCCAGCCTGGCTTTTTGAACCAGCTGCTCGCGGTCAACCATGTTGGATGGTTATGGTTTGGACGATATTATTTATTTTTTGGGCGGAAAACAGTTATATTGTATGAGCTATGCGGTGTAATTCAATGAACGAGAGCTTCTCTGCAGCTGTTCCTTGCTGTCTGCGCTCGTGCCGACGGGCCACCCTCACCCCTCCTCACGCGCTGGAGGGCTACGTCAGGGCTCTAAACGTGGGTGCTATGGCAAGCTGTTACAACATTTATTCCTTAAAACTTAGACCTGTTTACTGGTACTTTACTATCACTTTTAAAGATCACACTTAATTATTTACTTTATTTTTACTTACTGTCGTAATAACAGTAAACTATACATAATTATATGCAATATTCCCCATGGTTCGCTGAATGAGCTGCCTGGGCCTGAGGTCTGGTACAAATATGACATGGGATACAAAAATACATAGGCTATAGGCTCATATGTATGCAGGTTTAATGCACAAAACGTCTACACAGCAGGCTACATTTCTGTTGCAATATTTAAATTGTAATGAAAGTATTGGGATAAATGTTTATAGTCTGGATAGACTCTTATGTTATGGCAGCCTAGATCAAAATGGGTAATTGGCCTTTGGAACTAATGATACTTTTCAATTAAAGATTGTATACGTTACATTATGCAAGTAGGTGGTGAACATGTTTTGTTTAGTTGTCTAATGTTTTGTTTTTATAATTGTGGGAGAATCATAGCTTAAAAATGCATTGGCTAATATATCTTATATAGGGTTCAGGTGGCTTAAGTGGTAGAGCATTGTGTTAGCAGCGCAAGGTTGTGGGTTTGATTCCCAGGGAACACATGTTAGGTAAAAATGTTAGCCTGAATGCACTGTAAGTCGCTTCGGATAAAACCATCTGCAAAATGCTTTTAATTAATTTAATTTAATATCTTGCATCTAACTAAGACCATTAGTACTGTTTCTAATATTAAAATGTAGTTCTGCTTTTTTGGTTTGTTTTGCAATCCTGGACAACAAAATGAAACCCTATGGTAAGTATACATTTCCTTTAGTAAGTTTGTTAATTATTTGTTACTTGAAATTGTAATTAGTATTTATACTATTTTTTTCTTGTTTTATAGTTATAGTATTTTTTTTATAGACACTACAATATATTTACAGTATTACATAATGCGAATCAGTTTACATTTTAAATCTTACTATAAAAAAAACTGTTAAATCTAGAAAAGCTCTAAGAAGTATCATTTTTAATAGTTATTACATATGATAATCAAACGTTACATAAAAAAACGTACATAGAGTATAAGATTGATAATTGTATTGGGCCTGAGTCCACCTTGTTGTGTCGAGTCTTTAACCCTCTGGAGTCTAAGGGTATTTTTGGGGCCTGGAGAAGTTTTGTCATGCCCTGATATTTGTGCTTTTTTCAGTTTCTTATAAATATCTAAATGGGTAAAGTCTAATATCACTGTAATCAGCACAAACTGGACTATAATAATATGTGAAATGCATGCATGTACATGATTGTATTTTTGAGAAAAAAATGTTATGCATGGTTAGTGGAAAAACTAAAAATGTTAAATCACTTGAATAAGGCCATGAACACATACATAACATTGGTTCCCGGGACTGTTGAGAACTGGAGCTTGTAGCCTAGAATTTTTCTTTTTAAAGTATGTGAAAATCATCTTGTTCACTCACTCGCAGAAAACAATATATTGATTTAAATTTTCTAAGACGCTTTTTGTTGGTAAAAGTCATATGTGAGTAGGTGTCAACTATCATGAATATCATTTTGATTTACACCTGAGAAGACAAAGGCCTGCATAATGAGCTGCATAATGAGCCTCTCAGTCAGCTGTGACACTGAGAGGGAGGTGTTACGAGAAAGAATGTGAGAACAAAATAAAAGTATATAATTTTATGTTTGTAGTTTATTAAGAATATATTTAATTATCCCACAACATAATTTAATATCCACTAAGGGGAGCAGTTAAACAGTTTATTAGGAACAATCAAAGCTTAATTTCAAACTAATTTTTTGCCATCCTTACTCCAGTCACACAATCCTTCAGAAATCCTTTTAACAATCTTATTTTCTACCAAAAAAAAAAACCCATTCATTATTATTTTTATCATTATTAATGTTTAAAAAGAACTGAGAATATTTTCATTTTTTTTAGGGGAAATAAATTGAAAGAACTGCATTGTTTTTACATTTGTTAGAGTTATCTCTATTTGTTACATTTATATTATTTACATCAAGCTTTTGAATGGTATAGTATTGTATATTGTTATTGAAATTTCATAATGTTTCACTTGATTATACATTTAGTCAGGAATTATAGTTTGGAAAAAGTATTTGGAAAAAGTCTAACTAGTAAAATGTTTACATGTTATGTGAAAACTAGTACAAGTATATAAATAAATAAAAAGAGACTTACTCATGTTTATGATCTCTGCTGAATAAAGTGCTTCATTCTTTTTTGTCTGAGGAAATCCATTTCTCAAATCCTCAACCACATCACATCTTTTTGGGGTGAATTATGTCTCATTCCTCTCATCCCGAAGCAAACAGTAAAATAAAATAAAATCTTGAAGAACAGTCTTGCTGCTTTTTCTTCTGTGTGGGCGTATGCAAGCCGCGTGCTTCAGTTTGAATCTGAATAGCGCATTAAGCGTGGGGGCGTGGTCACATTAAATATAATGAAAGGAGACATGAAAAACAGACATTGCGTTGTTTTCATATGGATTACTTTATCTCAGAATATATTTGTTTTCGGCAGCACTTGTTTAGTTTAAATGTAAACATGTCAGGCTTTCTATAGATATCTCTCTCATGTCTCTTCGTTGAGTATTCACGGAGTTACTGTTCATTTTAATGATGTGTTTGTACATGACGATCAGCGGAGACGAAGGCTGCAGACAGCACACCTTGTTTGTTATCTTTATTTTATAAGTGCACAAAGGTTTTTTGTTAATATGTCTGTATACAAAAAAAAAACTAGACCCCTTACAGATTCGATCGATGTATTGCTTATATCTGTACGATTAAAACTGAGATTGTAATTTAAGTTCTTTTCGGGGTTATCAGGAGAAAATGACTCAAAACGCATATATGTGTTAATCGACTCGAAAGGGTTAAGTTGGAGTGGGAGATGTTTATTGTAAATGTCTTATTTTTCATGTCTTTACTTTTCTCTAAATGTTTAAAGTAACTATATATATATATATATATATATATATACTTTTATGAATGACACATAAATATATAATTTTGTCTAATCCTAGTAATATTTAATAACTTACAGTAAAATTACTAGTAAAACTATCAGTAGATACTAATAATTAGTAACGTAGAGCAGGACATGTTCTAAAAAATAAATGTTAAAATGGCTTGCCATATGGGTGCCTCACTTATGATGTAACAGTCCTTATATGGGAGTCAAGAGGCCACATATCAGCAGTGATGTTGATGGCACATCAGAGTTCTTATAAGCTCAAATGCAATATGGGAGAATGAGTCACCCCATTACCATATCTAGCACCCCTCCTGTATGGATAGGAGGATTCTGGAGATGACACAATTACTGTAACATTTAGGATAAAGTGTCTAATGTTTTTTCTATACTTAGAAAGGTTATAGATATCAGACTGGTGGAGCAGACAAGCAACTAGGATCTTCATATGAGTCATTTCACAAAACTAGCAATTTGTATCCCTTATATGTTTTTTTTTTCATTGTTCTCTAGAACTATTTAAGAAGCGTCATAGATAAAAGTAAAACTGGCAAACATTTGAAACTACCATATACACTTCCTTTTGGAAACAGTCCTAAAAATGTTTGAAGTAGTTTAAAAAACATGTTTATTTTTTTAAATGGTAAATGAACTGCATTTGTATAGTGCTTTCAACAGACCCCATGGCCATCCAAAGCACTTTACAAGTTGCCTCACATTCACCCATTCAGACACCGACTGCGGTGTCAGCCATTCAAGGCGCCATCCAGCTCGTCAGGAGCAGCTGGGGTTAGGTGTCTTGCTCAAGGACACCTCGACACTTGGTCAGGTGGAGCCGGTGATTGAACCACCAACCTTCCGGTTTGTAGACAACCTACATGAACCACTGAGCCACTGCCGCCAAAAGAGTCTTATGCTCACCAAGTCTGGAAGTCTTACTAAATACTGTGAAAACAGTAATATTTTGAAATATCTGTTGCAATTGTGTAAAATATGGTAAATACACCAAAAATTCCAGATTTGAATAGAATAGAATAGAATAGAATAGAATAGAATAGAATAGAATAGGCTTTTTTACCTTACCAGTCAACAGTAGAACAGTTAGTCAAGTTCTCTCCCATAACATGACATTTATACAATATCTCCACAATGTTTTTTTGGTTTCCTTAGGTTGACCCATGCAAACCTTGTTGACTGTGAAGGACTGTCCTGAAAAGGTGAAAGGGACTTGCAGGGTTACTTCCGTGACTCTAATGTGTTTAAGAGCTAGCTCTACTTGACACAGTTCAGAACGGATGGCTCAGCTAATCGGCAGGACTGTGCGCAGCAGGACTGGTCCAAATCCACTGGCAGAGTGTTATTCCAGTTCCTCAATGCTTCAAGTCCCTTTCACACCATGATATGAAATCTGTTCTTTCACTAAAGAGTTTTGTATACTGTCTTAAAAAACTGACTTGATAACCATTTGCCGTGTCAGGTTTTTAGTTGGGGATGTCTCAGGTAAAACTGGTTCATTTCCTCCAAGAGGATTATTCTGAGGGCGATTAGCCTGGCTACCGGCCTTAATGCTCAAACTATAGTGAGCATATGGGTGTTTGCTAACCACCTGTCTGCCTACTGAGGGGACATCAGTTGGACAGTCGAAGGCATAGAGGAAGAAGGCTGGAATGATTGGGCTGGATGTCTATCTGTATCCAGACGGTCTTAGGGTTGCTACACCAGACGATATAGAGAAGTGGGAATCTGAGAGTGAAATGTTTGAACCGAATGTGCGTCTCTTCGTGGCTCTGTTCTCATACAACCCTGCGATGATGTCACCAAACCCTGAAACAATGGAGGAGGAACTGCCTTTTGAACAAGGACAGATCATTAAAGTAAAGATATTTATTTTTTGGGCTCTTCTCGTATATTGATTAACAATTATTCAGGATGTCATAATAAGTCAAATGTAACTTTTGCTTTTTACGTGGACCTGCTAAATGAAATGCATGATCTTTAGATAATTTCTCTCCTACTTAGCTCATGCTCTGATTTGCTCTTTTGAAGGTATACGGAGATAAAGATGCTGACGGCTTCTATAGCGGAGAGACAGGTGGTCGCTTCGGTTTTGTGCCGAGCAACATGGTTTCTGAGATTCCTGTGGAAGACGGAGAGCTCAAACTTCGTCTGTTTCAGCAGGGGTTTTTACCAGAGGAGACGCCTTCCATAGGCAAGCATTTACATTTATATAGCCTTCTGTTTGTGTGATTAAACTAGCCATACATTTAATAATATATATTTTTTTTAAAGTACACTTGTTTGGATTTAGGGATTGAGTCGTGACTATTTTGTGCTTTTAATTTTAGCACCCAGCGAAACGTCTAGTGTGCCGGATGGTGTGAAGGTCCACAGGATGGTGGCCGTTTTCGATTATGACCCATGGGAAAGTTCTCCAAACATGGATATCGAGGTTATTGCTTTTTCCAATAAATACATACAAAATGCGAAAAATCCAGTTATAATATAATACACACAATATATATTAACATTTTATAAATAATTTATTATATTAAATAATATATTATACAAGTATGGTCACACTTTATTTTAAGGTCCATTTTGCGCTATCAAACAACCCATTAAATACGACTTATCTGATCTATCTATCTATCTATCTATCTATCTATCTATCTATCTATCTATCTATCTATCTATCTATCTATCTATCTATCTTTCTATCTATCTATCTATCTATCTATTTATTCATTTACTTATTCATTCACACATCTTAGCTAAGCATTGTATGTGATTTATTGATAACTAGTCAACACTTCAAAAACACTTTTACAATAAATGAATTGTAAAATATCCAACAGAATTTAAAATCTGGGTGTTTTGGTTGTTTTCTTCTTTAGGATGAGCTTCCCTTTCGTGCAGGAGACATTATATATGTTTTTGGAGAAATGGACAGTGATGGATTTTATTATGTAAGTATTATGACTCTGTCTAGCACGCATGCGTTTTATTAAAAGTCGTAAGTTAAAGAATGACTGTTTTATATTGATCCAGGGAGATCTCCATGGTTACCGAGGTCTTGTGCCATCAAACTTTTTGCAACCCCTGCCTTGGGACTAAAGGAACTGAGCAATCAGAAATCAGGAACAGGAGAGTGACCTCAGATTGTGAATAGAACCCACTTTACTGAATTCAACAGCAGCTTTGCTGTTTTTTGTTTTTGTTTTTTTTAACCATAAAACGTGTACATTTCCTGTAATGTTCATGACGCATCATGGCACTAAATGCATTTGACCTTTCTACTACATATGCACTATGCTAAGCATCAATTAAATGCATAAAAGGAAATTAATTTATGATTTATACAAGAGCTTTTGGTAGCAGATTTAAAAGAATGATAATGGTAATTTAAGAATCATTGTTTTATATTGTTTTATATTGTTCAATATAATGTCTTTATATGATTTGAGCTATTTTTGTAACGTCCTTCCTGTATGCAGCAACTGCACTGGGGTTAATTTAACAACAGAATGATATCTTTACACACACGTACGCAGTTCATTTCTTCATTTTATAACTGTTTCATGAATTCAAAGATGCACAGATAAAGACGAATGCATTCAAAAACATCATCACATTACAATCAGTATTGAAACACCATCTTTATTAATATTTAATAAACAAGACATTCAGATTCAGCATCATTTGGTTCTCCATAAGATCATCCCTCGCCGCATACAGTACACTCATCCATAAAGTAGGAAACACTACACTGTGTAGAGACGTTTAGTAGTGCTGTCTACTTTATGAGTGACTGCACTGATGTTCCCGCCTCTTCTCTTCTCTTCACGCTCCAATCCTTTCTTTGCACGCTTCCTCTTACCTCCATGTGCTCCGAATGTTCACTTTACAGCACTTTGTTAAACCTAAAATGAAAATTAGATTGATATGTTGTGATTAAAGAAGTCAGGTCATGTTTTATTATGGTTGGATGTTCGGCTGCATCAGCTTTAATTGTTCATAGTGAGTCACTGCACTAAACTTCATGAGGAAGTTTAGAATCATGATTTTCTGCCAGCGCTGTATTAACATTTTTTATATTACATGTGTAATAAACTAAATTATCTAAAAAAAGGAAAAAAAAATTATAATGCCTCCACTTTTGCTGCTTTGTATAAAAAAATGTATGTGAAATGCATTGAATGTGAACTATTGGAATTCGCTATTAAAGCTTGATTTAGTAAAAGAAAAAAATGGGGTTGATGTTTTAATTGAAATAAATTGACTGTATTCACTTTTTTACACTTAATTTCAATTAGTAAGTTCTAGCAAATTCACCTAATTACATTCACTTACTTCAAGTAGTTTACCATTTAACCAAGTTGACAAATCCAGTAATTGAAAATAGTCACATTTATCCAGTATTTTAGATTAAACAGAAGAGCGGTGACTTACCAGTTCTCTGCCTGCTTGATCCCGGAAACAACAGCGAAAAGAGAAAGAAGTTGTCGCCTTTTAACACTTTTTAGGCCACATGGTGCAAACCACAGGAAGAGGCCCTGCAGTCGCTGTCTTAAAGAAGCCCAAAATGCACGCCTATTGGACTACAGCGAGTTTCGTTCGAAGACGGACTCGAATCAATTCCTTTTAAGGGCATTTTAACCGATAAAAGACAGATCAGAAATGAGAGAAAAAGCCCTTGGTCTTTAGCATACATCAAAATCACACAAAGAAATAAAGAGGAAGTCTAGTAAACATGTGATCGGATTGCATCAGGCTTCCACATAGTCTGACGGTGTGGCTATAAAACTAGATATCCCATCATTTTAAAAACAGCGGTGCTGGTCAGGGAGAAAATATCATCGCTGGGAGATGTTACACTTGTTTTGTGTGTGTGTTTACGAATCGCTTCATATTAACATGAATATTTGAAGCACAGTCTCGTTTGTGGCACTTTGCAGAGCTCTTTCCTGAGGGGGAGGGGAGGGGTGGATGCTGTGTTGTGCAAAACCACACTGTTTCGTCAGCAGATCACATATCATCTGAGTCCAATATGAAGGTGTGGTATTGTGTGTCACATAAATGTCATTCAAGTGTAATTCGAAATGATGGCTTGCTAATTGTACATTAAGATGCTGATAAGTAAAACGATTACAGATCTTTTGAAATATTATATGCATAACCTGAAATGAGATTAGCGAATACAATGTACTTTCCTCCGATGCTTGAATTAAACACTTAAGTCCCAGTCTCCCCTGAGGACGCGGTAGTTTGATGAACAGGAGGCCGCTCTCTTATTCTGAAGATGATGCACACGAGATGGACTTGTTGTCTAGACAACCCAAACCTCAAACTCTCGTTTGACACGCACAGAAGGAAGTGGGGGATGTGCAGACTTCTCTGTGATGTACAATGTACCTAGTGTTGTAAAAAACAAGTCAAACATGATTTACAGACATCCCCATGATATATGTAACTGGGTGATTATTCAAATGCCGGCAGTTTTAGCTCTGGTGAAGTTAAGGAAGTAAACATCCTTTTATTATTTTGTAATTTCTTTGTTACATTTTTACTAGTTTATTTAATTCATCTGATAATAATGTCCAATACGGGAACCACAGGAGAATTCTGTCTTTATTTTAGTTTAGTTTAATTCAGTCATGATAATGCCCAGCTCAACTCAAGAGTGTTCTCAACGACTGTTATAAAAAAACATTTTCAAACATTTGTGGACTTTTTCCTGCTTGCTAATTTCATGGCTGGTAGTTCACAATAAAACTTTAGTATAGGGACCAGTTCTTACTATTAACTAGTTGCTTATAGCATGCCTATATTAACATATTGGCTGTTTATTAGTACTTATAAAGCACATATTCTGCATAAACATGTTCTATATTCCTTATCCTGCCCAATACCTAAACTTAACATCTACCTTGCTAACTAATAATGAGTAGCAAATTAGGATTTTATTGAGGAAAATTTGTAATTCAGATTATTAAATTATTAGAACTATTAAATTATATAATATTTTATGATTGAACATCCATGTCTGTACCCAGGGTAAAACAATAAAATCTCCACATAACAGGTATGCAAACATAGTAAAAGAAAATGATAGCACAGAGATGCCTTAACTAGGACCCGCAGGCCAAACTGGCACAAGATGACCTTTGATTTGGCTCTCCATGCAATATTATACCATAAAAATAGGGGTGGCAAAGCCATCTTCATTTCCAATTTCTTTTTGCGTTTTATCACTTTTTGTTTTATTTTTGCATTGTTCTTTACAGAATATACCGGAATGTTTTAAAAAATACATTTTAATATATTTGGATATAATGCAACGCTTTAATTGTTGGCCCTTCATAATACAAAGTTTGGGCACCTCAGTAAGAGTGGCATGATTACACGTTTAAGCCAGTTCATCTTTTATATCTGACCTTCATATATCAAAAAGAAATGAGTTGTAATTTGAAGATTTATCAGTTGTAATAAAAAGCAATACCTGAGACATAAAACTTCCTGAGCTGAAAAAAAAAGTAGTAAAGCACTTTATTTCAAAACATTTGCGGCAGCTTTGCTTATCCAGCGTGTGTGTGTGATACACTAACGTCAGAGCTTATGAAAGCTGAAGGTTGCATCTAAAGGTCAAATCTAGAGGACACTGTTTGCCTCCCTTTTATCAGACACACAAATCACTCATTATGCAATCCACTGAGACCAATGGATCCGTTATCAACTCCACCATGAACTTTATAGTGTTTTACAGCTGTTTCTGTGCTAACAACTGTGTCCTATAAAGTCTATTCTCACTGTTCAAGCAAGAGGGCTGAGAACATGCTTTCTACACCTATTTCTGTACAAAACAAGATTATGTCCTGATATAAATACCTTGGTATAGATAGCGTCTTTTAACTAAGTGCATGAAAAGATGGGTATTATCCAGACAGGTTTAGATTAGGGTTAATTCAATTAACATCTTTGCCTTTAGTTTGTAAGTTAAGCTAAATGCCTTCACTGTTGCTGCATTGTAGAGTCGTTAAAAACACTTTTTTTTAATTTATGATGATTCAGTCAAAGATTTCAGACATTTAAAAAATTCAATCAACATTAACCAATAAATTTTCATTCAAGTTCCCAGGAAACTTGGTTTGAACAGGAAACTTTTACATCACTAGCTACTAGCTAATCACAATTTGTTGCTGTATTTTTAATCGGGTCGCAATATATCCTCATTCACACGTACAGGACTTGGCCGGGATTTCTAAATTGGCTGAAAAGTCCGGTTTTGGCTTTGTTTTCCTTACCTTTTCATGCTTGGTGATGGTAGTGACTAAAAAGTAGTTTGACCAATAGCGTGCAGCAGGTTTTGTATATAATCAACTTATTGTGGCGTGCTAGAAGGTGGAATCTACCTACGGTCAAACCATTATAAAAAAGCCTACAGTATGAGGAGGACTACAAAATGATAAAAATAAAAATAAATTCGGCCAAGTCAGGATTTTAAGTAGAGTAGAAATGTTTTATGACACCGAATATGCAGTCTCAGAGTCACCACTAGATGACAAGACTATTTCAAATCACAGTCTGTAATTAGCAATCTGGGATAGCCTACTTTTTATACTCAGGTATATTTAAATGTTGCATTATGCTGTATATCCATGTGATGTTTTTTATTATGTTGTCAGTCACTTCATTTAGCTCTAAGGTGGAGACCACTTTAGCCTATTTATTAGTTAGTGATAACTGATAATAACTGATAAGTGAAAGTTTGTTATGGGTGGAGAAGTTCTTTGTAATCATGACTAGATTAGAGCAGATTGGACACACTAAATTACTCATAAGTAAGACGAATATATGATACATTCTAATAGAAATGGGTTTTATGGTCACAGGGTTTTGTGCAGTAAAACATGACAGGGAGGGTCATTGTGCGATTATAAAATGCACCTCCAAAGTATCCTTTCATAAAATACACTCCCGTGTTCCTAAGAAGGATTGATCATTCAGGTGAATTTATTTCAATCCAAATACTAAGGATGAATGTGCTCTGGTTTTCTCTACTTGCTATTTTATGCAAGTTTGCTTCAAGTGCAGGTAAGTGTGTTAAATTGAGTAAATGTCATCTTTACTTATCATAAAAACAGGTTTACTGTTAAACCTGATGCTGCTGAATCTAGGTAGTCTGTCAAAAGATAATTTTTAATGTTCATTTTGGTACTGTAAATGGTGGAAGAACTGCACGAATGAAAGCTTTACGAAGTGCATCAAGATATTTGAGAATCTTATAATGAGAGTTGTTGATTTTTGATTTGTAAGACTGAAATTAACACAACATTATAGCATAAAATATTACATTTGTGGATAAATAGATTTAAAACATGGAATGAAACATCTTTGAAGGTTTTAGATGACCAGTTAAAAATCTTCTTAACTGACTGACCTAAGTATATAAAACACACATTGTTCATTGTCTGTTTTCATGTACAGGTAAGTGCAATCAATTAAATGTGATTCGATTTCATTCTCAATGTATGACACTACGTATGAATTAGTTTTCAATAAGTCATCTTGGTTTCCTTTCAGATTGGTGCTATCAGTCTCAAGTATCTTGCAGCAATCACTCATGCATAGGTGAGCATGTGCCTTGTTCAGTGTTTTATATTAAATTATTAGAGAAAATACAGTATTTATTTATTTATTTTCTCAAAAAGTTTGAGTTATATATATTTTTTCTTCTATTCAAAAAGGATGCATTCAATTGCTTAGAACTGACAGTGGAGTCTTTGAGTAATAATAAAGAAATAATCAGCACAACTGTTGTCAACACTGATAATAAGCAAAGTTTCTTGAGCAGCAAATCAGTGTGTAGAATGAATTCTGAAGGATCATGTGACACTGAAGACTGGAGGAATGATGATGAAAATTCAGCTTTGCTGTCACTGAAATAAATGCCATTTTAAAATATATTCAAATAAAATATATATATATATATTTTACATTTGAATAGATCACACAGAATTTCTGTGTCTACTCTACTTTTGATTTTTAAAAATGCATCCTTGATGAGCAAAATAGACTTCTTTGAAAGACATTAAACAGTCCAAACATCCGAACAATAATGATTTATATTAACATAGCATGACTTTTTTACAGGACCGGATGACTGGGCATCAGTAGCCGCGGAGTGTGGAAATGCAAAACAGTCTCCCATTAACATAGTAACAAACAAAACTGTCTTTGACAGTCATCTAACCCCAGTGCAGTTTACAGGCTACCAAGAAACAATCACTACTCTCATTAAAAACAACGGACACACAGGTAAGTTACTCTTAAGTATAGCCTACAATTAAATGGTGAATATCCTTTACCCATTATTGGCAACTATATCGATTTCACTTTATAAACCATTTCCGCCATATATTTTTTTATTATCTGTAGTGCAAGTTAACCTGCCAGACACAGCAACAATTAGTGGAGCCAAATTAGAAAGCAGTTACAAAGCTCAGCAGCTTCACCTGCACTGGGGCAAGAACGGTGGACCTGGATCAGAACATACTATAGATGGAGAGAAATATCCTATGGAGGTAACAGGCTATTTAGATGTTACCTTTTATTTTTAATGTAAGAGCAGCCATGTCCATTTGTAAACTGAGTGTGCAGTGCTTCCGTTATCATCCGTCATTTTAGCCATATACAAAAATAATCCGTTCTGCTGCTTGATACTGCAAAGAGCTATTTGTTAACATACTATTTGAACTTAACATATTCATAAACACGGTTACTGCACTTAGCGTTTCTTACTTGTTAGAAGTTCACACAGTAAATAGCTTTTTTCCACATCGCGAAATATGGTGGACAGACAGGTTTTAGTCTAACACTTATCTGTGAATGGATAAGAAACTAAGAATGCATTTTGTATCTTTAACAGCTTCACATCGTACATATAAAAGAAAAGTACAACTCTGTGGATGAGGCCATTGTTGACCCCTCTGGAGTTGCTGTTCTCGGATTTTTTTACGAGGTAAAACCACATTACCTAAATGTTTGTTACCTGCAAATAATAAAACAGCGTTTTATCACATGCGTCTTATCTTACAGGAGTCACAAACTGCCAATAAAAAATATGACGGCATCATAAATTCTCTGAAAAATATTACACATCCTGGTGAGGTTATTTCATGTACCTTTAAAGTTCAATAAATATGTTAATTTATTGCTTTATGTTTGATATACAGCAGTGGTCACTCAAAGTGGCAATATCTTTCATATGGGAGGAACCTGTTTTTAAGAATGTCTTATTATTCAGACAGGCTATACTTAGAACAAAGAAGGGGAACTTCATGACAGCTTGTAAAAAATCTTTTTTAGGCACCAATGCAACACTGGCAGATGTATCATTAGACATGCTCATTCTTCCCCATAATGAATTGGAGAGGTACTTCCGCTACCAGGGGTCCCTCACCACACCAGGCTGCTCTGAAGCTGTGGTCTGGACAATATTTGAGAAGGCGATACCCCTCAGCAAGGAACAGGTAATATGTTTTGTGTATAAACAAGTGGCACTTTAACACATCGCAAGAATAAAAGAAAACCATTTTATCTTTGTCTCGCAGCTTTCTGCATTTTCAAACCTGATGTTTTCTGACGGGACCGCCATGGTGAACACATACCGGCCCATTCAGCTGCGGTCTGGACGTCAAGTGTCTTATTCTAGAAGTTATGTTTTTTGTGTTAGCACTGCTTTATTGGTCAGCTCTGTTTTGACATCTTTCTATGTTCTCACTGTCTAATTTATAGTTATGAAGCAAGTTATTTATCATTCATCAATAAATCATGGCAAATCAAACTTAATAATCAATTAGCCACGTATGGCTTCAAAATGCAAAATGTCTTGTGTGAAAGGCAGGTAGTCAAACATATGCACCCTCTCCACATCCAACGTCTGAGGTTTTCTCAAATTTCTCTATATGTACCTGATGAATATTAATTCTATAAGCTGTTAAACTCTGTCCCAAATTTTGCATGCAACCGTTACTGTGCAATATTCCCTGTTACAAGAATGTAGAATGGTTGATTTGTGGAAAGTATAAATTAAAGAGCACAAAATGACATTGTATAAAATTATATAGCATGTGGAGGACATAGAGGAACATGGCTGCACGTGTGATATTATAAGACAATACTTTAGGAACTGGTCTTGGTGATTTTTATAATTCAAATTACTGTATTCTTGTTTTTCTGCATTTGTAAATGTTCAATCCAAATTATATAACAATAAAAATAAATTTGACCAACAAACAAACACATGGTCATACACTGATTGTTTGTTTCAGTTTATAATGAATAACTAACCCTGCAAAATTTTACAGGCTGAACACTTTTTACTATTTATTGCATGTTACAGCCTTATGGGATAAGAAGGAAGTGTGTTCTCATTCGCCAAATTCTCAGAAGACAGGTTATTTATAGACATAACAAGTTGGGCGATTTCTCATTGGTTTTAAAATATCTGGCAACCGAAAGGAGAACTGAGATGGAGAGAGGGAAATAGGAACTATAAGAATATTAAATTCAAAGAATAAAAACTTTATTTTGAGAGGGAGACATCATCATAAAGACAAAAAGCATAACCATTCACTTATTCATTCATAAGCATACACACCTATATCACTTTGCATTACATACTATTAAATAGGCTATCAGATATCAGCATTTTTATATTTTAATATTGAAAAGAGAGTACAAATTACGTAGCCTACTAAGTAAAATAAATAGGCTTAACAGAATATATAGAATAGGCTTATAGTCAATTAAGCCTAGCTTAAATAAAATACAAAATAAAAACAGAAACAAAACAAATAACAATGCTGTATGTTTACTGTACGAGGGTGTGTTTACAAGTGAACTTGTTTTAAAGGGGTCATATGACGTTGCTAAAAATAACACTATTTTGTATATTTGGTGTATTAAATGTGTTAATGCGGTTTAAAGTAAAAAAAAAAAAAAAAAAAAAAAAAACTTATTTTCCACATACTGTGCATTATTGTTTCTCCTCTATGCCCCTCCTTCTGAAATGCATAGATTTTTACAAAGCTCATCGTTCTGAAAAGTGAGGTGTGCTCTGATTGGCCAGCTATCCAGTGCGTTGTTTTTGGCTAATTACCTCAAGTGTGTGACAGAAATGTTACACCCCTTAACATACTGTGGTGTGTGTCCCGGTACGGCCAGACAAAAACAATAAAACCCATTACAAACCAGGCATTTGTAGCATCCAGTGGGTACATAATTATAATGACTTAGACTGTCTTTTTACGCATTGCATTGCACCGCGCCGCGTAAACATAAAACCATGTCTACATCTGTGATCGGAGAAACGACATATAACAAGTAGCCTACTACTCTACACTGCTCAAAACTCACGTTTGAATCATCAGTGGCAAATTCTTTAAATATGAAAACGTACTTACAGACTGTGCGAACAGCTGGCAGCTACTCTCCCAGGTTCAGGAAACAGTCATCTGTAAAATGCGTTCCACACATCTCAATATTTGGATAGAAGTTCAGAACTGTTCCGGAACAGTGTTGTAAATAAAACTTAACCACTGATTTCTAGTTGTGTCCTCTTTTACAAGACCAAATACATTTTTGCTTTCTCAACGAAACACACAGCGTCTCCGCAACATGGTGACGTAAGCAACAATAGCTACAACAGCGAGAATCAAACTTACGCCTTCTTTGCGTGAACATTTGGGCGGTGTTATGCAAATCTGGGGGTGTTTAATCAAGGAATTTTACTGGGGCTGGACAAGTCTTAACTTTTATAAAGAATAGCCTATCTCTTTGGGTTTGAGACTTTAGTCTTTGCAACTAAGGATCTTATCCATTCACGAACAGCTTGTAATACCCCAAGAGAAAGGAAAACTTGAAATCGTATAATATGATCACTTTAAAACAGCTTTAGATTGGAAAGTTTTGCTGGACCTGGCAACCCCTGATCAATGCGATCACACAGTCAGCTGTCCAACACTTGATCTCACATGGATCGCTGGAAAGGCAGGGTTGATCTTGTCACTGGAGCTTCAGTGGGAATCGGAGCAGCGATCGCTGTCTCTTGTCCAGGATGGCTTGAAGGTGGACGGCTGTGCCAGAAATGTGGAATAAAATTGAGGTAATGCACCGTTAACATTTACGCTTTTGCATCACGAGAAGTGAATGTTTATGCGCCGGCTGAAGAATCACGTGTTCTATCTTGCAGAAACGGTCTTCTGGATGTGTTAGTATTGGATTCAGCGGCACTCATCCCATATAAATGTGATCTCTCTGTAGAGAATGATGTGTTATCCATGTTCTCCTGGATCAAAGTTCAACATCAGGTCATTGACGTGTGCATTAACATTGCTGGTTTGTTGAGCGGCAAAACCAGTGGCTGAAAAACTATGACGGACACTAACACTCCCATCGACTCATTTTTGAATCACTGTGTGAAGCTTCGACACTTTTGGAAATCATTTGCATCGAACCAATGGTTCGGAGCGCGGATCAAACTGTCAAAATCACATGATTTCAGTAAGGAGTGCTCTGAAATGTTTCAAAAGTTCAGTGATTTGCCGTTGGGGGGCGATCTGTGCCAGAGATCTGTGAACCCATGGATGAGATCGCCCCCTAGCGGTTTTAGACGACCCATCCATAAAAGAAAACAAACCCCGCATATGAAGAACACTCTTATTTAATGGTATTTGATGATTTGTTATTTGCATTATAATACTTATAAAAAATAATTTGCAATGGCTTGGAAAAAGCTGTTTTATGCATGTTTTGACTAGCGCCTCGAAAAAAATTAATCGTTTTTTCTTTTCTTTTTTTTTTCTTTTTTTTGCCAATTGCATATATATCCACATTTCAGTTTGTTGAATTTCTAAGTCTAAGTCAACACAAATATATGTGATAAATAAATAAATATATGTATTTGTATGTGTACTGATAAATGTGTGGAAAAATAACATTAATTTTACTATGTTTACTCCAATGCTCCATAATTTCTTATTCACAGTTCACTCGTTGGTTTTGAAAGAAGTGAATCTTGAGTCACTGCTCGGACTAAACCAGTTTATGTAATAAAGAAATTTACTTTTTGTTAAGGTGAATGTCATTGGCCTGTCAGTGTGCACTCGTGAGGCTCACCAGTCCATAAAAGAAAGAAATATTGATGATGGTCACATCATTAACATTAACAGGTACAGGAATCTTTTATTAGAATTTTGTTTTATTTATTAATTTTTTTTGCCTGTTTCCAAATTCCTAACAAAACATTTCATATATTTGTGTGTTTTATCATGAGTGGACACCGAGCCATCAACACTGCTGATCCACACTTCTACACTGCCAGATAAAACCCACATACGTCTGATCATAAAGTTTTTTACACTTTTATAATTACTATAATGACTATTATAGTATATGATGTAAAGAAAAAATAATAAAACACCAATGGTACTTTGCATTCAGTATTGAGGCAGAATTAGAGTATTTTATTTTGCTTGGCATCATAATGAATGAACATTTACAGATAAAATAAATATTTTGTGGAATGTTAAGGAAATTTGATACTGCTTTATTGGTTTCTCTTCAGTGGGTGCCAGCAGTTTTCAACTGAATGTTTTAAATGAGATATTAAGTAATAAAAGTAGGAAATTATGCTGTGCTTATCTTCTTGTGGTGTTTGTGATGAAACTATCAAACAGCAATTTTTCAAGTCAAGGAGAAGCAAAAATGAAACATGGCTGAGGATTTAAGGTAGGCCTATGTTACAGACACCAAACTAATGAATTTGAAACTGTGATGTGATGTGATGTATGAATGTTTTTCTTCTTTTGCAGTGAAGCCCACCAAATATCCTCTAAATATTTGAATGCATAGAAACTGAATACAGTTAGCATCGAGGTTTCAGGCAAAATTACATAATGTACATATTCTGCATTGAATATTGATATTTATGTTAAAAGTACATGCAAGTTGTCCCGGCTACTAGGCCATGTGAGGATCCTGCAGGTGGCAGATCGTTTAATAATAGCATATTCCCACAGCAGCTGGAATAATTAAATGGAAAAAAATATGAATGGCGGATTGTAGTCAAGAAAGATTGGTCCTATATGAAACACTTGTATTAAATTTAATTTTATTATAATCCAGTTATAAATGTGCTTCTGATTACAGGTAGCCTGGGTTTTCACAAGATGTGTATTTTAAAGACATCCAGTTCGATGGTAGCATAGTATGCTTTTTAGGTTAAAATAATTTCTTAATTTGAAATTCAAATGATGTGATAATCAGAGATTAGACTGTACAGAAACTGAAATCTACATGCTAATATACATTGTACTCATAGTCATGCAATGCTGATGTTGTTAACATTAATCATTTGAGAATAAAGTATAACAATAATAATCATTTGCAGGGTTTGATGAGATATGAGCTAATTATTTCTCTTAGATTAAATCACCATTGATAGCGTGATTTATGGTGATGCTTTTTTCCTCAGCTGGTCAGAACAAAGCGTGGCTGACTTGTTACTTGTTCAGATGACAATATATGGAGAAAGACGTTCCAAGACGTTGGCTAGAATCTGTGATTACTAAGTATAGTGAATAGGCTATCCACACAGGTGAGGTGACTGACAGCTACACATTCACCCCAAATCCACACAAGGAACTACGAAATATATGGACTGCAGCTTTCATGTGTCAAGGAATAAGGTTTGGAAGGACATAGGAGACAATAACCTGCTCCTAAACACCAATAAGACCAAGGAGCTCATTGTGGACTTCAGGAAGAAGAATGGAAGCACTCATGACCCCATCCACATTAACGGGCTGGCTGTTGAACGTGTCTCCAGCTTCAAGTTCCTGGGAACCACCATCTCGGAGGAACTGTCCTGGGCCACAAACACCTCCAGCCTGGTCAAGAAGGCTCACCAGCGCCTTTTCTTCCTCAGGACACTGAAGAAGAACCAGCTGTCTTCATCCATCCTGGTGAACTTTTACCGGTGTGCGATTGAGAGCATCCTGACCAGTTGCATCACAGTCTGGTATGGGAACTGCTCCGTGGCTGACCGCAAGGCACTGCAGAGGGTAGTGAAAACTGCCCAACGAGTCACAGGGACACCACTTCCTGCTCTTGAGGACATCCAGAAGAAACGCTGTCTACGTCGAGCTCGCAGCATTCTCAAGGACTCCTCTCACCCTGACCACGAACTGTTTAACCTCCTCCCCTCCGGAAGGCGTTTCAGGAGCCTCCGGACAAGGACCACAAGATTCAGGAACAGCTTTTTCCCTAAAGCTGTCTCCTTGCTGAACTCTGCCCTCTGACACCCCTCAACAACACCCCCCCCCCCCCCCACACTACACACACAGACTCCTCCCCCTCTTCAACACTCGGATTTATTTATTTACTCACAACAAGCAAAAAGTAACTTGTTATTACTTGCACTACTGCCTGTTCATCCAGGAACACTGTATAATCCATTTGCACATTGAAATATTTTTTTTATGCACTTTACTGTCCATTGCAATACTGTAAATTATGTTAATAGTTCTGCCTATAGTGTACATACACTTTTACATAGCCCATCTGTATAGTATGTTCATAGTACACCTATCTGTATATCGTGCTTATAGTATTTAATATCTGTAAATTATGTCCATAATACTTACCTGTATAGTTATTGTACATATTATAGACCTTTATTCTGTACTTACTGCTTATTGCACTTCTGGTTAGATGCTAACTGCATTTCGTTGCCTTGTACCTACATGTGCAGTGACAATAAAGTTGAATCTAATCTAATCTAATCTAATCTAATAAGGGATATTGCTGTCATCGTTTACATTTACATACACATTGCTGTGTCCATTTCACAATGGAAGTCGTGACCTAGTGGTTACAGAGTTTGACTCCTAACCCTAGGGTTGTGGGTTCAAGTCTTGGGCTGGCATTACCACGATTGAGGCACGATTGATCAAGGCACCAAACCCCCAACTGCTCCCTGGGCACTGCAGCATAAATAGCTGCCCACTGCTCAGTGTGTGTGTTCACGGTTTGTGTGTGTGTTCTTTGGATGGGTTAAATGCAGAGCATGATTTCTGAGTATGAGTCACCATACTTGGCTGAATGTCATCACTTTTGAAATCTCCGTTTGATCACATATTAATAATGCAATCTTAATGTTTGAAATGCCGTACAATTTCATCTTTCTTCATGTCACAGGGAACAGTGTGTTCATAAGGACAAAGTTCTAAATATTGGTATAATAATTAACTTAATTATACAGATGAGGCAGTGTCCGTTTCACAAGTTTTGCTTGGTCCGCCATTACTTGCTGTCATGCTGCCCATTTTTTTTTTTTTTTTTTTGAGCTTTGTACTCTTCATGAAATGCAAATCTCAAAGTGTTCTTTCCCTTGTGTCAGTGGTGGATTCCATGGCATTCTGATCTGTCTGTAGAGGACGGATCAAAGTTCAACATTAGGGCATTGGCGTGTGCATTAATAATGCTGGTTTGGTTCTCCCAGAGCCTCTGTTGAGCAGCAAAACCAGTGGCTGGAGGACTCCATAATGCTGATTTGCACCTCTACACCTATACCAAATATGCAGTGACGGATCAGAAGGTCTCCGGCAAGAGCTACGAGAGCCCAAAACCCACATATCTGTAAGAGCATAAGGATAGAGAAGTAATATGATTATTTGAAATAAATCATGTCTAAACACTTGTTGGGACTAGGAATTCTGTTTTATTATAGTCTAGATCTTAGTGGAGACGGAGTTTTTAGTCAAATCCCAGAAAAAGCTGCTACTACATAGCAGAAATAATAATATTGTTACTATATGTTAAAATGTCTAAGTCATAACATAACATAATTAAAAAAAAAAAAAAAATATATATATATATATATATATATATATATATATATATATATATTTGATATTATCTTATGACTTAGACATCATACATATATAATTAAATAACAAAAAAATGAATATTAAACTGAAACTATGCTTCCACTATTCGAGCTCGTTGATTGGCTTAAGAATAAACCACCAATTAATCTTAGACATTTTTGCTGCATATGCTGCAGAACAACAAATTCAAACATGCATAAATGGCAATAGGGTCAACATAAATTGACGTCAACGTGTTTCCTCTTGAGTGCTTGCTCCGCTGACTGTCTACCCGCTGCCGAGCTCTGCCTTGATCTGGTTTTCCTGTTTTGCAGAGCAGTGCCAGCCCAAGTCATTTTCTGTTCATTGCCAGTTCATTCAGTAAAGACAGTTAACAATCTAGCTTCTGAGTAATAAGTTATTAGCCCAACAATAGTGGGGTCACACAAGTGGGTCGCACAAACATATGTGTTTGGTTGTGTGGGCCGTGAGTTGAAAAAGGTTGGAAGCCACTGGTATAGACAAATACTGTTTCTTGTCTACAGAGCATTTTGTAGGTCATTGTTTACCTTTTTTAAATGTAAAATTATATTTACAGTGCCTGCAGTGGTGCATGTCTTGAGTGCTCCTCCTCATGTGCAAGTAAACATCATGGAGAAACTATTAATGTCTGGTGGCTCACCTAACCCTATATATATATATATATATATATATATATATATATATATATATATATATATATATATATATATATATATATGTGTGTGTGTTTGTATGTGTGTGTGTGTGTGTGTGTGTGTGTTGTTTGTTTACCAACATTCTTTAGTGTTCAGCACAAGAAAGAAACTCATACAGGTTTGAAACAAGTAGATGGTTAGTAAATGATTACAGGATTTTTTTATTTTTAGGTGAACTATCCCTTTAAAGACTTAAGTAATGCCCAGAGGGAAAGTGGAGAATGGATGTTTTGCTGTTACTTTATTAGTATTATTTTTTCGTAATAATACAAAATTAAACTCTTGCAAATGATACGGGTTCGTTGGATTAAATGCGAATAAAAACTCATTGTGCTCTGATGCAGCATAGTTTGTATAATAGGAAGTGCATTGCTATTGGCCAGTTTGTCAGGGAGTGTTCGTTGACATAGATGATTGCAGGGAAGATCACTGGCAGCAGATTTCTGTAAGAGTTGTGTGAACTTGTAACATGGATCGCTGGAAAGGCAGGGTTGCTCTGGTCACTGGAGCTTCAGTGGGAATCGGAGCAGCGATCGCGAAGTCTCTGGTCCAGCATGGCATGAAGGTGGTCGGCTGTGCCAGAAATGTGGAGCAAATTCAGGTAAGTATACAGCTATGAGGAATAAATCGGCACATTCTGCTGAAAAAAAAAAAAAAAATAGGGGTAATTTATGCCTCTATGATTATACAGAGGTCGTCTACAGCCTTCATTGATCACTACTGATTCAGTGCAACCGAATAATAGTCTATCACTCTCATGTTACATTACACCTGTATGGTTTCTCTAAAAACTAAAGGGTACATTCCATTAGGTAAGTTCGTTTTTGAGATCTTCAGGTCATCATATTCATTATAGCAAGTGTTTTAGATGGAAACGTCTGCTAAATGAAATAAATATAAATTATGTATATCTTGAAGCTGTGAATGAAGCGTCTATCACTCTGTAGCAAAGATGAAATCGTTTTGATACAAATCAAGAGCAGTAGCAATGATAAGTTTGTATCCCTCTGCCAATGGTTTTTGAGCTTTGTGAAATGTGAATCTCAAAGTACTCTTTCCTTTCACAGAAATCGGCAGCAGATTGTGTCAGTAGTGGATTCAGTGGCACTCTGATCCCATATAAATGTGATCTGTCTGTAGAGGATGACGTGTTATCCATGTTCTCCTGGATCAAAGTTCAACATCAGGGCATTGACGTGTGCATTAATAATGCTGGTTTGGCTCTCCCAGAGCCTCTGTTGAGCGGCAAAACCAGTGGCTGGAGGACTATAATGGATGTATGTACCTCAGATAAGCAGTTTTCCTCATCTAACATGCAAAATGAGTCATACTAGTCATTGCCAAATGTTCCTATTTTGCAGGTGAATGTCATTGCCCTGTCCGTGTGCACCCGTGAGGCTTACCAGTCCATGAAAGAAAGAAAAATTGATGATGGTCATATCATTAATATCAACAGGTACCAGTGATTTTATTGCACCCTTGTTCTGTGTACTCATTTTCCTGTCTATGTTTAGACACAAAAGCATTCGGTGTCTTAAAATAATTGTTTTAGTATTTGTGGACACCGGGTCATCAACAGTGCTGATGCACACTTCTACACCGCCAGCAAATACGCAGTGACGGCTCTCACAGAAGGTTTGAGGCAAGAGTTACGAGAAGCCAAAACCAACATACGTGCCACAGTAAGAGCAGGAGGGTCAAGATGTGCTTCTGTTCAACACTTTATTTATGTAATATGATTACTGCATGTCCTATTGAAAGACTTGTTGGTATTAAGTGTGTTGTTTCTTTAACAGTGTATTTGTCCTGGCATAGTGAAGACAGAATTTGCCTACCGACTCTTTAGCGAAAACCCAGAAAAGGCTGCTGCTACTTATAAAAGTGAAAAGGTATAGACAAACTCTGATTCCTTATATGTTGAAGGTCATCATTGATGTGTTTAAATATCATATTTACAGTGCCTACAAGCAGTTGACATCGCAAACGCAGTGGTGTATGTCCTGAGTGCTCCTCCTCATGTTCAAGTAAGCATCATCCATCACTGGAGAAACTGTTTGTCCTGTTAATGTTTGCTGTCGCTTAATCAATGTTCAGATTATGAGATGAATCACATATTTTGGAGATAAGAATTTGTCAGAAATTAGAATAATTGCTCTTCTTTGTCGTTTAAAGTGCTGTCAATTAAATTTAATCGAAAATAAATTTGAGGACCAGTTGAAAATGTCTGCATTGGATTTTTTAGGTAATATCTTGATTTAATGGCTGAATTGTGTAATATAATAGTTTTTCCTTCCTTTTGTGTAGATTGGTGACATTGAGATCACGCCAGTGGATCAGTCGATGTAACGGGCTCAAGATAAATGGGATCAAACATCTTGACACACTGTGAAAGAATTTGAAGTACAAAACTAAATAAATCTATAAAATAATTATTGCTCAATTTACTAGTATGTTTAGAAATAAAGTAAATTTACTATACTATATGTATTGTAAAAGTTACAAGACTGGCAAAAATTTTGATTTATTTTAAATGCTGTTTTAATTAAATATTTTTTTTTTAAATCATCGTTGCAAAATGTGGTATTACTGACATATTGCTAAACATTTACAAAGAATCAGTGCTGATTTCAGCTCTGAATTTGCAGCTCCGCATTAATGGTTTACATTGCATCAATGGCTTTGATCAAACTTAATTAATAAGTAAGTTATTGACTTACTTAACACTCAATTTTCTTCTGAAGACTTGAACTATAGTGCAGTGTTTCAATCGTTATTCACTTTAATTATAAGAACAGCAAGGATTCTTCAAATATTTAGCTGTTTCATTGATAGAGGAAAGTCATGTGCATTTAAACTGATATTTTTGAATTGCCAGTATATCCATATCTAGACCCAGTTAACATTTTTGATAATTTGTATTTTTATTCCTAAAGTGTGGGTGTGGGAGGAATTTATTACCAAATAGCTCTTCTGGTTTTCTGGTTCTCTCTGAAACCAAATATGACGTCTATTGAAAACTGAAAAGTAAACTATTGAAATTATCATGCCAAGATTGGAAAACAGTGCCTTAATAAATTATCTTGTCAAGCATGGTTGAAGTTAGTAAAAGAGTCTAGATGCCTCGTTTTCCTCCAAAACCATAGTATAGTTTTGAAAGGTATTAAAAAACAAGTAGTACTTTTCTGTGTGTTTATAGTGTAAATGACAATCATTCAACTGATTTTTGCACTTGCTTTCAGTTCAGAATCTATGGCTGCTTATGGCCCAATGTTTCCTCCTCATGCATGATTGGCATCTCAAGGAAAAATGCCTAGCAACCAGAAATGTTCAGCCCTGCTAATGCTGTGAGGCAAGCATTGTTTTGCCATTAAAAATGTCTGCTTAAAAATGACAAAACATAGATGAGTTATTTAGCCACTTATCATACTTTTTACCCACTTGACATTCATTGGAGTTCCTCTGTGGTCTTAGATGACCTGTCACGTCTCTTCTAGGCATGCGGACCGAACGTGCAGTTACTCAGCAAAAGCCTCTTGTTCTCATGGGAACACGGTCCCGCCCTCTTAACCCCATTTCCATGACCATAACAGCACGAAACGCTGCGGAACCAATCGTGAATTTTCTTTCATGCTTTGTAAATGATACTATTGTACTGTTTTTGGAATGTATATCATTTCATAACGTCTACGCCCTCTGAATGTTGGATTATTATTCCGTGTCTGGGAACCACGGAGCTGGTATAAGACTCCACATTGTTTTCACACACTCGTTCTGAAACTGCTGAGCACGGCGGGGTCGCCGAGGAGGAAGTTGGTGTGATGCAAAATGGTGTGATGTTCGGCTCAGGCCACAATGTGAATAAATTTGGGCGGTCCCTCATTTGAATAAAGGAAATCCCACATTTGGCTCCCTTGAGTAGTGTATATTCCAAGTGTACGTGTTTGAAAAACGTCGAAATATATATTCAGTGGCCCCAACTTTAATAGTCAAAGGTCAGATCCCCCAAACCCCATAATTCACACACTGATTAATTATGCATGTCCAAACCTCTACTTTAAGTAATTCCTAATTCATATGCATTGTTGTTGAACTGTGGCTTGAATCAGAACTTCAGACTTGCGATTCTGCAAACTAAGGTCTTGCTTTCTAACAAGAGCATGTGAGGGTCAGCTGATAGGAGATTTGAATCCAGTGTTACAATACTCATTTAATGTCAGATGGAGGGTGAGGTACCTAAAGCAGATTATCCTTTGAGAAGAATGTGACCTGTTCTGCTTAAGTCCACTGGCAAAGGCCTAAAAAGGACAAAGTCTGTGCAAGAACAAAGACTATCTTAAACGGACTCAGTGCACTGCAGATACATGGCTGGGGGGGGGGTAGCTGTTAATAATCAGGTTACCTGGAGGAACACAACTTTTTGTTTATTAAAAACAAAAACCATACTGTGAAGAAAAGGAATGTTTTCTCAAAGCATTCTAATGGAAGGACCACCAGTGCTCTTATATACTTTATTCAGCAATCATGTTGAGAAACACATGCTTTATAAAACTGATCCGATCTATCAGTCTACCATCAACAGAGTTATAAAAACAGAGTAGGTAAAAACATGCTGCTTATTAAAACAATATCGTATGGCAGCCTAGAAGATAATAAAAAAAAGTTTGGTCGCACCATGCGGAGCTTCTTGAGTTTCATTCTTTCTTAACTTTTCCACGCTTTTCTCGATGTCCTCGCTCCCTGCTTCTCTTCTTTTTGGTGGTCTTAGGTCTGCGGGTTGCCGTGGATGCAGTGTTAGTCTGTAGGAGAGGAAACATTGGTGCTGTGTTCCTCTCCGGATCCTTCAACTGAAACTCAGTGTCCTTTTCGATCAGACTCGGGAGGGGTGTGGTGTCTGCAACATCAGGCAAAAAGGCTTCATAGCAGATTTTGATTACACGCCTTCCTTTGTTCTTCCTACCATTGGTGTCCTTCAAACTTTCCGTTGGGTTTTCAAGTTGGTCCAATCCCAGTCGCTCTAGTACATCGGTTGGCCTCACAGTTGCAGAACCTGTGAACAATAGTGGATCCTGAGAGCTGATATCACGAGGAGGTTCTTCTGTAGAGGAGGCAATGATTTTCCTCATTCTCTTTCTTCCTTCTCTCTGCCTTGAACTTGGCCTTTTGGTTCTAACAATGGGTGAATTTTGTGCTGTAGTAACCACAGGTCCGTTTTCTTCCGAGTGCATTGTCCTTAGCGACATCTCGTTTCTTACGGCGCCCGCTGGACGCTCAGGTTTTGACGTTACGAAGCTGACACCTTCAGACGCACTAGTCGCGAGAGTTTCTTCCTTGGCTTCCGTGAGAGCGTTGTTTTTTCTTTGATTTTTCTTTCTGGCTCTTTGTCTCAGCTTAGCTCTGGTCTTATCGCGGACAGCTGGGGTAATGTGAGCCGCAGGCGAGGTGGAGACTAACTCTGTGTCGTTTGCTTGTCTGTGCTCTAGAATCTCTGGTTCTTTATCTTTGGTCTTTATTGAGGTGGTAATGGTAACAACATCCTGATTATCATTCACTGTCCTCTGAGGATCGTCTCTCATCATCTTATTTCCTTCGGAGTCTAGCTCACTGTTCATGAAATTGTTTTCTTTTATTCTAAACCGATTCATCTTTGCTGCTTCCTCTGCAAAGTTGTTCTTACCCATGACCTCCTCTGTCTGACCGGTCGACGGCGCTCCGGTCGTCCCTTCGTCGACCTTCAACACAGCGCTAAGTTTTTTATTCTTCTTCCTGCCTTTACCCTTTCCTCTTTTCTTCTTGTTCTCTTTTTTCTTCTTGCTGGAATTTTTCTTCCTCTTCTTCTCTGACGTCTGAGTTTCTCCTTTGCCTGCGTCTGCAGACGAGCTTTGAGAGGTGGAGACTGTGGCGAGCACTTTAATGAAATCCTCTGCTGCCGTCACAACGTTTGTGAGCGAGGGCTCCTCAGGGGCAGCTGTCCTGGAGAATGATGACTGCGTGGTGCTTTCAGAGGATGTTGTGTTCTGCTTTTCTTCGTCTGACTGTTTCTTCTTTGGAGGAGCGATAGTCAATACATCAATGACATCAATGCCTCCAAAGTCATAAGGGATTGATTCTTTAATCACTGCCACAGGAACTCTGTCATACTTTTTACACCTTCATGATGGAGAGAAGAGTAAAAACTGCATTAATTGGGCTATTAATTTGGCTACTGTAGACTGTGCGCCAGAATATAAGAAAGGAATTTGTATTACATAGAATTTGATACTTACACCCCATACCAGTGACGCTCAACACACTGCTCTTCAAATGAAAACTCGAAGCAAGGAACTTCGATCACATTAAAGAAGGCTTGTCCAACCACTCGGGATGAAGTGTCATTGACAAGTCTCAGGCATTCCTTCAAGCTGTAAGATGCAGATGTAAGGATATAAAAGTCCATTAGCTTAAATAAATTTAGAGATGAATTCAAAATGTCAAATTTTTTTGAGCATTTACATTTTATTGTATGTCTAACATCAGTTAAAAAAAAATTCCAACATACATACACTGCAAAAATTGTTAACCTGCTTCAAACATTTCTGCCTGATCTAAGCCTTACATTTGGTTATCCTTATGACGGTTCTATGAAAAATTATTTTCAGTAAAAATTAATTGGTGTTGATTGTTGTAACCTCAAGTGAAGCACGTTAATGTTTAGTAGGTAGCTAACAAATATCAAGATATTTTTCAGATTTGTCCATCATTTTTCCATCATTTTAGTCATTCAGATGAATAGAATAAAATTAAAACACAATTAATAGAAAGTTTTGACAATGGCATATAGACAACTGTAGGATTTTTGAAGTGTTTAAAGTAGCTTTAAAAGAAGTATTGCATGTCAGGCTGCTGTCATCTATCATCTGTCAAATCTGTACCAGATCAAACTTACGCGTTGTCGCAGTCGCAGTGGCTGAGGGAGTGCCATTTGAAGTTGGTGTATCCATAATTGGAGGAGAACGCATGGATGACATATGGGCAGTGATCGTGAACGCGGCAACATCTGTCAGTTTCTTCGAATTCGCCTGAGGGTGAAAAAGAAACCACATGCACAGAATGCCTAAACACCTGCTACAGTATGAAGATGAAAAAAATAATAGTCTTCTGAAGTCAGTGAATTAAACTCAACTCACCTAAGTGATCGTAATGATCTGCGATGTTTCCTGCACCGCACCAAAGTGTCCCGGGATACGTGAAGCCTCGCTTGGTTCGCGTCTTTTTATTGTTCGCAGCATCCGAGTTCGGCTCTTTTGCTTGTTTTGTTGTCCTGATCACATTCCTGTCGCCTTTCGATTTCAGCTTGCCACAGTTAGCCTTCGCCTCGGACACCCCAGTCAAACTCATCTTCAAATCCGAGCTCATTTGGTTCCTCAGCCCCAGTCTGCACACGTGCATGAAGGATTTAACTTGCATTTGGTTTTGGCTCACAGAGCAGTCGACCAGACGGCCCTCGGAGTCGTGCACAGAGCGAACCTCTTCAGCCCCATCGGTGACCTGATGGAGATGATACTCTCCCACAACCGAACTTTTGGCGCAAAGGGTGTTGTTGAGCATGTAAAAGAGCTCTTTGCTCTCTTTTTCTGCATCTAAAGCTTGGTTTAAGAACTCGCCTTTAACAAAGTTCCTGTCTAAATAAGACAGAAACACGAAAAACACGGACCACATCGCGGCGGGCGGCAGTTTCAGCACCACGGAGTCTCAGACAGCACCGCACCTCTCCTGTCCGACGAGTACCGGATTATTTCACCGGCTGCCGTGGGTATTAATATATTGCCGGTCAATAATGGGAGGGGTCTGTCATTTAATTAACCCTTTCATCCTCCAATGAACTTGAATACCCTAATGTGCATCTGTTTCCTCCTCCTGGCGTCCCTGTGGCAAGCGAACAATGTGCAGTGATTTCCAATGGTCGGTTGCACCTTATGTATTTGCAAAAGGCAAATTCGTATTTCTGATTTGCGAGAGGGAAAATTTTGCAAGGCAAAAGGGTATTCTTGTTTCATTTCTTTTTAAAAGTGGCCTAAATAAATGCTTTGTCGAAACCACATTTTGTATTATTGTTATTATTAGTCTTTTTTATTACATTTTAAGACTATAGAAACCATGGCATTAAAACATAAAACAGAATTAGGCTACAGGTAGGCAATTTAAGGCAAATTTGGGTATGAATTCTACAAAGACGTTCTAAACGAAAGCTTGGAGATAGCCTTGGCTATTCTTTGTAGATAGAAGTCAAATACTTTGTTTTCAAACATCGTTTAATTAACCACAACGAGATTGATTTCTAGGGACACGATCGAAATAATTATCTGTTTGATATAGCTTTGCATCAGAATTAGTAATTATTTATTAGTTTGTTATGTATTTACACGTCACAAATATATCACAAAAGTTTGTATTTTGATTAAAACCTATTTGAGTTAAGCTTATTGCACTAAGGGCGTTGTATCAGAACTACAGAATATATATTTAAATAAATGACTTTCGAGCCCCTGAAAGTCATTGATGGACTATACTCAGAGTAAAAACAACCATCTCTACAAATACAACAGGACTGTACACTCTTAAAATAAAGGAGCTTCACGATGCCATTGACGAACCTTTTTGTCTAAGTGGTTTTATAAAGAACCTTTAACATCTGAAGAACCTCTTCTGTTTCACAAAAGGTTCTTTGTGCCGAAAGAAAAGAAGGTTCTTCAGATTATATAGGCCCTATATATATATATATATATATATATATATATATATATATATATATATATATATATATATATATATATATATATATATATATATATAACCTTTGACTGAATGGTTCTTTGTGGAACCAAAATGGCATCGCTGTAAAGAACCATTTGAAGCACCTTTATTTTTGTATAGCTTGTTTTTCTTAACTAGGTTATTTTAAATGTATGTTCTTTTAATCAAGCCGGGGTTGTTGTGTGCACGCGTACCGGAATTTGTAATAATGAATGTAGGGCGTAATGGATATGTGTGTTTTGACCGCAAGTAACCCCATCTCTCCCCACACCTCGAGATTTACTTTGGTGACGCAGCAAGGAGGAGGTTCCTTTGGCGCTTTCCATAGTAACAAGAGATGGGGTGATTCTTCCGACCCAACGAGATTGGGCATTCTAATTTCACAAAAGGAATGGGTAGTGACCTAATTTGGAACAGTGGGCTTTTCTGTTTTTCAATGCAGACCAATGAAGACTCGTGCAGTTACTGAACATCAGTGTCTTTTCCTATGGTTACAAGGTCTTAACTTTGGGACTTTAACAGACGCAGGCGCCAGTAGAGTGAAAAAGAGTCATTTAAGAAGAGAACGCACGTTTGTCCATGTCCATATGTAAATAAATTTGCAATTTTTCGTGGCTATTGCTTTCAAGCTATTCAATATGTAGCTTTCCATAGTAGCTATTTCTAAGAAAAATATCATATGATAAAAACCGTTCATCCCAGAGCCAATTTATTTTAACTAATTTCTATTTATTACTATCTAACGACATTGCTGAGAAGGGTACAAACAACGAACTAACAAAATAACCAAATAAATCAGGAATTGAGTATGTGCAAGTCCAAAAGCAAAATATTTATGGTCGGCTTTCAAAGAGCTCCTATTGAGTCCAACAGGGCTTTGGCACAGAAATCGGATTGGTGGGGGAGGAAACAAATGATGTAAAATCACCAGAGGCAACGTGCGACATTGTTGGAAAATCAGTCCGATGTAGTATTAATTTAATAAGCTACTCATTAAAAACTTTTGCCAGGATATTAATCTCTGCGTGATCCACATACTTGACGAACTGTTACTTCATACCAGCACACTGTAATTTAGAAACAGTGCATTTTCTTTACAATGTTTGTGATCTACAATAGCACATCAGTTCTTGG
Organism: Carassius auratus; assembly: GCF_003368295.1. Taxonomy (NCBI): domain Eukaryota; kingdom Metazoa; phylum Chordata; class Actinopteri; order Cypriniformes; family Cyprinidae; genus Carassius; species Carassius auratus. Next base: position 15,011,968 of record NC_039257.1, read on the forward strand.
AGTATAAATCTGAAGCCTGAGGTATGCAAACATAAAACGTTGCATGACTGCTCATATCTGATGTACAGAGGAATCCATTAACCTAAATTTTACATGATTTTCGGATATAGGTCAAAAAAGGAACCGTATTATATTAAACAATGAAAAAAAATTAGCTGCTCAATCAAGATGTCACTATGAGAAATCTCTGCAGAAAATAAAACGTAGGCTAAAAAGTTTCAATAATAAAATGGTCCATAACATCATAATTTCGATCTTTTGTGGAGGTTTAGGCGACTCCTGTAATGAGGGGCAAACGGGCTCCTTGGCACTTTGCACAAGAATCCTTTTTTTTTTTTTTTTTGTATGGGTTTCTTTATATATTTTCCATGGTATAGTTACTGCCGTTCATTCAGCAGTTATAAAATATCTGCTTCCATCTTAAGCTTTCTTAACCTGATTTGTATTGATGACGCTAAAGGCCTATTGTTATAGCTATTTTTACCGAAATGCATTTTTAAGGTAGGCTACAGATAAAACATCACAGTGATCTTTCTAAGTCAAATTCAGTATTCCAAAATAGGCCTACGTGATTTCTGTAAGAATATCTCAAAGCCTGTTTAAATTCTCTTGGTTTTCTTTATCACAGGTAAATTAAAAATGTTTGGGAAATGCAATGAAATTACCTTATTTTGGCCCCACTTAAACAAATGTAGGTTTGTGTGCGTCTGTGTGATGTACCTGGTATTCACTAAAATTCCCTCTAGCCTACATTATGTGGACCAAATTTCCCCATGCATATGGCTAGCTAATACCAGTAAATGTTGACATCATGGGGACTTTGTTATTTATTTATTTTTTAAAGAGAAAAACTTATAAATCATATAGAAGTGTTTAGAAAATCAAAAATAGCAGAACGTTTTCTGTGATGTATTTGAAAGTTACAGTTTTGTAATTAGCTCGCTGTGATTACAAGCCACTTATGCCACACAATTGGACAGTAGGCTACTTTTCTTCACTGCTACAAATTTCATGACTGATTTCACGTCTTTGTTCTGAAATAAAAACGCCCTATTTTTTTGTTAAGAAATAGGATAATTCTTAAACCTGTACACGTTTTATAGGCAATCCTCACTCTTTCTGAATTTCTCATATTTCTACTTTTCTCCTGTGCTTGATCACTGGGTAAAAAAACTGAGTGACAGCTGTCACTCGGATGATATCGCGGAGGGATATTATTTTTTCTTCATGTGGCACTCCGGTTCGGGACACGCCAAGTGCGGATAGATATATAATGTAACGTTACTGAGCATTTATTAAACCATATCTTGGCCCAACTTTCTTTCTTTCTTGAATCTTTACTGCCTAGTCTAAAAAGCATCTCGTAGAACACTAGACAGCTCAACCCTTCTTTGATTTGACTGGCTATCGCCAACCTGACCAGTGGTGCAGACAATCGAACATACAAGTTTTTAAAATCGAGTAAATCTTTTTAGAACCGTTTTGTCATCCCTGGAACTAGGCTCAGTCCATATAAATATAAGAGAGGCGCCTAAGTGCGTTGCTGTGCGTTATCAAACATTTACAGTTTTGTTCGCATTAGGATATCCCTTTAAACGTTTATAAGGGGAGAAAAACACCAAAACTTGTGTTTAAAATCAGTGACACAGTAACCTAACGGAGTAAACACCGTCTCCAGAGCTCTGGTTTGTGGCTAATGGTTAAGCGAGAACTCTGGGAGAGACATGAAAACGCCCACTAGATACTTGAACTCGACACCAAATACACGCCGTTACCGGGGAGTTTTCACAAGTCTAACGGTCTCTCCAGGATGGATGTTTTAGCAGTTCCCCAAATGAGAGAAGAGGGCTGGTACTTGTCTCTTATGGCACCAAACACAAAGGGTCCAAAGTTTGCATGGCTTGATCCATCAAGACTCTATTGCAATCCACAGGTAAACATTCGCTCTTGTTGCACGTCAAACTTGACCCAGTACGTTTTTAAATAACTTGATGTCTGGATAATAAAAACAAGTTAGAATGTGATTGACTGCCATGGGTTTTCTAGTTTATAGTCTCTGCTCACTGTTTTCTGTCACTCTTGACTGATCCAGGCACTGTCAGATTGCGTAAAAGATCTTCTCAAACCATTCCAGAATGAGACCATTGACCTGGTAGCTGGAATAGATGCCATGGGCTTCATCCTCGGTATAAAACTTTCTCTTTTGTAGCTGGTGTGGGGCAAGACAGTCTGAAATCAAGAGTATTTTTAGCTCAGTGCACATGTTGGTGTATATATAACACCTCTGCAAACAGGCTAAATATAGAGTGGGATATCAACTTAGGGACTATCTCTAAAACCTGACTTAATGAAATGTATGAACTTAAATGTAATTTTCTATTCCATGCGAAAAAAAGATTTTATTTGTACTTTCTCCTGTAATTATTTCAGGGTCAGCTGCGGCCATAACTTTAGGAAAAGGATTTTTGGCCATTCGAAAAGCAGGACACTTATGTGTTCAAACTCAAACTCAGGACTACAGCGACTACTCTGGACGGGAGAAACTGATGGAAGTGCGTGTTGATGTGTTAAAGCCAGGTACTGATGTATGTAAACTCCTATTTTATCACTATAATGATTGATAATGTGGGCTATACTGAAATAGAAAAGGCCAAGTTGCAAGTTAAAAGACACCTTAATCAAATAAATGTTGAGTTATTAAGTGATTTATACATTTTCAATCAGCTCATATGTCCTGTTTTACTACATAATTCCAGTGTATTGCTTAATGATTGCTGAACCATGTGTATTCAGATGTTTTCTAATTACACATCTACTTCTTAGTAACACAAAATGGGATATTATAGGTTTGTTATGATGTACTTCAGGTCTGCGGGTTCTTATAGTTGACCAGTGGATCGAGACTGGAGGAACTATGAGAGCAGCTATCAAACTGCTGGAGAATCAAGGAGCTACTGTCGTAGGTAAGCATAAGACAGCTTATAAAATAAAGCGAAGAAATGTTATGAGAGATTTTGAACTTATCCACTGCCCCTCTCCACCCGAAACCTTTCTTTGATGTCGATTCTCCCTTTAGGGAGCTATTAAAATAAATAATGTAACCGAAATATGACTGGTGAGTTTATTGACATTCTTGTTATACTTGTTGCTACAAGATACAAAACAAGGGATTTGGACAGCTTCTTTCTGTGAGAGGGTGTAATAGCTCTTGCTCACTAATCACTTATCAGTAGACTTGATTAAGATGGTAAAATGAGTGCTATTATTTCTTTATTCTTTGTAGGCATTGCTGCTGTGGCCATTGAAAACAGTGAGGGAGGAAAGTGGCTAAAGGAAAACTATAAATATTCCCACTGCATTCCAAAAGAGCTGCAATCTCAGATTGACAGTCAGTACTTGGAGTCTTTTAAGAACTTTAGTGGCTAAATATTAAGAAATCAGGGAGAAAAAAATAATAAGTCAGTCGGCCCTTGGATCAGCTGCAGTTTGTGACATGTATTATTGTATGTGAAGAGGTATGAATCTTGTGAGGACTGATCTCTATAAGCTTGAATGAATTTGATTCAGTACATTCGTCATGTTTTAAAAAATTATTTGTCATATTGGTCATAAACATGTCTGTTTTTGTTGTTGTTACACTAAAATACCAATAGAGGTCACTATCATACTACTAACTTGAAAATGCTCAAATGTGACCCTAGACCACAAAACCATTCTTAAGTGTCAATTTTTCGAAATTGAGATTTATACATCATCTGAAATAAAGCTGAATAAATAAGCTTTTCGTTGATGTAGGGGTTGTTAGGATAGGACAGTGTTTGACCGAGATACAACTATTTGAAAATCTGGAATCTGAGGGTGCAAAAAAAAAATTAGATATTGAGAAAATATTGAGAAAACCTTTGAAGTTGTCCATATGAAGTCCTTAGCAATGCATATCACTAATCAAAAATGAAGTTTTGAATGAACATGTTTATGGTAGGAAATTTACAAAATATCTTAATGGAAAATGAGCTTTACTAAATATTCCAAATTTTGTTATAAAAGAAAAATCAATAATTTGACCCACACTATGTATTTTTGGCTATTGCTACAAATATACCCCAGCGACTTAAGACTGGTTTGGTGTTCCAGGGTCATAAAATAAACAATTATGAATTTCATATAAATGAAAGATTTAATCAAAATAGTAACATTATTAAAATCAGTAATTAATCAAAACAACAGTATTGCTATGATATATCAAATCAATACCCATTTTATTTATTGTGAGGTGTTTTAAAAGAATTAAATATATGGCTCAGTTCAGGAAAAACAATTTTATTTGGAATAAAAATGGCAATCACATAAAAAAAAGTATATAAGCCCTAAAACTTTTAAAATCTTTACAGCAAGAATTTGAACCTAATTAAAAAATGGATATAACTTCAAGGAAAACTACCCTTTTAATAAACAGGACTTTTGATATAGAAAAATATATTTATCGCTGTTTATTGCTTTTTGTGCAACTCATGCATGATCCTCCTGTGTACCTTTTAAAATCCCTTCTGAATGTAAACTAAGCAAAATGTGAAATAAAATGTATGTTTAATCAACACAGTGTAATAATCACTGATAATGACTGAGCATAAATTGTGCATAGAAGTCTTGGGAAAACAGAGTAAGGCTTTACCACAAAAATGCAAACCTCAAGTTTTCCAACGAAGGAATGTTTTCTTTCATCCAGCAGATATTCAGTTACACGTTATGAATAACAAACCACGCTGCTCTCTGTACAGTCAGTTTCTTATCTAGTAGATTCTCCCTATGTATATATGTATATTTGTGTGTATGTTTTGCTTTGGTACCATTATATGTTGGTGCAAATGATGGCATTTTTACATGGCCAGTCTTTACTGACAACAGTTGGGCTGTTTCTTCTTGGAAGTTGCATACAGGCTATTTGGGTTGCTGTTGATTTCTGTGTGGCAGAAAAAAAAATTCATTCAAATTCAAAGATAACATTATCATATACATACTGTTCACCAGTGCATCTTATTCTACAGAAAATCACTGCTTCATGATCTTTTATATGTAATACCTTCTGAATGACTTTTCTCTATTAATGAATTCAGGTCACTCAGACAGGTGAAATAATATATTTAGCTTCTTTTCATGATGCAATACAATTCCAGTGGATTAAATAATTTTGTTGAAGGAATAGTTCACTTAAAAAATGAAATCTGGCTGAAAATATAATCACCCCCAGGCCATCCGAGACCTAGATGAGTTAGTTTTTTTCATTGGAACAGATTTGGAGAAATTTAGCATTACATTAGTTACTCACTGATATGGATCCTTTGAATGTGAATGGGTGCCGTCAGAATGAGAGTACAAATACCTAAGAAAAACCTCACAATAATCCATATATAATCCTATATATATATAAAGTTAAGAAATGTGCACAGAACAAGCACTATTTACATGAAAAACTGTCTGATGAACATTTTCACAAGAGGAAGCACTGTTGTAGATTATGGATTGACATTTTCAAGTTAAAATGCCTTGATGGATTTGTTTCTTACAGACACAGCTTTTCATTTACAAGACATTTAATTGATTGACTGGAGTCATGCAGTTTACATGTGGATTACTGTGATGTTTTTATCAGCTGTTTGCACACTCATTCTGACGGCACCCATTCACTGCAGAGGATCCATTGGTGAGCAAGTGATGTAATGCTACATTTCTCCAAAACTGTCCGTAAATGTCTTTTCTTCCATTTTTGGGTGATCGTTAATGTACTTACGAACAACTTCCCCAATACGTCTGGATCCACTTTTCTCCAGTTCTGCCAGGACATTGGCCTCAAATGTTAAAGATGCCACTCTGAAGAAAAACTCTGTCACATTCTCCCCTACAGTGACAAAAACAGTCCTTAAACAACATAAACAGAAGCAACTTCTATCTAGGGTTTACAAAATACTTTAAGTGACTTTGTAATACACTACACAAAACTGCTACAAACCCCATTTAACATATCAGTCTCGCTAGTCAGCAACTCACCAGACAAGGCGGACACAGCCCAGTACTCTGCTTTCATCTGATCGGCCAGTTTAATGGCATCCTGCTCAATTAGTGTATACTGTGCAGGAGACTGGAGGAAAGACACAGTGGTAGGAAGTATACGGAAGGAGATTGTACTGGATTATGCTTGGCCATGATTTTAAGTATAATGTCAATTGAAAATAATTACAATGGTCACTCACACTCAGATCTTTCTTTGTGCCTACTAAGAAGAGTAATACACTGGTAGGATCATTCTCTTTCATCGCGTCCTCCAGCCATTGCCTTAAGAAGACGATACATTTCAATGTGTGAAGCACGCCGTGTATTTCACGCAATTACTGCGATGATGTCATTTACCTTGTATGCTCCAGTGAAGCCACATCAGTCAAATCGAACACAATGATCACGGCTGTAAAACAGGAATGTGAAAAGAATATGAATTCCTCATATAAAAAAAAAAAAAAAATTACTTTTAAAAAATAATATTTTTTTAATAATAATGAAAAGACATTAAATTTAATGATCTAATTACACGATAATTAAACTTTTATTACTATTACCAGAGGTTCTACATGATTGTATATTGACTATCGTTAGACACAACTAGTATTTAGTATTATATTTATTTGCATTATTTAATATTATTTTCAGGTGAGTCGTATACCTTGAGCTCCTCTGTAGTATGTCGAGGCAATGCATTTAAATCTCTCCTGTCCTGCAGTGTCCCACCTGAACAGTTAAAACAAAAACCTATTTGAAATAACTATAGAAATGACTGGTTTATGGATAGCTGGACTGCCACAGAATTCACTTACAGCTGTAAACTGAAAGGGACCCCAAGAACTTCAAACCTCTCCATTTCAAAGTCCACACCAATGGTGGCCTTGTAATTTTTGTCAAAGACATCTTTACAAAATCTAAAACATAGAAAAGTTCAACAGAATAACGTGCTGTATTAACCCAAACAATCACTAAAAAGCAAGCTGAATTCTTTGATACAGCTATTAAACGTTAACAGATTTGCTCACCTATTAATCAAACAGGTTTTCCCCACCGCCAGATCACCCACTACAATGACCTTGGAGATCTTAAACCTACTGGACGAAAACAAGAAAAGGCACTGGATAAATCAATGCTGGACAATCCATCCAAGCAGTTCTGAAACTTTCCCGAAACCACCGATTCCTCAGAAGCAAACATCTCGCTCACCCCACAGTTCCTGTCCTCTGCTGCTGACAGGCCGTCTTCACCTTGCTGTGGAATTCATCGTCTGTGTTCAAAGCAGCACCTTTGTTGAAGCACTACAACAGGAGTGAATATTAACACTCGGCTGAGGAAATGGATTTCAGATGGTTTGGTCTGGATGGGTTTCAGAACAAACAATAGCTACATTGAGTGCATTGTGTGTAAAGCATGTACCTTAGGAAACTGGCTGATAATGCGGTCTTTCCGTACAGGGGGCAGTACGCTCATGATGATGCTTCTACAGGAAAAACACAAAGTTATGAATCACAGCTTGGCATTTTGTAACATGGCACACCAGGAAGGAATATGAGTAATGTCTGGTCAGGATGAGGCTCTAGCTAGACTTGGAGGAATAAAATAATGGCCTATCTTTGTGTTAATGCAACGGTCTTGAACATGTAGGAACGGGTTAGTTTAAATAGTTGCCCACTTGGTCATTAGAGCAGCATGGGTGATGACTCACTAATCTTTATCTGTTAATCCCAAAGTAAATCAGAGAACAAAGAAAAACCCCTAATTTGTGGCTAAACCTTTTTGCGGTACGTCTTTTTATCTACTTTTGGTGCAATGTGTACGTCTTATACACGTGCAAGATTACATTAACAATAAGTATTAAGTATAGTAGTTTTATTACTAGTACATAAACACTAGTACAAGCACATTTTGAGTACAAACGACAGTCCATCCTTTCTGGTCGATCTCAGTCCGTGCTTCGTAACACTGTAACTCTACAGCTGTTGCTACAAACAAACGCGTGCTTCTTACCTCAAGATGTTGTTTCTGTAAATGGAAAGCGCTAGTTTCCTGAGACAAAGACGTTTGAAACGCCTTTAAGGAAAGGAGAATATAAAGAAAAGCAAAAAAAAGAGGAGGGGGTATGAGGCGCTTTTAGCATTCATCCATCGAGTAGAGTGTCCAAGTTTCTGAAGGAAGGAAACGGCAGGATACTCCGAGACGGAAGCGCTGTGAACTGCATACAGATGGATCCGTCTCCGTTCCAATCCCACGTCTCTCCCGACCAAAACCAGGAAAGAGGGATAGTAAACGCCCCCTACAGCCCCCAGCGTGATGAGCGTTTACAGAAGATATAATACGTTTAAAGCAGTTCTGGAGATTAAAGGGGGGCTGGGGGAATCCGGGACCCCCCATAAGAAGTAAAAATAGACTTGGGGACTTTAACCTTTAGTTAAAGTAATGACAAATGGTATTAAATTCATGCAATGCATATGGTACATTTCGTGAATTCAATTATTTACAATAATTTAGTCTAATGACTGCTATGTGCAGCCTCCCTGCACGCTGGCAGCCGATACATAAAAATGTATAACAACAACAACAACAACAATAATAATACAATTGTGGGAATTTTGCATCATCTTCATTAGGAGAAAAAAAAAAACACCAACGCACGCCGCTGAGAACAGTAGTATTGTAGTTTTTACCATAGACAGTAAAAGAAATGGACACAGTGACCCCATTGGAACTCAACTGAGACAATTGAAGCCCATTTTTAGCGTTTTTTGACGTAAGCAACCTGTCTGACAGATGTAAATCTTCTAGTAGCTGTGCGTGCAAACTGCCATCGTTAATCTTGCAGAGACGGCGAGCTTGAGCGGGGAGTTCTTTGGCGTGAGTGAGCAGGATTAAGTATTCTGATTAATTATTTTGTATAGTATTTTAAAATGTAACGCCAGTACGCCATATTAAGTTAATTGCCTACTAGCTTCTCTTCCTGCCTGTACGGTAATGCTACAGAGAGTCGCGTGGTTATGACGCAATCGTTAGCCTATTTTTGACAAAACTGTTTCTACGTGGCCATAATGTAACATAGGAGGCAATGGAGACCTTTATACATTGTCGTGTATCTTTAGAAATAAATAATGGACAAACGGAGTCTTTAAACGCCTCAGATGTAAAGTTATTCGCTGTCAAAGTGACGCCAAAATGAATGGGAGTCAATGGGAATGCTAATGCAAGTGAAGTTCTGCTACAAGATGGCAGCACGCAGCCGACTTCAACTTCCGGTCGCCTTCCTTGCCGCCTGGTTTTTACCGAGCAAACAGCAGAAATGGCACCGCTTCGCTAAAGATAGGCTCAGATAGCCTATTTCTGACGCACGCCAGGTTTTGGAGTGGCCATGTCAAAGTCTGGATTTAACTCAGATGCTGTGGCATGACCTTAAACATTCATGCTCAAAAACCCTCCGATGTGGCTGAATTAAAACTATTCTGCCAAGAAGAGTGGGCCAAAATTCCTCTAGAGCAATGTGAAAGACTCAAAGGAATGTATGTATATAATATCAGAATCAGAATTAGTTTTAAGGAATGTTTACACACACAATGAATTTGTTTTAGTGACAGAAGCTCCACAGTGCATCAGAATGATAGTGACAAGACAGGACATAGAATAATAAAAAAGAATACACACACACACGTTTGTTTTTGTGAAAAGTGGGTACATCCCATAGGCGTAATGGTTTTTATACAGTAGAAACTGTATATTCTATGGCCCTACTCCAACCCTACCACTAACCCTAACCCTCACAGAAAACTTTGTGCATTTTTACTTTCTCAAAAAAACTCATTCTGTATGCTTTATGTGTTTTGAAAAAATGGGGACATGGGTTATGTCCTCATAAGTCACCCTCGCCTTTTAATACCTGTGTCATACCCATGTCATTATACAGAGTTGTGTCCTGATATGTCACAAAAACAAGAGCACACACACAAAAACACACACACACACACACACACACACACACACACACACACACATGCATGCAGGACCTGAAACTAAAACTTTTTTGCCACATCTGCCAATGGCTGGTGACTTCAGAAATTTTCGGCCACAAACATTTTTCCTGGACATGAAACTGTTTTTGCAGCTGCTGCTAAACATATTTAATAATAAAAAATGAAATAATAAATAATTTAAAAAAAAAATCCATGTAATAATAAACAGATACTTTTTTTATTTTTTATTTTAACGATACCGATACTGCTTTTAATTTTACATGTGTATGTGATTTTTTCAAAAGAATGTTAATTGAAATATATAAATAATTATTAATATTACACTTAAAGGCAAATTACATACATTTATATCAACAGTTTGTCAGATTATTAATACATTTTGCTAACTATATCAAAGGCTGCATCTGAAGGACTCGGGCCGGTCAGAGAGAGCACTGTTTAGCTGTGACAGCTGCTGCTGAACATTGAGCTGTACTATGCCTTTTTTTTACATGATCACCATGTTCAAGAAAATAATCTATATAAAATTGCACCTTTAGAAGATATCAGTCTGCATTTGAATGACTACATGTATCTGTATTTTGTAGTTTTTCATATGTATCATTACATTATTCAATTAAGCTCCAAGCCAATGCCTGCATTTAATGTTGTAATCCAACAAAGGACACAGCAAACCAGTTTAACTTACCTGGCCTCAGTACTGGCTAAGCCTGAGATATGACAGCATCTCCCTCAATTATAACATTAAACACAAAAAAATGAGCAATACTGGCTCCAACTATCCTGGCAGGATGTTCCTCTTGTCAGCTCTTCTCTAGCACTGTTGCTATGCACCAGAGCACTAATCAGGAATCTCTGGTCTCGCAATTAGGAAATCCTGCGAAGGCAGAGCATCTTTCGCACACTTCAGAGGGCCCTTCAAGGCCTGGCCTTCGAAATCCGTGGCCTCCGAAGTGTGCACACTCAACTTTGGGACAGCTTGTGGCTCATCGTGGGAGTGGGCTGTTATTCCCGTATGAAACGAAACCCCCTTTTAGCATAGGTATAATAAATAACATTAACTATCCAATGAGACAAATGCTGTTTAGACAGTGGCAAACCCTGCCTGGCCTTACTGTACTAGAAAAAAAGCTTTCCTCAAAGACTGAGTACAATTACAGAGTATGCAATGCCCTCACTGAACACAGGTTAAGTAACTGCTCCTATTCTGCATGTGAGGAAATGGTTAGCACTGAACCGCCTCCAGTATCTGAATTGTAACTGGGGCTTAAATACTTTTGGGAAAAATGCAGGGTTAGGCTAAGATGAAACGGGAGTGTCACTGTCTTCTACTGCTAACAATCTCCACAAACAGAGAGAGCACAGTGTTCTCCTACCTCCTTAAGGCAGAGAGCCAAGTCCATCCAAATCCATGTAGAGACACATTTCAATCTGTTTTTACAATAGGCCCATACTGGGACTTAGTGAGAGAGTTTTATACCAGAGGCAAGTCCGAACTCGTTGCCCACAGAGTACTGTCTCGACACAGGTCAACTCCCTGTGGACAGCTGTGGCCTAAGGAAGTGACCCTCAGGAAATCTTTTCTAAAGGTCCAGGACTTTCAAGGGCAGGACTTGGGCACTGAGCATGCTGAATGGTTGACTTCACGCAACATTGTGATTTCAACAACCATTTATTAAGATCATTTTCAAAATATTACTGCTATTGTGTCATCAAATGTAGTTTAAAAAAAGGATTTCAGGCAAGAATGTAGTTGTTTGAAGCTCAAATCTGCAGTTTATTTATAGAGACAGCGCCTATTTAAAAATGTGTTTTGCCAATTTCTGAGCCGATCAGCTCCACGTGATCAGAGGAAGCTCAGTGCTCATGTTTACAGATGAGAGCAGTCTCAACTCGGCTAGTCTTTCTGACATTCGCCGCTGGCTCTGATGTGTCTTTAGAGGTTAAACAAAAAAAATATTATTAATTTTGGGTAAATCTAACAGGTAATCTACACATATGTGCTAATACACATTTCTACATTTCTGTAGCTATTAAAGGGGTCATATGATGCTTTTTAAAAGATCATTATTTTGTGTATTTGGTGTAACAGAATATGTTGACATGCTTTAATGTTCAAAAAACACATTATTTTTCAAATACTGTACAGTATTGTACAGTCTGCTCTGATTGGCCATATGACTCGGAAATTTAACGCCTCTTTCCAAAATCGCAAGCTTCAAGTTTTTAAAATAAATGTAAAAACCGTTAATAATGTCTTTAGTTTTACCATCAGTTCAGAAACTGATCTTATTGTAGGCTACTTGTACAATGACAAAGATATTCATGCTCATGCTCCCTCTGTATAAGTTACAACTTTAATCTAATCGTTTTAAAACATATATAAATTAATTATAAATTAAATATTATATATATATGTTTTGACGTTCTAAATATAATATGGCGCTTTTTGATGATCTGCTGGTGATCCAGCCTCGCAGCGATGACGTCATCGGCAGCGCGCGCTCCCTCAGCGTCGCGTCTCCAGAGCAGGGGTGAGCAGATTTCAGTATATTTAATTGTAAAATACATTTTACACTGTCTGTTTATGCAACACATACGAGGGCGTTTCTAGAGTACAGCAGTGTTTGTGTGTTTTCCGACTTAAACACCTGAGGAAAACGTTAAATTAAGACTTGAGTGATTTCGTGCTGTTATTGAACGTCTCTTGATCTGTGAAGCGAATGAATGCGAAACGATATCAAGTTTTATCTGCTGCAATTTTTCGTAACGTTATTCCTCTTTTGAGATTTATCGTAAGCAGATAAAAAAATGGTTATAGTAACTTTACATTGTTAAAATTGAAACCATCTCCTGCTAAATACTTAATATAATTAGTCTGTATAATGAGTCACGTGTGATTATTTTAAATCTATACAGACATATGAAACCACATAGCTATACACTGTAGTTGTTATAAAATCAAACTATATTTAGATGTGCTTTATTGTAGTTATATGACTCTAATTGCTAGTCGAGAGATGGGTGTCATTAATGTTTATGCTTGAATTTTTCATTCTTACTGTTATTTATATTTTGGAAGAATTTACATCATATTCGGTTCCATATTTCTAGACAGATATCTGCTTAAATGTTAATACTGGGCCCAAAAAAATAAATAAATAATGGTATTCATGTTAACAATAGAAAGCAGAAATGCATAGATTATGTGAATTAACAGATATGGGAGTGCGGTGCTGATGCCGTTAATTTTAATTTAGCAATTTAATCATCTACAAAGAGCTAACATTTTATATTTGTGTGGCTCATAGGACATCTGCTTCACTCGCATAATTGTCTAAATCTATAAATTATTATTATTATTATTATTATTATTATTTTATTACGAAGCAAATCTGCTCCTGCCACACAGAAATTCATGTTCAGTGAAGCTCCTCCTACAAACCCTGCAGAATGAAACACAATGAAGATCCTAAAGAACAAGCAGGTTGGTGTTTATTCTTCATTAATGAGGCTGAAGGTCGTAAAGCTTCAAGCAGATTAAGATTTGTTGTAATATAATACTTTTTTCAATAACATTATGTAAAAATTTTCAATAACATAATTGTGTAGTTGATCACACATATTTAATAGTTCTCCCTACAGAAATGTTGGATTTGTGCCAATAATGTTTTAATAATAATAACATTAATAATAATTGAAAGATCAATTTACCTCATTCATGGAGAATATTAGGGACATAATTTACAAAAATTTATCAAAATGACCAAAAATTGTTACAGAAATGGTCTACTTTACATAAGGGTAACTGAAAATCAACCATTTTTTCTTTTATTTCAGAGTTGATTGAAGAAAACAAGGTGAATGAAGTATTTAGTGTAATTGAGGAGAAAAATCATACAGAAAATGGAGAAAAATATTTAAGTTGCTCTCAATCCAAACAGAAAGATTTTAAGGAAACCAGAGCCAAGAAATCTTTCACCTGCGCTCAGTGTGAAAAGAGTTTCTCAAGCAAATCTAAATTTGATGTTCACATGAGAGTTCATACTGGAGAGAAACCGTTCACATGTGATCAATGTGGGAATAGTTTCACTCAACCATCAAGCCTTAAGATGCACATGAACATCCACACTGGAGAGAAACTGTACAAGTGTTCACACTGTGAAAAGAGATTCAGTCGCTCAGGAGACCTGAAAACACACGAGAGGATCCACACTGGAGAGAAACCATACACGTGTGATCAGTGCGGAAAGAGTTTCAAACTAAAAGGACACCTTACAGAGCATATGAGGATCCACACTGGAGAGAAACCATTCACTTGTGATCAATGTGGGAAGAGTTTCAAACTAAAAGGACATCTTACAGGGCATGTGAGGATCCACTCTGGAGAGAAACTGTATACATGTGATCAGTGCGGGAAAAGTTTCACACGAAAAGGACACCTTACAGGGCATATGAGAGTTCATACTGAAGAGAAACCGTACAATTGTGATCAGTGCGGGAAGAGTTTCACACAATCATCACACCTTAAGGAACATATGAACATTCACACTAGAGAGAAACTGTACACATGTGATCAGTGCGGCAAAATATTTTTGAGAGCTTCAGACCTGAAGAAACATCTGAGAGTTCATACAAAGGAGAAGCCATATTCATGTCATTTGTGTGGAAAGAGTTTTTCATGTTTAGAAAATGCAAAAAAACATCAGAAAATACATACTGGTGCGAGAGACCATGTGTGCTTTGAGTGTGGGAGGACTTTTACTTCAGCTGAACATTTAAAACAGCACCAGAGGATTCACACTGGAGAAAAACCATACAAGTGTTCATACTGTGACAAGAGATTCAGTCAGTCAGGAACCGTGAAAAAACATGAGAGGATCCACACTGGAGAGAAACCGTATAACTGCACTGGATGTGGGAAGTGTTTCAATAATTCATCTGCTCTACACAGTCATACAAAAAACAATCACAGTAAGTAGATCATCTTCAGATCAAGCACTTTCAGATCTGATGCTGCATCCTCACCACATGAGACACAATCATGCATCAAGAAATAAAATATCATCTAGATAAATGTCATTAAAAACAACATGAAGAGACGTTATTTAAAGTCTCTCCATCTTCAAAACCAGCAGATAATAGATGATGGACTCATGAGGCAGTGGAAGTTCATTCATCATTTCTGTGATCTGAAGCTCAAGTATGATTTGTTGATGATGATGTTTGGTTTATGCTGTATGTTCATTATGTTTGAACTGAACTAACTGAAATGATCACAGCAGTCCTAAGCCCCTTTCACACTGCACGTTGGACCCGGCAAATTGCCGAAACATTGCCGGGTCACCTTCTGTGTGAAAGCAAACACGTCCCGGGATTGATTCCGGCATTGAACCCAGGTCGGGGACCTAGTAACATTACCGGGTTCAATCCCGGGACGAGCGCTGTGTGAACAAAAGCCAGATATAATGCTGTGTCGTAGTGATAACGCATATTATCGCGTGACTCTTTTACCGGCTGTTTTGAAGGAAGATCATCGTTCGTGACAAAAAAATGTGCAAACTGTAATGAAGCAGAGATCAGTTGGTTCCTCACTTTCCGCACTGAAGCTGAGATCCTTTACTAGCTTGAGTGAAAGTATAACGTGCTTAACGTTTTCGACTCGTACATTACACGTCACGCGCTGATGTCACGTGTCGTTACGGGATCTTCAAGGGTTGTGTGTGAAAGCACGCACTTATCCCGGGTAATCACTGGCAGTGTGAAAGTGCAAAATCTAGTGACCCGGGAATAATTGCCGGAACACTTTACCCGTGTATTTGCCGGAATCGCAGTGTGAAAGGGGCTCTACTGACTTCAGTTAGTCAGTTCAGTTCATTATGCTGAGGAACCACACACGTCTTTACATTGTTCATCGTTTCAAACCTTTCATTTCATTCCCAGATTCAAAGAGTCTGTTTTTTCCCCCCTCTTGATTGTGTCTTTCATCTGTCCACACATCTTTCCTGTAGTGATTGTGATTATTGTAGAGTTTGCAGTGTTTGCTGCTGCTCCTACTCTGTTTCTTTGGGGAGTCATGGCCTAATGGTTAGAGAGTCGGACTGGCAATTGAAAGGTTTTGAGTTCGAGTCTCTGGCCAACAGGAATTGTAGGTGGGGGGAGTGCATGTACAGTTCTCTCTCCACCTTCAATATCACAACTTAGATGTCCTTGAGGAAGGCACTGAACCTCCAACTGCTCCCCGGGCGCCGCAGCATAAATGGCTGCCCACTGCTCCGGGTGTGTGCTCACAGTGTGTGTGTGTGTGTGTGTGTGTTCACTGCTCTGTGTGTGCGCACTTCGGATGGGTTAAATGCAGAGCACAAAATCTGAGTATGGGTCACCATACTTGGCTGAATGTCACTTCACTCACTCACTCACTTCTTCAGTTCATTTGTGTAAGAAAACCTGGTGAGTTTTTCAGCCTCTCACAATCCAAATTCTGGCTTGAGGAGAACTGACCCCTGATTGAGGCCACTCTATCCGAAGTTGTATTTTTTTTTCTCTCCCTTTCTGTCACCGATGGAGTTTTGGTTCCTTGCCACTGCTGCATTTGTCCTGCTTAGTTAGGGACACTTAAATTCTGGCAGTATTGTTGACTTGATTTCACAGACACTATTTAAACTGAACAGAGCTGGACGATTACATCACTGAATTCAACAATGAACTGTCTTTATCTGGAAAACTGTTCTGTATTTTCCTCTTGCATTATCAACACATTGTTCCTGTTTAACACTGTTAAGTTGTTTTTTCACAATTTGTATTGTATAAAACATTATATAAATAAAGGCGACTTGGTTTGACAGTCTGATGATTCATGTTGATCTGCAATCATGAGAGCTCAGTAAATGCCTTTCAGTTGAATTATTTTGCAGGGAGGAAGATAGCACAGAACTGAGAGCAAATAGTGATGAATACAATATTAAAATACTCTCAACAAATAACAGGCCAGATTAAAGCAAGACTTATCTTCATGTCTTTGATATTACCATGTGTTGTTTTGTGTGAGCACATGGCTTGTTATTGTTTTGCTGACCATGTGCTTGTGTTTTTGTTTTGTGTGAGCACATGGCTTTTGTCTTGTTTGCTACTTTGGGCATTACTTAACCACCAACCAACAACACCCCAGCAATTAGAATCGTATGCACCACAAGGAACTTCTTCAATTCATAACAGTTAAACTGATTGTTGATACAGAGTCAAGTGTGTTCATCCTGCCTGAGACACTGTTCATTAAACATTTTGCAAATTGTGAACTCATGGACCCTCAAGTGAGGCTAGTCACTTATTCACATAAACACTTACCAACATTAGGCTGTTTCACTGTTTTCTGTGTCACTTGATGGAGTTGCAACCTACCAATTTCTATGTGGTCTAAATGGGATTGCCAGTGTTGGGCAAGGACTTGATTAAAGCTTTAAACTGTCACATCATGGGAGATTAAACCAGTGCAGCACAAACTACGCAGATTACCACTGAGTGTATGGGAGGAGGTTTCCAAGGAAATTAATCGCTTACTGAGGGATGGAATAGTTGAAAAGTCAAGTCAAGTCTGCTTTATTGTCAATTCTTCCACATGTACAGTACATACATACAGATAATCGAGTTTGCATTACTCTCAGACCCTCGGTGCATACAGGTAACACTAGAGCCTAAAACTCAGAATTTGATCTATTCTAGATCAAATATAAAATATAAGATACACCTATACAATAAGGGCATGTAAAAACGTCATATAATAAAAATAAAGTTAAATAATTTCATCGTATGTTAGTGTGGGGGGGGGGGGGGTGGAAAGACTTATGGATGTGGGATATGAAAAAAAGTGCTCAAAAAAGAAGGCTGTGCAGTAAAGTGCGTTGTTTCTTCTCAGACACCGGAGGGCGATATATTGAGACGTCATCAGTTCTTCACCACTGTTTGCATAATAGTCAGAGGTGTAAAGAGTGCCTGAAAACCATACTTGAGTAAAAGTACAGTGAATGTCACAGTGAAAATTACTACACTACACGTTACAAGTCATCAATTCCAAAAAAACTTGAGTAAAATTTTTAGAGTATCTGATTTTAACAGAACTTAAGTATTTTACTTGTACTAAATATAGGCTCAAAGATGCACAAGTCAAAGAGGCATGCCAGTCAAAAACTTTAACGTTGTGGAGAAGCTGAGGAAACAGGTAGAGGCAAGGATCTGTGTGCAGACATTTCATGGGAAAGCTAGAACAAACAACAAGCCAAAAACAACAGGGATCAAAGAACAGAATGACGGGCAAACAGACAACCATTACATTGAAATCAGTCATGTCCTCATCTCATTTATAATTATTTACACCTTTGATTCACAACTACTGGCTAAGAAACTCACATTCATAAAAAGTAGCCTTGTTGACAAGTTTGGGTAAGGGCAACATGCACAAGATATAGTACTTTCAGTGCCCAGTAGTTGGCAGTATCACATTTTTTGTAGCATATATAAACTGCTACAGAAAAGCTAGGTGGCATGCAAAAAGTAGTGTGTAACTGCAACTCTCTTAACAAATGTAGTGTAGTAAAGAATACAGATACTCTTTCAAAAATGTAGCGAAGTAGAGAGTAAAAGTTGCTAATATCTTATACTCAAGATACTCAAGTACAGTAATTAGTTACATTTATTCAAGTACTTTACACATGTTAATAGTAAGCTTTTACACAGCACTCTAGATCAGGCATGTATCACAGTCACATAAGAAATTAGAATAAATTGTCAGGAGTTTTCCTCATCGCATGAACAAGTCTGACAAGGAGGTTTATAATCAGGTAAATGAAGTGCTTCATTTTGACATTTTTGTTGGCCAGTCTGGAAGTCAGCATCACCCTAGTTTGAAAGTCTACATAAGAGTTGTTTATATTACCTTATTGTAGGACTATTTCAATTATTTTTTTATTATACTTTTATTCAAATATTATAAAAATTCAGGTTCTTATGGTATATGCTAATCTATATTTTAAACCTCTAATGGGCCCATAACAATGTTTTTTTTTTTTTTTTAAGTGACAATGCTGATGTGTTGTTGCACATTTGATATGTCAAATCTCTGTAAATCTTTTGCATTTGTCTTTTTGTGAATCTCTGTTGCATCTTCTCCACAAGTTTATGTAGATATTGTCCTTAATTGTAAAACTTACTGGATCTGCACACCTTTCGTGAATGAACCAAGCAGTGAGAAGCTGTCCTCCACCCAGTTTCCTCCAGTGCAGAATGAGCCAGAGACAGAGGTTCCTCCACTTCCAGGAGTGGAAGTCATCATGTTTCACCACTTTGTGCAGAAGTATGATCTGAACCAATCCATGAACTATGTCTATGTCAATGTGAAAGAGAAAGCACATTGAATGTATGGTACCACTGCAAAACTGACTCCATTTCATCCATTCATCCTCCTCCCTGGGTTTATGTACCTTTTTGTAATAAGTGTTTGTTTGCTTGTAGCCTGCTAGTAATGGTCAATGTTAATGTTTAAAAACTGGCAGAAGACATTTGTTGTGTGTTCTTGCTCACTCATTGTATTCGTTGTCAGCAGTAGAGATTCTTTGTCAGTGTGAAGTGTAAAGAAGAGTAGAATAGTTGAGGAGAAGACAAGAACAGTCCGTTTCGAAAACACTAAGATGGAGCAAATATAGATTTAATTTTTAGAATATAGAAATCATTTATAGAATATATTTTATATTATTTTATGAATGTTATATAATTTATGTTACATATTTAATTATAGCCTATATTATACATTTATACAATAGATTTAATGCAGAATAGAGGCGGTATGCAGCCCATTTGATTAAAAAGAAGGTAAAAGGGGAAAGAGCAATCGAGGGATGAGATTTATTTAATTGGCATTCTCTTTCGCAATGTCCATGTTCAAACTCTCACAAGTGTGTTCTCAGGATCTTTATAGTTCTCCCGATGTTGACGTGGCAGCTTGGCGCCGTGGCTTAGATGGTTAAAGCGCCTGTCTAGTAAACAGGAGATCCTGGGTTCGAATCCCAGCGGTGCCTTAAGTAAGGTGTGCTTTTCTAAGAATGAACAACTACCGAGAAGCGATAGCCGAGTGTTACAATCCGTTTCGAAAGACATATTATTAAGTATTAAGTATTATTAAGTATTATTATTAAGTTCTTCTTGGGCTGCAGTGTTCCGTCTCACTGTGGTCTGCTTTCTAAGCTCGTTTTTGGAAAGGAGACACAGAAGTGACAGTACCTCCGCATTTTAACCGGGCTTTATTTGTATAGAAACTATTGAGCCGGTTTTTCATTTTAGGCTCCAAACGTTCCTGGCATGTGTGCGTTACATGGGCTCTGTGGCGCAATGGATAGCGCATTGGACTTCTAGCGTAAAGAATGTGGCAATTCAAAGGTTGTGGGTTCGAGTCCCACCAGAGTCGCAGCTTTTATTATTACGTTAACATTGAACGAGATTTCCCACGGGCAATATACACTTTCAATCCATTTTATTTCAACATGTGCAATTAGTAGCCTAACTTAATTAAGTTAACCTTCAAGAACAGTCCAATAAGTTTAAGTGAAATGCAAAAACCTTTCACACATTCTAAAAGATTAACAAAACCATTTGTTATTGTGTAACGTAATATCATTCTGTAATCTTGTGTCGTGGTAAAAACTGAATTTTATTGATTTTATATATTCTCCCCCCCAACAGCCACAAGAGGGCAACACACACCCACAGGAAAAAAAAAAAAAAAAAAAAAAAAAAAAAAACATATTCCGGTATATATATCCTAAGATGACTCGTCATGGTATGAGCTCTTTAAGCTGTAACAGACCAAATCATTTTGTGGTGAAGTAACATCAGATTGTCCTTTCTTTCTCTTTATTGTACACACATCTGAACAATCAAATGAACAATCAGTGAAGGTCAAATCTCTCCTATGTAATTCTTTGATTCTTTTTGTCTTGGTGTATAGAGCAGTCTTTATGCGTAGGTGTTCCAAACCTTAGTCTTTTAACAAATCTCAAGGTTAGCTTGAGCTGAATGAAGGATGTTGAGTAATCAGTGCTTCGTAACTGGAGGAAATACAAGTCGCTTGTCATTACATCTACAATACCTGCTCAGATATTGAAAAATATGTTTGAAATATTCTCAGTAACCTCTTAGTTCCTTCTTAAGGTCACATGAAATTTGATATCTCTGTGTTATGAAATATCTTGTAGGAGTATGTGTTGCAATATTAATCATGATGACTCTGCAAAAAATAGGACATTCAGGTCATATTCGGTTAACATAAAGGTTTATAAGTAATTCCTCTTTTAATGTAATAGATCATTGTGTCTTCAAAACAATGACTATTATTTTACATTATGTTGTATTGTTAATATGCAACTATTTCATTATTCAGTATCGCAACATTTGCAAGTTCTAATATTTTGGCAGCCTGAAGCTGAGATATTTAAATAATAATTTAAAATTTAAATGTCAAGACGTACAGCACATAAAAAATGCACTTTAATGTGTCATGCTTCAGCCAATTTGAAAAGGTCATTTTGTGAACTTTTCACCTTTTAAACAACTTATTCTGTTAAACCACAGTCTTGTTCTGTTAAGTTATTGCCACTTTCATGTTTATGAATTAATATGCTACATTACAACATGCACATTTATTCAGATTTATACTTTATGTTATTAACAATTGTTAGTATGATGGATACTCTCTAGTTGAAAGGTTTATTAAAGATATTACATTTGATTCAGAATGATGGTGTTAATTCAGTCTAATTCATTCAGATTAACCACAGTCTGTCTCTGAACTTTGTAAGTCGGTTTGAATCTCACTGAAGCGTGAGAACTG
The DNA here is from genome assembly GCF_003368295.1 of Carassius auratus. Lineage (NCBI taxonomy): Eukaryota > Metazoa > Chordata > Actinopteri > Cypriniformes > Cyprinidae > Carassius > Carassius auratus. The sequence goes on from NC_039257.1 coordinate 15,033,889, forward strand.
AGAAACTGCTCAGGGCTGATACTACAGAAATTCTCAGACAAACTAACCAGTAATTTGCATGACAGCATAAATATAAGGCTGCTTCATATCAATGTATTTTGTAGTTCCCCTCCATGCAATCATTCTGGTCAGTGGTGCTCAGCTTGAGTTATTTGTATGACATGGATACTTTTTGAAAATATGAGTCATATAATACAGCAAAATTATGTACTTTATAAACAAAAGAACCTTAGGCTGTAACCTATTTTATGACTGTATGCACTGCTCTGAAACACTGCTTTTAGTTTTATAGAACCTGCTTGGATGCATATTTGGTTTATCCTATAAACTACAGTGTAATCCATGTTTGAAATGTTTCTTGTCTTAGAATGTGACAGTCACCGATCGGGAATGTTTAGTGTTCACACTCACTGGAACTGTATGTAATGAAAGAGAACAATATGAACCGAAAGGGCACTGTCGAAACTTAATTCTCACAGGCGCTGCTAATTCTTTTTAACATAGCTATTAATATCTGGTGCTACTTTAGCATATTACTAGTCATATTACTGTTACTGTTCTACTACTGCTACTTTTCTACTGTTCTGATACTATTACAGTAACTTTATGACGTGCTTTTGGATTGTTTAAAAATATATATTGCGACTAACTAAAAACTGACGAGCTAACTAATACCATAAAAAATTCATTACTTGCAATTAAATAATAAAAAACTAGACAAATAATAAAAAAAGAAATAAAAAAGACAAAAACACTAACATTTTTAACTAAAATGAAAACAGAAAGTAAGGAAATAATAAAAAATATAAACAAAAACTATAACAGCTAAAATAACACTGAACGTTGTCAGCGTGAACAGCTGTGAAATGTGTCAAAAAATAATTTTTTTTAAAGGAGTTTGAATTTTGCTACTTTCTGGACTTTTGCTATAAATATCTCATTTTCACTCAGTCAAAGATGTTAAAAGAAGTTAAATTTTGCCGTCAATTATTTCTTCAAATAAAATAAAAAATACTATCACTTTAAAATGTAACCCATTGTTTCATCCAATGGAATTGTCAAACAAAATATTATATGAAATTATTATTAATTAAAAGATTCTGAAAAAGAAACAAGAAACATTTCACAAACAAGAGTTCTTTATGTGTCTCTGAAATTTAAACTAGTTTAAATTAAATTTTAAACTAGTCAATTTAAAATCTAGCTAAGGTCTAATCAGGACAAAAAGTCGTTGGGTCACCAAAAGCATACTTTAAATATTTTGTCTCAGTTGTAGGGCATTAAATCACCACTGACCAATCTTTTTCCTGAAAATGAAGTTGACACCATAACAGTCAGGTGGTGGAGAGGCAGTCTAAACTTTAGTCCACTGCTCACAGTTACTGGTTCTACCTGTATTATGGTTTTGAAAAGAATCTGTGATTCAACCCACTTTAAAGATCCCGTCTAGATAGGCTTACAAAGCATAAAATGAAACCTATTAATTGTGTAACCTATTAACACTGAGGAAACATTCACTGACAGGAACTGTCCTGAAGATTATTTACCTCGAGTTCTGAGGGACAGCATTCAGACTAGCCCATTCAGCAAATGGGCAACAAACTTCACTATTAAGACTCTCTGTCAATGCCTACTTTATCAGCTGTAAAAAAAAAACAAACACTTAACTTTCAGTAGTTCAGTCATAAATTACTATATTTGATCCCCTCATGTGTTCACATCCTTAATTAGCATAACCCTTGCCAAAATGATGATGGGGTCTCTCAGAATCAGTGCTTCATGCTTGCTGTATTTTGTCCCCTCTAGAACTCTGTAGGGGTAAAGGAAGTGTTGCCTAGTGACGGGGCGCGTTTAGAATCCAGCAAACATGGAGAAGTACGAGAAGATAAAAGTGGTCGGCAGAGGAGCGTTCGGGTAAATACACTGAAACGCATTATTTAGTTCGCGAAATTGTTTTAGTGACGTGTACTTGTTTGTTTGAGCTAGCTGCTTTACAAAACAACTTTTGAAGCGTTTGAACTCGATAAAACTTTAACTTGAGAAACTCCGTGAAGAACTTCAAATCTGCAACGCTCCTCAGAATCAGAGCGCGAGCTAACGGAACACACGGAGCATCACTTCTCGCGTTTCCGCATTCCATCAGTGTAGATGTTACAGAGCCAGTATCACACTATTCAACGAGTTACAGTTGCATTAGAAGTTCGAAAAAGATTACGACACTTCTCCTTTCAAAGGGAAAAGAACTGTTGAGCAATGAATAGCTCGCCATATGCTTTTACAATTTGCCTGTCAAAACAGCAATGTTTACAGCGTTCTCATTGGAATTGCTGTCGTAATTTGGAACCTTGACTGGAAAGTCCGGTAGCAAACAGAGAGAGTAAAATTCTAAGTTTCAAGCTTAAAACACTTTAAGAGTCAGGAGAGTACACTTTAAGGACTAATAACGTCAAATTAAAAGCTTGACTTTAAATTAAAATTAAAATCTTTATGTTTTAATAATATTTTGTCGTGATTTAAAGAAATACACTTATTTTGATGTGTTGACTTACACTAAAGCACATGTGAAGTACTTAATAATAATTATAATAATTATAATATAACTTATGTTTTATTCAGTAGCTAATATTTCACTTAAAGTTAACTCATTTAAAATGCAACTTTTTTACAAAAGTGTAACTACAATTTTTTTTTTTACTTTTATGACATGAATGTTTCAATAGTAATTTTATTTTGACATAATTACTTTATTTCTGTTAACCGAGATGTTATGCACGTAGCCTACTTATAAGTATATTCAGCAGGAGGTTTTTAACATTTTCCCAAGGTAATAGAAATAATTGTGAAATTACATATAAAGATGTAATTAAGACCTACTTTAGTGGGTCAAAAAGCACTTTAAAGTTTATTTAATTACGTTTACTGTCAATTTAAAACTAAAAATACATTTTCATTCATTTGCAATTATGCAATTATAATGTCTGGAAATTGTATTCAGTTTAAGATAATTCTTTTAAAGTATATTAGGCTGTTACCACAAAAAAGTATGATAAAATAGACCGTGAACAACTGAATGTGTAAAACTTTGAATTCAGCTGTTAAACTTGAAACTCTTAAAATGGTGTGAAACAAATCCACTTGTATCCTGATTTCTGTATCTGTCACAGGATAGTGCACCTTTGTCGCAGACGCACTGATGGCTCGCAGGTGATCTTGAAGGAGATCCCAGTTGAGCAGATGACGCGTGATGAACGCCTCGCGGCCCAGAATGAATGCCAAGTCCTCAAGTTACTCAGCCACCCCAACATAATTGAGTATTATGAAAACTTCCTTGAGGACAAGGCGCTAATGATCGCAATGGAATACGCTCCAGGCATAGACTTTCTTCACTTATTTTCGATGGTCACTTAATGTGTTCCTACAGTTTAATCAGGAGCAAAATTCATACTATTTATTATTGTGATGCTAATATAATTCTGTATTATTTAAAGGTGGTCGCAGTGGTTGTACAGAACTTAATCTTTGCTGATTTTGACTAATTTGTAAGCACTTTGGATTATGATTTGGAGCAATGTTCTTTAATGCTATTTTTTATATGATTATTGTAGGTGGGACCCTGGCTGATTACATACAGAAGCGCTGCAACTCCCTGTTAGATGAAGATACCATATTACACTTCTTTGTTCAGATCTTATTGGCCCTTTATCATGTGCACAATAAACTCATCCTACATCGGGACCTCAAAACCCAGAACATACTCCTAGACAAGCACCAGACGATAGTAAAAATAGGAGACTTCGGAATCTCGAAAATTCTTGTCAGCAAGAGCAAAGCTTATACTGTAAGTACCGCAGCAGTTCTTTGAATTTGACAGCATGTGGTTTCTTACAGTTCAGATTCTCTTTTTCATGACAGGTTGTGGGGACACCTTGTTATATCTCTCCAGAACTGTGTGAAGGAAAGCCATACAACCAGAAGAGTGATATCTGGGCCCTGGGCTGTGTGCTTTATGAGCTTGCTAGTCTCAAAAGAGCTTTTGAGGCAGCAGTAAGATGATTTTTCTTATTGTCTTGATCTTAAACGATTTTCTTTTTCCTAAATGAATTTTGAATGATGAGCAAAGCTGCTTTTCTGTTATCAGAACCTGCCAGCTTTGGTGCTGAAGATCATGAGTGGCACATTTGCCCCCATTTCCGACCGTTACAGTCCAGAACTGAGACAACTCATTCTCAACATGCTGAATCTGGACCCCTCCAAAAGACCCCAGCTCAATGAGATAATGGCTCATCCCATCTGCATCAGGCCATTGCTCAATCTCTACACCGACATAGGCAACGTCAAAATGCGGAGGCACGACTATTTTGTCTTATTTAATTTTAATTTGACGTTTCTAATGCATTTAATTGTTCTGTTTGGAATGTGTGTTAAGTACTGTAAATGCATTTTGTTTAGCGACTAATTACCACTGTTTTCAGACTTTTGTATTTTTTCTGTTCTTTTTTCTTTTTTGTTTGTTTTCACTGCATTTAATAGTACTATTTTTGGAACTTGTTTTAATTATTGCAAATGCATTTTGTTTGCCCATTAATTTAACTAAATGTTTTATTTTTCTACCTTATTTAATAGAACTGTTTTCAGATTTGTGTATTTTATTTTATTAAATAGAACTGTTTTTAGACTGTTACGCATTTTGTTTGCCGACAATGTTTTTGTTTTGTACTGCATTTACCTGTATTGTTTTTGGTCGTGTTATGCATAGTGAATACATTTTGTTTAGCAGTGAAAATAGATACTCTTTTTATATATGTATCTGTTATGCTAAACAATATATGTATTTAGCTGGTCTTCCTTGTTTTTATTAAATTGTTCTCTTTTTTTAGAATAGAAAAGCCACTTTCTTCTGTACAAACAGGCCCTCATGGAAGACCTGGTGGGCGTGTGACCGGTACCAGAACCAGAGGTGAGATGTTATTTTCTTATGCAGTCTTTAATTTACTATTTATACGTTTTAAAAGCACCATGTCTGCATGAAGCTTTTCTGGTGTGGTTTGTTCCATTAGGAGGGCTGTCCAGTCTTACTTCGACAAAGATGATGCACCCATTGCCGTTATCGTCCGTGTACACCTGGGGCAGTGGCATCTCCACTCCTCTGCGTCTGCCCATGTTAAACACAGAGGTTATTCAAGTGTCCCTGGGCCGCACACAGAAGATGGGCGTCACCAAATCTGGGAAGCTAATCACATGGGAGGTGTGATGATCATTTTTCTTCATCCTAATTGAATTTCACTGATATTATTTTCTTTTCAGTTTTCAGTGTTTATTTCGATTTGACTTTATGCCAGGCCCCCTCGGTTGGATCCGGTGAGCCTACTCTGCCTGGCGCCGTTGAGCAGATGCAGGCCCAGTTTATCTCCCGCTTCCTGGAGGGCCAGTCTGGAGTCACGATCAAATCGGTCTCATGTGGTGATCTCTTCACCACCTGTCTAACAGGTATGCTTCTTACGATCCAGAATATTCCATGCAGGTCTCAGCATATTGTCGAGGCGTGCGATTTTTCATCCCTAATGCCACAAAACCAAAACAAAGTTGACATGTCCATCAGATGCTCTCTTCCTGTCTAATTAGGCAATCCTTAGCTTGAAGCTGCAAAGTGGACCTGTCCATGAGTAATTTAAACATTTGGGATAAAGTTTAAAAAGGATTGAAAGGAAGATGCAATCACACCTTTTACTATCCTTCCTACGGAGCTCATTAAGCACCATTTGTTCACACTGCAAAGGCTAATCTATTGTCCTCTGACATGGTAGCACAGCGGTGTACATTTGTCTGTTCTAAAGTAAAAGATATGCTGTTAGCATTCGCCCCTGCGGGGAATCATTAGTCACCAGCAGATACAGAGGATTAAAGGTCCTCACTTCCGGCTCATTTGCTTTTCTCCTCCAGCGGTTTGCACTGACAGAGAAACAGTTGTTGTTTAAGTCTTTGCCTATCAGCTACAGAAACCATAATCTGCTCAATTTGCTTTCGGTTTTACAGACAGAGGTATAATCATGACGTTTGGAAGTGGAAGCAATGGTTGTCTTGGACATGGGAACTTCAACGATGTGACACAGGTAGGTTTTTTTAGATGATCTTATATAGAGAGATCTATTGTTTTACGATGGAGTATTTTTTATTCTTGTTAACCAGGCTAAGGATTTAAACTAACTAATCTCAAGCTTTGACATCAGGGCTCAACAATAAAGATGACCTGCTGGCCTGGGATCACTGTGACGTTGGTATTGTTCACTAAAACAAAGGGGGAAAAAAAGGAAAGCAGGAAAAATGTATGAATATTAGATGAAAACAAAATTACAAATGTTGCTTTGGCAAATAAATGGAATAAATTAAGTTTATGTTGAGGTACTGCAATTGTTAAAACGTAAATCAAATCAAATTAAAGCTATATTTAAGGAAAACGTAAATTACAAAAGCTAAAAATATTTACAAAAAAAAAAAATGTAAACTGAAAATATAAAATAAAGGAAATTTGAAATTTGCCACTTGGTAGAGATTTGGCTTTATTGCGGTTACATGGTCACTTGACGTTGCGGTGCTACGTGGTCACAAAAATTTCTCATTTGCATTGCGGTTTGAAAAACAAGTGATTTTAAGCTGTTGAAACACAATCAGCAGTGAAAGAGAACTCATTTTGCTGTATGCACTGGAGCGGCAGAATTGAACAGAGTTATTTTTGCTGCTTTATAGCCTTTGAACAGTTAAATACACTCACTTGAATTTGTGAAGATGCCTGTCTTTGCAAGTATCATCATAAACACAGTAATTTAGGTCTTAAGTGAAAGCAAACAGCTGAGAGAGAAAACACATGTAAGTGTATATGGGATCCAGGCAGCTCTTAAAGTGACAGCAGTCTAATATCCCTGCTGTCTGACATTCATGTTAATCAAACAACAAAAGAGAGAAAATCTCTCTCTGCTCTGGACTAAATCACTTTTGAAACTTTACACAGTGAAGAATATGCAGTGTTTTTATAATTTTTTATAAATTACTTCTGCAATGTTTGTAGCATTTAAATGGTCTTCTGTAGATATTTTGTCCTATTGCTTGTAGTTAGTAATTTATTCTAATTTAATCACTGACTCTTTACTTGTCAACTGTGAGCTTGAATTTTTTTTATATTATTTAATTAAGCTTAGTTTTAGTTTTTTGTGATATAGAATTTCGATATCATAAAGAAATTATGTAAAGCAAAAATAATTATACCGTGATGTAAGATTTTGTTCATATTTTGCCATGTGTTCATCATTTTCCAACAAACCTACTCATTCATTTATTGCGTTTTGCAGCTTTCTGTATGGTTAATTGTAAAATTTACAGCTATTTTTTCACATTTTATTTGTAAAGAAAGATGAACTATGAAGTTACATGTGTAAAAAGCATAAAAGTAAATAAATAGATATTTAGTATTACATTTAAATGCATATTAAATATTTAATGTTAGAACTATACTAGAGGTATATTTATTAAGTCAAAATAAATATAATAAAAATTAAGTAATTTTTTTGTACATTCAAACCACTCACCGCTCATTTTCTTTACAATGTGTAAAAATCTTTTTTGTATTCATGGTTCTTCTTGTTCCTGTCTTTGCATTCAGCCCAAGATAGTGGAGGCTCTGCTGGGTTATGAGCTGGTTCAAGTGTCTTGTGGAGCATCCCACGTCCTGGCAGTGACCAATGAGCGAGAGGTTTTCTCCTGGGGGCGAGGAGACAACGGTAAATGAGCAACATCACTTGTCACTCGAACACTGTGTTTCTTCGGGTTTCTCTTTGTACTCTTGTAGACAGTAGCAGCGCCTCCAGGCAGACCTGGTATTTTGTGCCTCGTCGTCCTCCTCTCCCTCACTTTCTCTCTCTCTATCGCACTCACTCTCTGTTATCTCTCTGTCCGACAGGCCGGCTGGGATTGGCATCTCACGACTGCCACAACTGCCCACAGCAGGTGAGTTTGCCGGCTGATTTTGAAGCCCAGCGTGTGCTGTGTGGGATCGACTGCTCCATGATCATCAGCACACAGCACCAGATTCTGGCCTGTGGGAACAACAGGTACTCAAAATGTCCTCTAGTTAGCATGTGGTTGACTGTCACAGATTCACTGGTTAATGAACCTGCCACAAATCTAATCACAATTATAAACAATAATGAATCCCAAAATGTAAAAAAATGTATCTCAATGAATTTCTTTCTTAGCTGTTTAGGCAGTTTTTCAGATTGCTAAACCAGTTTAGGGAGTTCACACTCCTCATTCCTGCTCTAGCATTTGAAAGAACCGTGAATGCTGAAGACATTTCATCACAGGAAATGACCAACACAATGTCCATATTTTGAATAACTGTCACACCCTGTCAGTCACACCATCGTACCGTCTGAGTGCGAAATATCTTTTTTTCTTACAGACTTACCAGATGTGGTTGTAAAATAAAAAAAAAATACACTTTACCATACAAAATAGTATTTATTACAGAAGTAAATATATAAATGTAATAAGAATGAAAATTATGTCAGCTTTTACTCAACCTCGTGTTGTTCCGAACCTGTGTGAGTTTCTTTCTTCTGTGGAATATCAAAGAAGATATTCTGAAGAATGTTGGGAAACAAACAGTCGCTGGTCCCCATCGACTTGCATAGTATAGAAAAATACAATGAAAGTCAGTGGGGACCAGAAACTGTTTGGTTACTCACATTCTTCAATCATACATCATCATTCTTCTTTTGTGTTCAGTGGACAGAAAGAAATTAATGAACTATTCCTTTAAATGCAAACTGAAGGTAATGTTTTCAGACGCTTAATTGCAATAAACTTTAGCTTTTTTACCCATTTAAGTAGGACTTAAGTACATCTTTATATGTAATTTCCTAATTACTTCTAATTTCTATTGAAACTTTTATGTCATGTATATACATTTGTAATGACTCTGCAATTTAATAAAATATATATTACCTTTTAATGTAATACAATTATAATTAAGATATTATTCAACCCATTAAAGGAAGTGTTCTTTAAATCACAGCAAAAATGATTAAATCAATAATTACAAATTTAAATTTAAAAATGTACTCTATTTTTTATTTTTTTTTACATTATTACAAAGTGCAGTTTAAAAAGAAAAAGTACTTTAAAGAATAGTTCACCCAAAAATGAAAATTCTGTCATTAATTACTAAAGTCATTTCAAACTTGTAAGACCTTTGTTTTTGCTGTGATTCTGACTGACGTGGAAGAGAAAAAATAGTTGAGTTAAGTTTTTTTTTTTCTTAGCACACAAAAAGAAGTATCTTGTAGCTTCCTAACATTACGGTTAAAGCACTGATGTCACATGGACTATTGTAACGATGTCCTTACTACCTTTCTGCACTTTGACTGTGGTAGTTCCCTTGCTGGGACAGAGGGTGCAGGGTCAGAAAGCTCTCGGATTTCATCCAAAATATCTTAATTTGTGTTCTGAAGGTGAATGAAAGTCATATGGGCTTGGAACAACATGAGGGTGAGTAATTAATGACAGAATTAAAAGTGCTAAGGGCACTTCTTTTTCACATAGGGCTGCTAAAGTAAGATTTGAATGAATAAATAACCATCTTAAATGCAGGTTTAACAAGCTGGGTTTGGATAAGGTCTCTGGCACAGAGGAGCCCCCGTCTCACTGTCAGGTGGAGGAGGTCCACACGTTCCAGCCCGTCCAGTCGGCTCCTCTCAGTGTTGAGAAGATTGTGTATATAGACATCGGCACAGCACACTCTGTTGCAGTCACAGGTCAGAGAACTTCATTTACACTGTTTACAGTTCAGTCTGAGGACCGACTCACAGACTATGAATATGTGTCCTAAATGCAGAGAAAGGTCAGTGTTTCACCTTCGGCAGTAACCAGCATGGGCAGCTTGGCTGCAGTTCCCGCCGAAGCAGTCGAGTGCCCTATCAAGTGTCAGGCCTGCAGGGGATCACCATGGCCGCGTGTGGTGATGCGTTCACTCTGGCTATCGGAGCAGGTAAACAAGTGAATCTCACAAAACAGGTCACATTTCACCCCGAAATCAAAAGAAATGAAAATGAAGTCTGTTTTTAGCAGTGTAAAAATTGTTTAATGACAGTCAGTAAAGTATATCATTATTGTAATGCATTTCTGATGATCCAGATTTTTTCAGTGTTGATTGTAATTATTGTAATATAGTGTTTTATCTTATTATAGCAAAAACAAATAGCAAGACTTCTTCAAGACTCAATGATCTGAACCGACTTTAGGCCAGCCTAAAAAAACGCTCAAGACAGTTGATGGGACACTGCAGTGCGTCGTCATGATTACTTATAATTTTCACATGTTTTAAGCCTTGCCGTTTTAAACATTCAAAAGAGTTTAAAACACAAGACTGAGTAATCGCGCGCCGTGCTTGGTGCGCACACAGAGAGCCGCGTCTCACGGACAGCAACACCAAACCCGAGCTCTCCTTGGCATCCTGCTGCACTTGAACAAACAAACACAATTCGCAGTTTAAACATGCAAACAGAATTTTTTTTGAAAAAGCACAATTCCGCACCAGCGCACAGTGTTCTGTTCGCAAAGGGCACATGCAGAGAGACGCGTTTCAAAGCCATTGAACACTGAATTTGCCCCTTCTTGCTTTTGTATCAACAAATACATGCAAAACGATGTCAAAATACCTGTCTTGGAAAGTATTTTCGAAAAAACTGTCGGTTATGTCTTAATTGAAAGTAAACAGTGGAGAAAGAAATCTGATCTGTATTATAATAATGGATGCATCGTCTCTTAAAGTGACCGCACCTCATTTTAATTGTAATGTTAATCCAAGAAAATGAAAGATATCACTTACTGCTCTTGAATGAATTATTTTAACAAGAGTTAATCCACAGCAAAACCAGAAATTATTCAGACACCAGATATAATATTTTGACATTTTTTATTAGTGGGTGCAGGACACTATAGTTAATTAATGTAAGTGAGTACAGCAAAATAAAACGAATTTGTGAAATATTATACCCAAAAATTCTTCACACTGTGGACTACCAGTGAAATTGTTCAAAACAATTTGGGACCAAAAATGATTCAAACATTTTTGACCTGACCATGTTTTGCTTATTTGTTTTTTTTTTTTCTTTAATTGCTATTTAACCACAGACTTAACAAAATTAAACATTGCTCAACAAAGAATTGATAGTTGTGTAAAATATTGGCATACTGACAGTTATATAAAGTTTTGTTTGATTGTAATCCATTACCCACCTTTTTATCAAATTATCTGACATTATCAAGATGAATTTGTTCTGACAGTTTAACTCTGAGATCTTGTTCTATTATATTACCATTTTCTAAACTAGCAAATAAACTGTGATAATGTGAGAAATGTTGAAGGTACTGTATCTGAAAACATTTTGGTTTGACTGTATATTTTTTTTTTTTTACACTTAAGACTATGCAGTGCTATTTTACATTTTATTATTCGGTTTCTGTACTAGGACACCTAGAACTTTAACAAGCTTAAACATTGTGTAAATAGCACAAATAATTAAATAGAACGAACATACAAATGAAACAAATTCAAACAGGGCCCACTTGTACAACCTGCACCGGGGCCCTGCAAACCCCAGCTATGACCCAGCACTAACCAAATAAATACATAAATGATTTAGAGGGGAAATAGGAAAATTGAGAATTTATTAAGTTCTTGTTTTAGCTTACTTGATAAGATTACATAAAAAAAGCAATTACCGTGAAAAATTCTCAATTGTTTTGCATTATGTTAATGGCAAATAGAGGAAAATAATGTTGTTTAATGCAAAAAAAAAAAAAAACAAAGAAAAAAAAAAAAAAAAAAAAAAAAAAAAAAAAAAAAAAAAAAATATATATATATATATATATATATATATATATATTTATTTATTTATTTATTAATTTTTTTTATGTTTATGAAAATTTTGAGGAAAACTCTGCCACAATACAAAAATATTTAATGGTTTTTATGAAACTATAAGATAAAATACTATGTTTTAACCAAACTATAACAAACAACAGCACTTGAATGGCACTGCAGTTCAGACAAGGCTGCCATCATGCCATTAACTGCTTCAGTCACAGAATGTGCTTCAGTGGGGGCAGGTAGGCTAATTAATGTGACGTGGCTAAAGGTCATGTAACCCCGACTGTGTCCAGAAGACTCTGAAGACCTTTATTCTTTCATATTGTCTTTGTTCATTCATGATTCTCACAGGATCTGACATGCAAAGAAACAAAGATGTTATCCAACCTAATGATGTTCAGAACTGTGAGTAAATGTTCTGCTCTTTGATTCTCAGAGGGGGAAGTGTACACCTGGGGTAAAGGGGCACGTGGTCGGCTTGGACGGAAAGAGGAGGATTCTGGGAAACCAAAGGCAGTGCAGCTCGATGAGAGCCACCCTTACACTGTCACGTCAGTGGCTTGTTGCCATGGAAACACACTGTTGGCTGTGAAACGTAATGTGCAGCTATCGTCTCTTTTACGGATGTTGACAGATCTTGAATCTAGACTGGAATCTAATGTATTTATTGTAATGATCTGTTGTAGATTTGGCATTACAAAGGTTGCTGTCAGTCTGATAAAAACCCAGTGACTATATTCTGGCTTATCATTTCTCTCCTCAGCGTTTTTTGAAGAGGCTGTTCCGAAGTGACATCACCGCCCAAATGACTGCACACACGCAGCAGAAGAGCCGCTCCACTCCTGTCCATGACATGATGGTGTGTGTTCACTGAGATTTGAAGTCATGCAGTTTATGCATTTATAGTGTAATATGATTTCCAGATTAGTAAAGCTTTTTTTGACCAAATATATATGCCTATTAACTTATGCCAACAGAATTGTTCAAATTCTGTGTTTGCAGTATTACATATTACTTTTTATTGTGCAAAAAAATCTTACTTAATTATGTCCTTATTATTATTCATAATAATAATAAAATATGTAGCATTGTAAATAATGCCTTACTGAGGTCAGACTGTCTGGAAGAAAAAGTAAAAAAAAAACTTTTTTTAAAGAACATAATAAATGCTGCTTATGTTTCCACATAACTTAAAGCTGAAACATAATTTCCAAAGTGTATGTATCATAATGTTTTCCTCAACATTATGACAGGTCCTATGTAAACATTCTTGTGGACAAAAATAAATGATTTCAAAAAGCTTTAGTATTTAATATGTATTCATTGTCTAGAAAATATATTCACCATATTGCTACCTTTTTATATATATATATTATTATTTAACAAAAAGCAAAAGACGAAGGCATCTAACACTATCAGGCTCTATTCTTTTTCTATTCTTGAATTGAATTATATCTGGGTTTTTTTTGGTTTTGATTTGTTTTATTATATAATATAAAAGAAAATCCCTGCTACAAGTGCTGTGTGAAGCTAACTGAGTCTTGTTATAGCACTTGTGTATCATTGCTCTTTAGTTGTTTTGATTGCTTCCATTGTCCTCATTTGTAAGTCGCTTTGGATAAAAGCATCTGCTAAATCACTACATGTAAATGTCATTTTATATCACCACTACTGCTAATATAAATAATAGTTTAATTGTTAATGTAATTATAATCACTAAGAATTATTAATTATACTTAGTTCACTCTCATTGTCACACATTTACTGTTGTTATAACAGTAAATTATGCATAATTATGTGCAACTAATCCTAGATACATGTTGTTAATTTAATTACTCAGCGATTATACATTAAATTAGACAAAATTAACAAAGACCTTAAACAGTGTAGTATTTTATAGCCAGAAGAACAATCACAATAAATATTAATGTTATTGCAAATCAAAAAGCATACTCGTGTTTTATCCTGGCATGATGCACAGATCTAGCTCATGCGTCCATCATGCTATGATGTAATTCTTTTGCAATACGTGATGCTCACAACGTGTCCCTAATGCAGCGCGCGCTTTTCCATGCACAACATATGTAACGTTGACGAGAGTTTAATATGTTTAATTGAAGCCGAGCTATGAAATATGCTAACTCTAATAAGCTATTTAACTCTAATTCCATCTTTTGTGCTGTTGTTGTTGACGTAATGTCTGCTCTTGCGCGTACACTATTGCGTCAGCTTCTCACCGATAGAGGGAGTCGTTTGCCTTACAAATAACTTTCTGCAACCTTTCATCACCAGGAGTCCAGTTATTGCCTTTGTAATTTTTTTAAATAAATATGCACTTTTTAAACAGTTAATTAGTTTGCATTCTAAATGTATATTTAAATTAATATTGTTCATATATTTTTTCATAGTAAATTTCGTATGATGTTTGATTTCTGGGTAAGATTTTAATGGAGCTGGTCAAATTGACCCTAATTGCCTTCAATGCAATTCCCTAAGTATCACATTATTAAAAACAAGGAGGAATCAGGTATGAACAGAAACATTTTAATATCAGTATTTGTCACGCAGTGCAAACAATTCATAACAAAAACTGTATCACTGTTTTTGTGACATATGTGGGAACAGTAAAAGATTAGTTCATGACAAGTTTATTTAATTTTTTATATCAACTTCAAATTTGGAACACAACGTGTTCATGGCACCTAAATGAGAAAAAGTCACAACATTTCTGGAAGAAAAAGATGAGTTAAATAGTATTTCATAGCCTACATTGAAAATAGAAATGATAGCCCACTTTTACCATCTGAGTCCGAGAAAGTCTTTTTCAGCACTGAAAATAGTTAGAAAAAGCGTATTTTTCCCCCTTTCAAGCGCAGCAAAACACCAATATAACAACATATACCCAATAAATATATTTAATTTGGGTCTGTACAAAAAAAAAAATGTGGGTCAAATTGACCCCCAAACATTAAAATCGTCAGAAAATTATTTGTGTGCACTTCAAAACACATCAGTGTCCTCACTTTGCATGCAGGTTCATGGCCCTAAATGAGAAAAAGTCGCAAAATATCAATAAAATAGATTAACTGCTATTTCCAACAGCTCAAAAATAAAAATGCAAACACTATAGCCTACGTTTTCGTACAACCTTGAATCAAGCACAAAAATTCTAATGAATTAGAATTATATTATAAACACAGTATATAAATAAGAGGGTATTTGGTCAGTTTTTTGCTGGTCAGTCTGGGAAAACATTTAAAACTAGCTGGATGGATGGTTTAAGCTGGTCTCCTAGCCTGGCCAACTAGGACCAGTATGACCAGATAAAAAAAAAAAAGCTATGTCCAGGCTGGAAGACCAACTAAAACCAGCCAGCCATCTCAGCTCTCTTTTATTTATTTTTATTCTATGCAAGGTGTTCATATCGCAAGCACAGGCTACCACAAAAACGTTTTGTTAAAAAGTTTCTAAGACCAAGATTCAGGTGTGAGGAGAACCTCAAGAGAAATCCTGAAAATGATTTACAGAAAAGCGTTTAAATAATCCCCTTACTTGGTTACATTATAATGCGCACAGTTAGCATTACTGTACACAACTGTAAATAAGCTTCCCCGTCTGATTTCTGCTGGGCTGAGAGAGATTTAAATTAGGCTCCTCCCTCATGCATAGTGGGTGGGGCTTTATATACCTAAACAGATGGGATCCGAGCTTTGTCTCCGGGCTGTCAGTGTTATTCTCGACAGCTGCTGTGAACGGCTCTCGTCGCGTTTCTCTTCATCTCGGTTCATCTGCGAGCACCAGCGCTGCATTGACAGCCTCGTGCCACCGACACATCGCTGGGTTTAAGCTGTCACCCTGATGCTGGATCGAGCCGTGTTGCTCGAAAGAGAAAAGCTGAGACGGAACAATACCGACGGAGCTTGTGTATCGTTGGCAAGTGAATATCAGCTTTCGTGAAGGACTCTGTCACCGCGCCTTTGCAAGCGGAGGACAACAAACGCCAGGTCCTATAGACGCTCACTGTAAACAGCAGCAATGCCGGGGTTTGACTACAAGTTCCTGGAGAAGCCCAAGAGACGCTTTCAGTGTCCTCTGTGTAGCAAAGCAATGAGGGAACCCGTCCAAGTTTCCACATGTGGACACCGATTCTGCGATACATGTCTGCAGGAATTTCTCAGGTAAGGAAGCACATTTGACAAACACATACTGTGTGTTCTTTGCAGGAGGAACGACAACAACAACAACAACAACAACATAGGATACACATAACCAGCATTTTAAAGCGGTGGTTTAAAACACTGAAGTGCGTTCCAATGATAAAATGTTTCTTCAGTTATCGTTTCAACACAAGACAGTCAGTCATCTGCGCTACATTGATATTTAATATCTGCCCATGGGCCTTGAGTTCATCTGGCAGCCAATAGGATAGCAGGGATGCTTGTATGCAAATATATTGCAAATGAAGTTTAGCGTCAGGAGACAAGCACTGAAAGAAGCTACATGTGTACGCGAAGGAAATGCAACATTAGAAAAAAAGAAAGGAGAGGTGGGTAGACAGTTAAATGAAATCATAATATCTAAAAACATACTCTTGGCAGTAGTTATATGAGAGCAGTTTCTGTTGTACCATCTAGTGTCATTAACAGCAAGCACACTGATACGAATAGTAGCCTAAAATGGCTATATATATTATTAGGTTTTGTTCGAATCGAAAGATAACTGATTTAACCTAAATTGATTTATTTATACCAATAATATTTATGGGTCAAATCAATAGCTAGTAAGGCCACAGGTTACTAATGTACTTGTGGAGAGTGTAAATATTTTGGTTCAGTGCATCCAGTTGTGGTCTACCTTCATAGATGCAGGATAAAAAAAATATTTTCAGACCCGTGTGTGTGTGTGTGTGTTCAGGCGGTAGAGCCTCTCAGCTCTGGCCCTGTCTGTCATTTTGACCTGAGGCACTACAAGGCTCAGGCTCTTTGAGAGGGGGTCTTCCTGTGGGATTAGGAAGCGAATCCTTTATTGGAATCAGTGTGCAGAAAGACTGGCGGATCGTTTGCTCAGCACTAATTTGTTTTCTTTGTAATTCGTTTGCTAGGTCGTGTATAAACGGCATGGCAATGCATAGAACAGAGATGCTCAAATTGAACATCAAGTCAAATGAACAAAAAATCTTTAAGCATGCAGGCCAGCAAAAAACTGTTTGGATAGCAGTTCTGCAGTACGGTGTAATGTTTATTGTCTGCGTTTTGAATTATGTATCAGTGTATTAGCTTTCATTTTCATCTAGCAGGAAATTCAAAATGAGTACATTTACAATGTCAACCAAAACTGCTTTACAAACTGGTTTATAACCGAAACCGTGAATCCAATCAGCTGTAGTGAACGGCTATAAAACAGGAGTGCACTTCAGTGCTAGGTGTATAATGTTATGCTAGTATCATCCGGTTATTGGATAAGAAGGTGCTTGGAGAATGATGTGATGGCACTGTAAACTTGTAAACTGAATGATTGACAGCTGAGATGCACGTTCAGGTGTGACGTTTTAGTCTTAGAGGATTAGTCATGCATAAAAAAAAAAAAAAAAAAAAAAAAAAAAATCAAGGAAATAACTTATAGAAAAATAAACTCCAGTATCGGTACTACATACATTACGGTTCAAAAATCTGAAGTTGGTAAGATTTAAAAATGTTTTTAAGTCACTTTTGCTCATCAAGGTTGCATCTGTTTGATTAAAAATTCAGTAAAAAATTGTATTATAGCGAAATATTAATATAATTTAAAATAACTAGTTTCTATTTTAATTTGATTTAAAATGTAATTTATTCCTGTGAGGGCAGAGCTGAATTTCTCCAGTCTTCTCTGTCATGTGATCCTTTAGAAATCATTATAATATGCTGATTTTCTGTCAAAGAAACATTTATTATTATTAACAGTTGTGCTGCTCAATATTTTTACCATGTTTCATTCTTTGAAATATAAATCTTTGGCAGCATTTTAAACGTCTTTACTGTCACTTTTGATCAATTTAATGTGTCCTTGCTGAATATAAATATAAAAAAAAACAAATAAAAAAAAAAAACTTTTGAACGGAAGAATATCTTTTTAGGGAAGTTAACTGACATCCTCCGTGAGTCAGAATTGGCCTGCGGGTTGCCGGTTGAATAGGATGTTACTGTAGACATTGTCAGGCATTAGTTCAAACAGATCATATCTTAAATGCTGCACGCTAATAGAAAATCTCTATATTTATATTTAGAACATTGACCGATTATTGTATCATGCCAACCCTGATATCCAGACACAGCAAGGAACATAAGAGCGTGAACTGAATTTCTTTTTTTTTTAACACGCATGATCAATTCAGCCCTGAACAACAGCAACAAAGGCTCCATGTGAGTCACAGATAGGGCAAAGATCGTATCGAGTTTTTCTACATATCCAAACAGGTTTTGTTTCTCTCCTGTCTGCATGTTGTGGAATATAAACAGAACCTGTGCTGATGCTCTGCTGAAAGACAAAAGGTCACAGGGTTTGTGAATGCGATGTCCACTGTAGGCTCTCAAAGAAACACTGAATTATCATGTACGTTTTTGGACGGAGGGAGGAAAAAGGAAGGGCTTGATGCATTTCGCCTAAGGCTGTGTGTGTTTATGTTTGTTCTATTCTCAGAAAACCTCTTTCTTCTCACGCCTACATAGGAGAAAGATTCTAGAACGTGAAGCTTTGCTCAGTTTTGTATTCACAAAACTGCTTGAGATGATACAAATAAAAGACGTGCCGTGGAAGACTAAATGAACACAGACAATGCTTATGAATCATCAGGTCATTAGTGTGTCACTGGGAAGAAAGCCAATCTGCTTTTCTTTATAAGTAACTTTTTCTTTACCAACTTTTGTCACCAGCTAATGAGTGACTTTTTAACATTAGTTAAAGCTACGCCTATTTAGAGTTTACTGTGTTTGTTTTACATAAACCAGGCTTCCCACACAACAGGCAAATTGCTTTTTTTAAACTTTTCCCTTTTTTTGCTGTTATTCAAGTAAGTATTTTTAAAAAAGGATTTTAAAGAGACTAGATGCGCAAAAAATAAACCAGGGGTCCGGGGCCCACTAGGGGGCCTTAGCAAACTTCCAAGAGGGCCTCAAGATTACGTAAAACTAGATGAAACAAGCTTTGAAATTAGCAGAAATGACTGAATATCAAGATATTTTGTATTTTAGTTCACCCCCTCAACTGTTGTTTTATTCCTTGAAGAAACAGGATTTACACGTGTGATTTCAGGACCTGGAACGGTCCCATAAATTAATAAAATTTTAAAACACCATTGGTATTTTTTATAAATACTGGGGTATTTGTTTATATATATATATATATATATATAAAATAAGAATAAAACTTTTTCTAGTTATTCCAAAATCTAAAATATTTGATCAAAAATAAATGTATGATTAAAAGGAAAAAATTTATTGAAAAAAAAACTGAAATTTTCCAGTAAAGCTGAAAATGTTACCCATCCTTTGAATATTGTTGTGATCAATGGTGGGCCTTGGAGTCCAAAAAGGATGAGAACCACTGATCTAAATGTTATATTAAGCATTTATTGTTAAATTAGTTTTAAGTTCAGATCATGGCTTACGTGTGTTTTGGCAATCAGAATCGAAAACTCACGTGCCAGCGTGTTAAAATAAGCATGTGCTTTGTTGACATTGCGTGATAAGCGTGCATTCGCTTCTTAATTGTTGTGTACAGTACACTTTCTGAGTTATTCCATCCGTTACTGCATTCAGCCTCCGATCAGTTCAGACCTGCCTTTTCATTGAGAAATATTGCCATATTTGTGAGGATTTACATGGGTTATGCTCTTGCACAACTATGAATCACCATCTGCTGCGTTTAAACCATTATTAGAAAAGGGCCTCCAGCTACTTCAGGTTGAGTCTCACGCTACACGCACACCTATAGACGTGCCTCGCAAAAGTTAGTTTCAGATTCAACCCTGAATCATCTCAATCGAACTCCATTTACTTGGATTTGTCCCATGCATGCACACCGACGGACTTTGCTCCCATCTCGGTTTATTTGTGTTGTAAATGGAGCATGTTTCCGCTGAAGGGGGAATGCGTGAGGCGGTTATCTTAGAAGGCCTAATCAGAGCCGGGAGGGTCATGAGGGGCCGAACCTCAGGCCTTATCACTCCAGCAATCAGCTCGAGTCATGTGACCGTGACGCTAATGCAGAATAGATGAACCTTGAGCTGAGGGCATTTGGTTCACCGCCATCACACAAAAGAGGCTCTCATAATATGGGCTAACATCTCTTAATGCACACACAAGGACACCCTTTATGTCATTAAGCAATGGTTTAGACTAGTTAGACGAGTCGAGTCAAATAAACTCTTAGATGTTTTCATGTGGTGCTTTGTGAGATAGCGGTAACTGTTTTGTATTCAAGCTTTAGCTTTGTTTGCTTAGCGTCTGGACTTCTTGTGTAAATATTCTGCACATAATGCACATTAGGTGCGTCCCAGTTCACATACTTATGCACTTCCTTGCCATTTTGTAGTATAAATGGTACAAGTAATGATTTCAAGGGTTATAATAGTTTTTAAAAATTCTGTCATTAATTACTCGCCCTCGTGTCGTTTCAAACCCATTATTCTTCCGTTCATCTTTGGAACACAAATTAATTTGAATGAATTTTTCCATGTGATATCAGTGGTTAACCATAGTTTTATAAAGCTACTAGAACAATTTTTGTGCGCAAAGAAAAAACAATTACTCAACATTTCTCAATTTAATTTAATTTGATGTACTACAATAATTACTACAAAAATACATAGAGAGATAAAAACTGAAACTAATCAAACTGACAAAAGCGCATTAAAATTACTTTAATTTTAATTAAAAGTAAATAAATATCTGAAAATATAAAGTTTACAACTAGTTTGGAGCTATGCACATCCTATACATGTGGCTACACTAGCAAATGTGACACTCTAATATGCATAGAAATATAAAAAAATATATACAAATATTGAAATAGTGTAAATGAGTTTTTAATTAAATTTGCTTGTTTTTTTTTTTGCTCTTTTTATGGCAAAGAGTGAAATTTCCATCTGCCATCTTGGATGAATTTTTTTTTTCCACTGAACTTTTCTCAGTGCATTCTGGGATTGCCTTCTCTGCAAAAGATAAACATGATGTTACTTTAGAATGTGGCCAGAACAAAAGTCCAAAATCGAATACTGTCTACTAGTGTCTATTACCTTCTGCATTTGGTTTGAAACTTACCGTGACTGTTAAAAAGTACTTTTACTTTTTTGAGTAATGTGAATTCAGAAATACTTTTTATCTCACAAACTATACTATGTGAAAGTGAATTCTTCATATTTGCTCACAGCGAATGTTTCTTGAAAGAAAATATGATTTTTCTACCTAACTTTTGGAACACCACATGCTGCCTAAATATGGTGACTAAATGGGCAGCTGACTAGAGCCCCGTTTCAACCGCAAAAGTGGCTTAGGTTTTAAAACAAAGGATTCTTTAAGCTAAAAATGACATTTTCCAATTCCAACTAATATTTGCTTCTCTTGTTAATCCACACGAATGAGTAATTTTAAAAAAATAACAAGAACCGATCTAAAATTAGAAAGGCCACCACTCAGAAGCTACTTTTATCCAAAGAAAGTACAAAAGGTGACTATCCTGGTCTAAGGAGCATAAAACCTTCATTTCTCTACTGAGCTTCAGTTTGCACAAGCTCTTTTCTCAAACACAATGCCTTTAAAAAAAATGTCTGAATAGAGTCTTCTGTTTCTTGTATTGAAGTCAATTCCTCCTGCGTTCTCTTGAGAGCTGATGGTCTGCAACATGTGCACTCTGAAGCCTTGCAACGGAAGGACGGGTTTAACCGGGGTAGAATGGGGTAACTGCTGACAGGCAAAGTGGGAAAAGAAAGATTGACTTCTTTCCAGCCAGGGCCATCTGTGCGAACAACATCTTTTTTACATTAAAGCTCAAATGAATTGCCCTCTGTCCATTGAGAAACAGAGAGGAGCCCCTTTGGCCTGTCACAGACAGTGAGTAGTTCTCTGAGGAAAGGGAGATTTAGAGGAAGCATTGGTGCCCAGTGTTGAGAGGAAGCCAGGCTGGGTATGACAGCCCCTCCTCAGGATTCATGCCATTCAGGCAGATGAATAGTGACTGGGCATCCTCTCTCACTTCCTGTCCAGCCTCATCAAAGACCCCCACATCCTCTCACAGGTGCCACTGGCTCATCAATGACATAATAGATCTGAGGAGGCAAACACTGTTTATAGGACCGTTGTATCATGCTGACTGTTTTTATTTGATGCCCTCAAAAAAATGTATTTTAATTCAGCAATGAAAACCATGTTCATAACTTTAATTCGTTTTTTTGCCCCATAAATATAATATTTTTTTTTTTTGGGGGGGGGGGGGGGTCACACCACATGAATTTGTACAGATGTAACCATGTCTTTTCATGTTCAGATTCAAAGTCCAAATTATGTGATATTATAGAACTAATCAAATATAATTCATTTTGATTGAAAAACTATATTTTTTAACAACTATGATATTTTTTTTGTTTTCCTTTTTTTTTTCTTTGCACATTGGTCCTCATGACTTTGACTGGGTTAATACAAGTTTTTCAAGTATTAATAAGCAGTTTTGTTATAATATTTTTCAAGAACGTATAGGATTGTGGCTGACTACTTAATCAAATCTTTGTTTTTAACATGAATATCGAGAGTATATATATTTTTCTTCATTTTAATATCAGGACAGTTGTACATTCTTGGTATTTTGACCGTTTACTGCCCCTAAGAATACATAAATTAATTTTAATTCATAAATTAAAAAAAATAATAATTATACATTTCATTATATAAAAGGTATGTTTAAATAATTATGAATCGTAGTTTTAATGCATTTTTTAATAAATAGAACATTTAAATCGTATCATGTCTTTTACCTAGCCCCAGAGAAGACCTGAACTAGATCACATAGTTGTACGTTTGCCAATACAAAGTGGAGAGAAAGTTAGCAACAGCGTAATATTGATTTGTTTTCCTGAAATAAACTGTGTCAGGCGAGTTACTGCTTCAGAAATCCCAATGAGTGCTGAGCTTTTAGTCTGCAGTCCAACAAATGAAAACGCCTCGGGTGCTTCTTTGTCCTAATCCATAAATATGTTTCTGCAACTTCAACTGAGCAAGAACAACAGCAACTGGGAAAGCTAATTAGCCCTGTCAAGTACATTCAAATCAATTCAGCAGACGAAGAAAGCAGGCATTACATGAATGCCTTTGGAACGACTACACATTTGACATCAACCGACCTGTGAAGTTTAGTTTGTTGTTTTCTCAGCAGAAAGTCTGAAGAACTGAGATCAGATACTGGCTGAGTGAGTGGAGCGGGGGCGTTTAGGAAGGTCCAGCTGTGAATGGGACGTTATGGACTCCATCCGTTCTGAACAGCTGCAACGTGCGGCTGTTATGATGAAGCTTGCGTTTCATTGAAATGTTTTGCATCAGCGCTTCTCTGGTTTGAAGTGTTCTGTGTTAGTTATCATCGTAGAGGGTGTTATTACCACCTAAAGGACTTATTCAATGAGGGCAACACCAAAAGTGGACGAGCTCTTAACATTCCTGACTGGATTTTCTGCCCTATTCAGATGTCCATCGTCTGCAAGTGCATAGACAACATTCCTTTGTGAAAAACCGTGGTGCTTGACGGCCTTGGATGCTCGGTGGGGTTCATGAACAAAAACAGTTCGTGGGGATCTGGGACTTGCCCAGGCATGCTTGTATTTTAAGAGAAATCATATAATCATAACTTTACTCCCCTTGAGTGCAGAGAACTGTTCACAGAGAACTATTTCAGTTATGGAGTAAAGCACATTGCATGCTGAGGCCAGGTTGCTTTAACCTAGACCTGTCAGACACGCATCAGCTGGCAGGAATCAAACCATAATTAATCTGCGATTATTGTTAAGGCAAACAGCACTACTGGTATTACTCGTTCTTGGGAAATGAACAAACCCCTAACACTAGGTATCAAAACACAGTCCCACACTATGTGCTTTGATACTTCAAATTGAGATATTGAGATAGAGGTCTGAGATATCAAGAGTATCGTAGACACTCAGCAGTGCATTCTTTTGACTTGTAACCACCCAGAACTCCCTAGAAACCATAGAAATGCACTAAAGGCATCCAGAACACCTTAGCAACCTCATAACTATGTACTGAGGACCGCTCTATGTTGAAAAAAAACAACTTAATCATTTTAAGTCTAAACTGGTTTGCTGGTTCTGCCTGGTCTCCCAGAAGAGAACTAGACCAGGCTGTCTTTGATTGATTGGTAATTTTCCAATGAAAATGATTGGGGACCAGTGTTATTGTTAACTACACCAGTTTTTGAGTAGTATAAATATTCGATTTTAGATGTTTGACTTCATTGTGTGGACAAAAAAAGTCGAAACATTGAAGCAACTTTCATTTTTGGGAGAGCTGTCCATTTAAACCAGCCCAGACCAGCTCAACCCAGGTAAGATCGGCAAACTATATTAGGCTGGGGGTTTTTTTGTGAGAGAAAAGTGCACGTTTTAAGCAGCTTGTTGTGTTGCTTGTACTTTCTGCACTTTGTTTCAGGTTTACAAAGCCTATTTTCTGATAAATTGCTCATTTTAGTGTAGATACTTTACACCATATAATAAATTAATTGAAATGCTTTTGTGAAACATTCCTGTAACAAGCGGCTGAAGGTCATTTGGAGCATCTAGATGCAATTAGATTGTCTCGGCTGATCGCTGTGGTAATGTAAACCTCTAAATCCCAATCCCATCCTGCTCAGCACACGCGGCTTGTGTGTTTTTCACCTTGCCGTGACTCCATCATGCCTTATCTCCTCTTCTTCCAGCACGGAACATGGTTTAATCAAACGCCAATGCATTTGCATGGGCTCTGAAGTGGGCTGGAGGTCTCAGACAGCTGAGAGAGCCCTGGTGTGAGAATGCTATCTGTTGTGAAGCTGACAGGCAGGCATTTGAAGAATCCGCTGGTGAGGGGAGCAGCTGGGGTGGCCAGATCTCGAGGATGGAGGAAGGCACCTGTCTCAGTGAAAGGCTCTCTTATAGAGCGCAACAGGTGTTGGCAGAGCGGTTAAGCGTTTCGGTTAAAGAGTACACTCACTCGGTGTTATTGACTGTCGATTCCGGAGGCCGGCCGGATTGAAGGTCACAGCCATTGGTTCCCTTTTGTGAAAGAGGCACTGTGGTGGTTTCCTTCCTGCTTTACCCTGCGCAGATCCGCTCTATGTAGCAGCTCAAAGACGCTCTTTCAGATCCAGCATGGCACGTTTCCCTCGTCCAGCCCGCCTGGCTTACTCTCAAACGTGTCAGTGCAACACAAACTCACGCACCCATGTCCGGACGCCGGATCTTCAAGGTCAGGCGCATGGATCGTTCCTGCTGCTAGAGATGAGAGAGATGTTAAAGAGCTTCCCGTTTGAACTCATTTGCTGTGAATTACTCCATGTCCTAACGTCTCCTTTTTTGGCTTTTGAAAAATATAAGGGCTCACATCAGTGACTCGCACACATCTTGGTACATGCAAAAAGAACACTCCATCGTTCATCATTCAATGCTGTGTCTCAGAGGCAGAGCCTATGAGACAGAGAGAGAGAGTGTGTGTGAGGAGTGTGTTTGGCTCGGTGTGAGTGTTCACTACCTGCGCTGTGGGCTGATGGCGAGCACAGGAGTTCTAGCATGTTCTTATCAGCTACATGAGTGCACATCTAGCTCCCTAACAGAGCCGCCGCTCCCTCACACACACACACATACACACACACCTCTCTCTCCGGCATAAAGAGCCTCACCTTCACCCTGTTACCATGGCCACTGTAGTTGTGGGCCTGGCCAATGGCATGCAGCGCACACACACACACACACACACACACACAGAATCAGTGATGAGGTGCTGATGAGCCGCCCGCTCTGACTGTCTCCCTCTAATCAATGAACCGAAAGTGGAGAAATCACATTATAATTACATAATCCTCCTACATAGGGAGTCATTGAGTTTAATGTTGGTTTTAAAGTTTTTAAAAGTCAGGAACTGGAGAAAGGTGGAGAGGTGTTGTTTTGGGACGCTGGAGGTGACTCATCGCCTATAAGGTGCGTAGTTGGTTTCCACCGGCACGCGGTGACTCAGACAGCTGATAACGAGGGTAAAATCTTTTAGTTTCTCAAAGAGTTTCACCTACAGTTACTTTTACTGCGCTGACTCAACTACAGTATAAAGTGTAATGGGGCACACCGCTGTCCGTGTCTGCAGCGTTGAGAGCAGGTGGTGGATTCTCTCACCCACTCTTTCTGGACGCTTCCTGGGCGCATGAGGAAATAGATGGTATAATTAGACGGTGGAACTGTGCTATTGGGGTGTGGTTGAGTTTTTCCCTGGAGCGCCTATGGAGTCGAGCTGAATCAAGCCTCCTACACAACACACAGTCACACACAGAGCAGAGACGCACAATGAAGAGCTCTGTCGATCCGCTGTGTCACGCTCAGGCCTGGCTTCAGAAGTGAATTTAGAGTCCATTCAAGTTATCTTTAGTGTGGCGCAATACTGCTGGACTCACTGAGGAGCGCTTGTGTCGATGCTTTAACAAAACATTCACTCACTGCGTGACAAGGCAGCTGTTTTATTATTATTATTATTATTCAGTGTATGAGAAAAATGCATCATTATGAAAAGCTGATGATGTTAGATGGTGAAAAAATATGTATAGCAAATGTTTAGCTCCGGGTTAAACAAAAAGTGATGGATATTAAAAAAAAAGTCATTCATTCATGAAGAGAATCTGATGCATTTAGATTTAAAATTTTAATCCGTTTTCTTTTTTCCTCTTCTAATAAACTGAGTAACAGAAGTGGGGGGAAGATATCTCAATATTTTGGTGCATTGAGTTTGAAAAACTGAAAAACAGCCCCACAGCATGAAGCTGCTACTGCCACACTTTACTTTTGGGATGGAACTCTGCTTGGGATGAGCAGAGCAGGTTTCCTTCAAACATGATGCTTGAATTTGAGGTTCATCAGACCAGAGAACCTTGTTTCTCAGAGTCCTGAGGGTCCTTTTGGTGTGTATTCATGTGTCTTCTTCACTGAGGATAAGATTGAGTCTGGCCACACCGCCGTAAAGCCCAGTTCAGTGGAGGGTTGCATAGATTCTTGTACTTCTGTAGATTTCTCCTAGCTCCTAATCCTTCCCAATACCCAAACTTAACCTCAACCTCAATGGCTATACTAATAAGCAACAAATAAGAAGTTTATTGAGGCAAAAGATGTAGTTAATTGTTTGTTAATAGCGAGAACTGGACCTTAAACTGAAGTGTGACCATAAATAAATATTTATATAAAGAAGTATGTGAAGTAAAAGTTGTTTACAATTTTATATTATGCAAGAAAAAGAGAGACTATAGAGGGAATTCAATGTAGGAGCTCAATAGTCTGAGATAGTGGTGAGGGAAACAGTTTAGTGGCCATTATGCAAATCTATTTTGTCATATTGACAAGGGCTCTGAGGTGTTTGTCAGCTCCAGACTAATGACAGACATCTCTGCCCAATGAGTATTTGTTGGGCTGGATTATCTGTCCGTTCCACCTGCTGTCGTGGTAGAACCGCGATTGACATTGTGGAAGGTAATCCACCCATCCTCATCCCAACCGGCGCTAAGGATTAGCACACTGCTAATTTGCCTCTAGCGAAGCGCGAGGTTGTGGTGCATGTTTTGTCGCCCCAAGTCCAGTTTGTTTTGTGTTTTTCAGTACAGATGTCAGCCAGGAGTGAGAGGCGATCGCAAGATAACGGAAGCTGTGTCGAATTTCACTTCTTATGCTACACAGGCCATTTTAATGCTTCGCTAAATCTATGTAGGCTAAAAGGAATCGATCGGGAACAAACATGCAGATCATTTAACATCCACTCTCATATTAGCTGGTGTCTCTTTATAAGATCATATCTCCAATTGCATTAGCTCCTTTATCTTTTGGACCCGACAACAAAGTGGAGAACATTGGGAGCTGCCCAAAAGCTTCATATCTTACATCCAGAGCTCCCAACTTGCTCAAAGGCTCTCCAACTTACTTTTCCTCCAAAATAAACCCTCAGAAGATTGAATTTATCAAGCCGTTGCGAGATTATCCAACAGACATTATCAGCTTGTTCTTAGATCTTCTCATTTGAATGAATTATGGATTCATCTCCGAATGAGCCGCGAGAGCTTACTCTTTTCCAGCTCGCCCCATAGCCATCTCCAAACCCAGACCTTTTTTAACATCTCGCCTTCCCACTGACTGAGAAGGGCAAGATGGGCTCGCGGCTGGAAGATAAGCCAAGAAACGGCTAATCCTGCGAGCCTTTATGCTTATACTTTCCCTGCTAATTTCCACATCATTGAACTCGCAATCCTTTCAAACTGTTAAGCTTTTCAATTCAGACTGGCTTTGTCTTCGTCGCCTGCATTATGTCAGTTTTAAATTTTAATCAGCCCCTCGGAAGTGACAGATGTGATGTGAGAATCTGCCCTAAATGCCATTTTTTTGTGAACTAAATGCTTTGTACTTCAGCATTTATCACATTCAGGGCTTCATCAGGCTTCGCCTTCTAATACAATGAAAGCTTGATGGCTTTAAAATGTGTGGACTCCCACTTTACCTCAATCCTACAGACCTTAGTCAGAATAGATGCCATGTTAAATTTGTCACTAACAAACTGTACTGTAATGTACTGTACAAGCGGGCTTTCTATTATCCAATTGGTGCGTTTGTATGCAAAATTATTGTACAGTTATAATTCCACACGGTCACAAACTTTCATTGTTTTTCTATGTATGAGTAGGGAGAGACTACAAAATGTGAATGAATCATTTAGAACGACTCAATCCAACTCAAAAGAATGATTCATTCACAAAAAAAGAGTCAGCCAAGAGTTTTATTACAATTGTAATTACTATAATTACTATACTATAAATTATATTACTATAACATTATTATAAATATTAGAGACTTAAATGATACTAAAACTAGAAATGTTGCCTTGGTCACTAATTGAAATATGTTGAAGCACTAAAATGAATAAAAATTGGAAATAAAGAAAAACTCCAGCTGAACTAATGCTAAAATAAAAGTAAATTAAAAAAGTGAAATAAAGTAAGTAAACTTAAGAAGCAATACTTACAAAAAGTAGTAAAAATGATAAAGCACATTAAAACGAACAAAAAAATAAAACAAACATTAAAGAATAATAAATATGCAAATAAAAGCTCATTCAAAATATTAGCCTAAAGAAATAGGTTTTCAGAACAATTAATTTCTTCTTATTTCTTTATTTCTTTTGTGAAGCACAAAGGTAAAAGGAGATTTTTGAAGTGTTTTTTTTTTTTTTTTTTGTGCAACAAAATTCAGTGATGTCTTTGTTGCTTTGGACCCCATTGAATTGAATTGTACCCAAAGAAAGTAAGTCACACAACATCATTTTTGACTCCGTGAACTGTCTCTTTAAATATAGTGCATGAGTCATATGAACCACTTTTATGGTTCTTTTTTAGAACTTGAAAACCTCATACTGTCATTATTTTGACCAGAACATTGTTCAAAAAAATCACCCTTTGTGTTCCACAGAAAAAAAGATTGTCAAATTTTCATTTGTGGGTGAACTATTCCTTTAAGACTCCCTCATTTTATCCTCAGGAGAACCACAGTTTTCTAGTGTCTCAAATCTTCGGATTACCAGAAAACGGAGTCATCCATCAGATGTGCTGGTTATCCGTCCTCTCAGTATCTGGGATTAGTGTGACACTTCTTTAATATCTTCTGTTATTTTTAGAGTTGGATTCCTCAGACCCTGTCAAAGCCTTCCTTGTGGCCCATCTTACACGATCATGATAGTTAGCAGCGCAAGGCCCTTTGACAGCGTTAAAAAGGGGGATCACGAAGCACTTCAAAGCGCTTTGGTGCATATGGACAGTGTCTCTTTTAATAAAACTGTCATCATATCTGAGGCGTCATGTGCTTGCGTTCTTCAGGAGTCTGTGGCGTCACTGCTTCGCCTCAAAACATTTGCCGTCTCTTGGAGGAACGTTCTGCAAACATCTGCCCTTTACCGAGGAAGCTAAAATTAGACTTGCCGTCTGTAATTAAACAGCAAAAGCAGGCTGTCGGAGGAACTCTGTTTGCCATTCATGCCATTTTTGATGATTGTGTGCCAGCGTGTGCATATGCATGCGTGGTTATGTAGGAGGGAGAAAGAGGGATGGAAACAAAGGAAGTGACAGTAAAACATGTGGGAGAAAGCAGAAGAAACAGAGATGACATTTCGAGTGAGCATCAAAAGCAGAGGCCGTTTCACATCTGCACTTGACTGCAGCTTTTGGCACCTCTCAACACGGGCCGGTGTCTCCTTCACACATATGTGCAAAGTCTAATGGAGAAATGCTCCGTTTACACCTGGTTTTAGCAGCCGTCTGTCTCAGGGATCCGATCAAGTGGACAGCACTGGGTCAGATGTGTCTTGTGTTTTCATTAAAGCATTGAGGAGGTGTTTAAAACATTTATAGTCTGTACTATAACACAGTGGATCCTAGAATATCCTAGTGTATCCATTGTTTATTTTATTTTAATTATGGTTATTTAAACTTATTCATGTAATATATTGTGAAAAATCTGATTATTAAAAAAATATATATATTATTAAAATGTTTAGAACTACAATTTCAGTCGCCATTTAAGAAAATATTGTATTATATTAAAACATTGGATTACATTTTTCATATTTTTAATAACAAATTGTTTTAAATTGTCTGCATTTCCGACTGTCAACATTTAGAAAACGTATATTGTATTATATTAAACTATCACATTTCATTTTTTCTTTAGATTTTAGATTTTTACTACAGATAATTTCAGTGAAAAAGAAATATTTGATTAAAAAAAGTTTTTTTTTTATCACATTATATTTAACATTATCAGTACTAAAATTTGAATGAAAATTATATTGTATTATATTATTAACATTTTATATTATATAAATGTTTTATATCTTTTTAATTCTATCTTTTATTAAATTAAATTAAATTAAATTAAATTAAATTAAATTAAATTAAATGTATGCGTTTAGCAGACGCTTTTATCCAAAGCGACTTACAGTGCTTTCAGGCTATCAATTTTAACCTATCATGTGTTCCCAGGGAATCGAACCCCCAACCTTGATAACGCAATGCTCTACCAATTGAGCTACAGGAACACTATATACTATTTTATATCTTAAACGTAATATTTACGTGGTCAGCATTACAATTTGAGTGAATATTTCTAATAGATGTATTTTTGCTTTAATGACAGAAGCACTGAAACTTCATGAACACCACGAGTTTGACATTATGAATGCCACAAATCTGCGTATATTTGATTAGCAACCTATAGTGCAGAATCTTGCAGAACTGGACATGTTGGTTGTGCTGGGATGAGATGATAAACGCGTGGCGTCTCCATCAGGACTAACAGCAGCCGCTTGGCCCGGTGCAGATCATTTAATGAGATGGAATTGATTTTCCTTTGCTTCCCTCATGTATCTGCACTCTAACCAATTACATAAAAAGACTCCCTGAGTTCGCTTTTGTTCTTGAAACCTCTTACAGCTATGTTCAGATGTTGAAATCAAGGGCAGAATGCCACTGGAGTTGCCTTAATATATTTTGCTACACTTGGGTGCTTCCTAAAATGGAGCCATGCGTTCATATTTAACTGAGCTCCTGCTACCTGAATACTTTTCATTCCAGTAATTTGTGAGTATAGGTTTAAGTGTGGATTGTGACTGAAGGCAGGCTGTATCACAGTTGGCAGTGGTTTCCATTACTATCAGCAAGGTAGAAAACCCCTCTTAGGCCATTACTGCGTGGGTATTAGAGGTCCTTTAAATGTTCATTAGTTGCATGGACATGCTAAAAGCATGCTGATAAACTCTATTGTTGAGAGGCACAGGTCCAAACCCAACATATTGAGAGATATCTAACAAACATTTCTAGTAAAGAACAGTTGGGGCAGGATATGGAGATTTGGAGTACTTTTATCACATTACTCTTTTACAACAGCTCTTCTGCCTTTACTGTTTATTGATGCCAGTTGCCAAATATATCAGGAATATGGAAAAGAAAATTAATATAATTATAAAACAAATCTAGAATATGGTAGTAATATAAAGACTGTGTGAATCACAGGTGGCTTGTCTCATCAATGTCAGCGGAGAGAGAGAGTGATGAGAGAAGTGTGGAGAAAAACTGAGTGGTTTTGCGTAAGTGTGAGTTCATGTGACCTGTGATTCTGCTTGTGTCACATAGCAGCACAGCATTTTGACAGGTCGTCATTGCCCACCGTTGTGATTTAAGTCATGCCAGAAAGCACCACACACTTCCTCTGAGTGCGTCATTATACATTTACAGTCGGCCCATGCACAGGATTTGCATTACAAGTGTATAATAAAGCGTATTTGCAATGTTTTGTATCAAGGTCAAGATTATTTGACTTGGCTATTGTAAATCATGCCTAGGACACTGCAATAAAGTGTGGGCAACAGTGAGTGAGTAACAGTTAAGTGCTGGTGTTAAGTGCTCAGCTCCTGCAGTGTTTTAAATGAACAGACATGCTAGATTTATTATGGTCAAGCCCTCACAATCTGACAACAGTCCCAGTGTTGTGCTGACCTGAGCACGCCTGCGGAGGTCTGTGATCTTCAGTCAGGTGGGTGGGTTAGATGATACACTATAGTCCATCCTAAATGTCAAGCCAGAAACTTTACTGCACTTGCCGTTCGGAAAAGTAAAATATGTGCTTTTCTGTTTTCCCTTACTTTGTTAATATGAAAAGTAAAGAGTGAACTGAATATAAATGAGAAAAGAGAACAGGAATGCATGCTGACTGTTAGGCCCAAAATATATTGTATTTGAGTATAAAATAATAACGTTTCAATGTGAGAAAATATGAAATAAAGTCACAATTTTGAGGTTAAAAAGTCACAGTTACAAGAAATAAAATCACATTTGTGAGATATAAAGTCACAGTAACACGAAATAAAGTCCAAGTTGTTAGATATAAAATCACAGTTACAAGAAATAAAGTCACATTATTGAGGTATAGTCCCAGTTACAAGAAATATTCTCAATTGTGAGGTATAAAGTCACAGTTACAAGAAATAAAGTCACAGTTGTAAGATATAGTCACAGTTACAAGAAATAAGTAAGTTGTGAGCTATAAAGTCACAGCTGAAAGAAATAGTCAGAGTTGTGAGGTATAAAGACAAAATTACAAAAAAAATAAAATTGTCAGATCTAAAGTGATGATTACAAGAAATAGTTACAAATGTCAGAAATTCGATGAAAATTATGAGAAAAAAAACTGGAATTAAAGCTGGAATTACAAGCAGATTGTGAGATATAAAGCCTCGGTTACAGAAAATAAAGTCTTGTTTACAAAAAGATTAAGTGACAATTATAAGAAAAAATATGAAAATTAAAGTGAAAATGGTGATAAATTCACAGTTTTGAGAAATTTGAGTCAATTGTGATATATAAAGCTCATTTAAAAGTAATGAAGTGATGATTATTATTATGCAAATGTGAAAAAAGTCGCAGTTGTGTGAGATACTATCGAACCCGTAATATATAAAGTCACATTGTGAGCATTTGCATCTGTGAGGTATAAAGTTTCAAGATGAGATATAAAGCTGCAATTTCAAGAAATAGTCACAGAGGTATAAATGAGAAACTTGTAAAAAAAAGAAATTAAAGGGGTTTTCACTCAATATCCTGTTAATCTTGAGTACCTATAGAGTAGTACGGCATCCTTCATAACTCCAAAAAGTCTTTAGTTTTATTATATTTATAAGAGAAAGATAGTCTGTACCGATTTTTCCAGGAAAAACACGAGCGCCTAGAGGTGTGACGTGTGGGCGGAGCTAAAGAATCACGAGTGCAGTAGGCTTTTGAGTTGAGAGCATGTGGAAGCTGTGACACAGATCCAGAGGCTGAAATTTAACAAGAGCAGCATCAGCAAACAACGTCTCTATGTGGTATTTACTAAAACTGTATATATTTGCTTAGCGGTTTTGGAAAATGACTAAGTTCCACTTTATGTCGTCTTTTTTTTTTTTTTTAAGCTGTACATGTGGAAAGTGCAGTTTGATGACAACATCGCATGTTGTTTACTTGATGTGCTTACACGCTGATAGCTAAGTTAACAACACAACACAGAGATATTTGGAGCAGTTTTACTCACCGCATGTGAAATGAACAAGTCTTTTGGTTCCCTGTATCCAAATAAACATATAGTGCTCTTTTCAAGGGCAGATATTGGTTTAACTGCCTTCAAGTGCACTTACTATTCATGTCTGTTGAATCGATGACTGTACACCTCCATACAACTCTGAGACAGAAAGGGAGAGATATTGCTTCATAAAGAAGGCATTCAGATTTGCTCTCAGCCCTTCCGAGGTTTCCTTTGTTGAGCTTTCTCTTCAGCGATAGGCCCCTTCCGGGTGGCCTGCCTGTCAAACGCGATGTAGAAGGTGTTAGTGCAGTGTTGTGACGCCTGTCCTCATCTATATCACTGTGCCAGCGTACAGCTCACTAATCTGACCTGGGGCCAGGGCAGAACATTTTAAGGGGCTTTGAAGGCAATTAAGAAATCATCAATGAGAAGTGAACAGCTACGTTAAAACTACATATCTGACCCCCATGAGCCCAGAGGAAGTAGAAGATGATGTTGAAGAGAGAACAGAGAGCTGTAGTTCTGTGTTAGGTGAGGGGGGACAGACACTCTCGTCTGTCCTGCTGTTACAACACATGGGCCTTCGTCTCGATTGTCGTCTTTCTAGCAGAGCATCTGTCACGCCGGCCTGTGTGATGGAGGAAGTGAGCTTTCACTTATCTGCCCCATTGCTTGTGTGTGATTTGGAGCAGTCAAATACCTTAAAAGGATTATTTTATTTTATTTTATTTTATTTTATAAACAACATATTTTTTTCTTAAATGCATGTGAATTTATATATACATAATAAATATACATAATACATACACATATAATATGTAAACAAAAGCCTTTATTTTGGATGTGATTAATCGTGACTAGTCATTTGATAGCACTTATGATATTATATTATATTATATTATATTATATTATATTATATTATATTATACACTACTGTTGGAAGGTGGTGTTTGTAAGAAGTCTCACCAAGGCTGCATTTATTTGATCGTAAAAAACAATTAAATTGTAAAATGTAATTACAATTTCAAATAAATATTTTATATTTTAATATATTTTAAAACATTAATTTATCTGATGTGAAGCTGAATTTTCAGCATCATTACTCCAGTCACATGATCCTTCAAAAATCATTCGAATATACTGATTTGCTGATCAAGAAACATTTTTTAGTTATTATTATCAAGGTGGAAAACCGTTGTGCTGCTTAATATTTTGGAATCCGTGATGCATTATTTATATTTTTTAGTAAATAAATTAATTAGCAAACAATTAAAATTAAAGCATTTATTTGAAATTGAAATCTTTGGTAACATTTCACTGTCACTTTTGATTTAATAAATTCATGCTGAATAAAAGTAGTTATTTCTTACTAAATTAATTGCTCTTAGTAGTTGACCCATTGAAACCACTATTAAAACATTATGAAATAAGTTTAAAGTCTGCATATTTTTTGTTAAAAAATATTTTAAAATATGTAATAGTTGTTTTAATACTAAACTGTCTGTAGGCTATAATTGTTTTTCTTTCTTAGTGTTTCAATCTAAGGCTATTTTAAAAAAGCAGGATGAACCGGTAATATTATTAAATTGGTAAATATCAAAAAAAATATTGTATTAATATCCCAGTTTAACACATTAACTTTGACAGACCTTATTATGAGTTAGCAAAAAGTTAGTGTTTGGCTTAGTTTTCCATCAACTTTTTTTATAATAATTATAAAAAGAATTGTGTATTTAAATGTAAAATGATGATTTTTTTTTTTAACTAAAAATCTTACCCTTCGTGTTTGGAATATGTGCAAGCATGACTAAAATGTGGTGTTTGAGCGACGTATGGTTTGAAGTGATGCTAGGCTGAGTACATGACAGATTTTTCATCTATCCCTTCAACTCAAATCTGTCAGATCAGCACTCTTGTAAAGTTAAGAGAAAAAATGTAAGAGGTTCCCTAATGCGAGGCATTCAAAGCATAGAGAAGGGGGCAGGCATCAAGGGTTTTGAAGTGTTTGCTTTATACTTGCCTTAGCAGGATGAAATGCATGTGCTGATATTGTGCTTCTTACACAATACGCTAATTCGGTAGCAATGAATCTGAACAAATGAGTCAGTGCTTCAGAGTCGGTCCGAATTAGAAGCGTTCAGCAGATGAATGTATAGCTGCCCGTTTTCTCTTGCTGTCTAGAAGGAATTAGTCTGACAAGCCATATATTTGCATGCTAAGAAAGGAGTTTCCAGTGTACCTTTCTCATATTTGTTTCATCAGTCAAGAGGCGGTTCTCTGTTGTAAATCAGAGCGCATCTGAAAAGCTGAACAGTCCCATTGGAACCACATTGATGGTCTAGAAATATAGTCCAGCATGCATTTGCATTGGTAAGCCCGTCTCTGATGGGTAATTGATTGAAGTCTGATATATTAAATGTGGCCCTACTGACACACTGACCTTAATGGATGCGGCTGCCGTCACCTCAGGCAATAAAGCACTTTCCATCTGTCCCCCAAATAGACTCGGGACAGTCCTCGTCATGTGATGTGTCATTCCCTTTACATTAGCGAAATTATCAATGAAGACATTGTGGCCTTGTTTGTTTAAAAGTCAGGGAAGAATTCATTATCGACTTGTTTTGCTTGTCACAAGGTCTCGTGATACTGTGAAATGTTGTTTTTATCACTATATATGAAGACACTGAACTCGCCGGGCAGTTTTCATAAGAGGGTTTCATTTTAAAAAACAATCGTTATAATTAATTGTATCAAACAAAAGTCATTAATTAAAATAAATCTGTATATTAGAGGAGAACTAAAGTTAAGAAAATTGAAATAAAAGTGAAATAAATGATTATTTAATATTTTAGTTTATTATTAAAATGACTAAAACTGAAATACACATGAATTAAAGCTTAATATAAATATTAAAACACAAAAATACAAAATGACAAAAGGACATAAAATTGCTAAAACCTCACCTTAATTTAAAATAAAAGCGTACAGTATTAAAATAAGTGCTCATTCAAAATATTAATAAATACTAGAACAGTTTTTTTTTTTTTTTTTTTTTTTTTTTTAAATAATGCTCTTTTTTTCCAGTCCAAATATGTAGACATTTTAAATCAAGATGCATTTGTAGCTGGTAAGCAAAATTACACAGGATATCTAGTTTTGTTTTAACATATCAAAATGTATTGTTTTTCCTTTAAGTTAAGTTGATTTTTAGATTTTGTCTTGATTTAGGCGTGCATTTTGCTATTTCAGTTTTTCAGTTTCCTCCAATGTGTTACTTGCCATATCTTGATCTTTTTTTTTTTTTTTTTTTGAAATTTAGCAATTTCTGAGTGAAAATTTATTCTACACACAATGTTTTGTAAGGTATATAAATAATACTAAAATAGCACTGGTATGCATGTGGCACACACTGTAGTGTCACATTCATAAGTGTGGTTTAATGGCCTCTGTAGGCAGTAACAGGCGGTAGAGGGGCCATATTAACACATCTCTTGGGACGCTTCCACAGATGGTCCTTTTGAAATCGTTTTATGTAAATAACAGCACTGTACAGTAGGACACAGTGACACACACACACACACACACACCTCCCCCTACAGCCGTCAGTGCGATCTGTGGTCACTTCCATTATTTAGCATGTGAATATTTGATGGTGACATCAGTGTTCTGGACAGCCCATGCTGCCAGAGGGGCCCTGCTAATGAGGCACGACGCCCCTCTCAGCTGGTCGCCTCACAGCCAGATAAATCTCATGTCTCCTTTTTTCTTCTTTATGTCCCACCACAGCATCTTTCTCTCGGATCCTTTCAGCGCTGTTGTAAGCATTTCACAACTAGGGTACATAATTAACCTTCATCCAAGTAAAAAAAGGGACAAAGATCCCAGATTAGGGCACTCCTCCAGTCAGACAGAAAGTCTGTGTTTAGTGGTGCAAGCTAAGGCATGAGTCAGTACTACTGCTGATCTGAACCAACCGCTAATCCTGAGCTTTAGACTTCAGTGAGTAAATCATCTTGCACTATTTGTGCCACGGACATGAATAGCACCTTTTTGTCGTATTGATTTTATTTATTATACTATAACCTAAAAGGTGCAATTAATGCATATAATATCTAATAAACCACTTCTGGGATGAGCATGTTTTTAATTTTCGCATTAAAATCAATTTATATATATATATATATATATATATATATATATATATATATATATATATATATATATATATATATATATATATATATATATATATATATATATATATATATATATATATATATATATATATATATATATATATATATATACAAGAACAAATACTAAATAAAATGAATAAGTTTTGCATAATATTGGATTGTTATTCAGAATTTAGAATTTCTATTTAAACTTTAATTTTTTTCACATTTTTCTATTATTTTAATTTTTATTCGAACTATTTTTCTTTTTTATTCTATTTAAAGTTTCAGAAAGGCAACATTTCTCATATCCATTAAAGTTTTTATCTAAAATTTTATTTTTTTAGCTTTAAATTAATAAAAACATATTATTAGTGCCGTCAAATGATTAATCGTGCTTAATCACATCCAAAATAAAGGTTTTTGTTTACATAATATATGTGTATGCGCTTTGTAAATTTAATATGTGTATATAAATACACACAAATGTAAATACATGTAAATGTTTTTTTGTGTGTGTATTTATATATACATAATAAATATACCCTGTATACACACATTATGTAAACTAAAACTTTTATTTTGGATGTGTTTCATCGCGATTAATTGTTTGACAGCACTAATTATTTTTATCGTTTTATTACTAGTTAACAATGACACTTTTTATGATAAGACTGGGTCACACATGGGAAATGCCATGTTTGATAAAAATATACATACAATATACAAACAAACAAAAAATGATGATTTAGATGCGCACACATGTATTCAAAGAAGACTTTTGACCTTGATGATGAAACTCGCCACTCATGCTTTCTTCGGAAAAATCTTGTTTCCTCCTGTAATTTATTTTCAGATGCTTTTACGCTGAATCTGCTGTTTATAACAACCCTGAACTGAATCAGTTATTTGAATCTGATTTGTTGTGTGCTGCCCATTGAAGTTAATACACAAGAAAATACATCTTTCCTTTTTCTTCTTGCAGTGAGGGGGTCTTCAAATGCCCGGAGGACCAGCTCCCACTGGATTACGCCAAGGTAATAATACACTCAGCACTAATCTCTCATCCATTCTGCTGTAGACCAGATTACAGATCAATCTCCCACAGTCATTCACATCCCTTTAGTGTACAGTGGAGTTACACGGGCCAAGTACAACTTTTCTTGAGTGACTATGCGAGAATGAACGAAATGCTAATATGTCAACAATAGCAGGCTGTGTTTGTGAATCACTGGCTGCCCCGGGCCCCGGGCGCTCGGCCCTCGTCCACGCTTCTCAAACCACCCGAGAAATCAGACTAATGAACTACCGCAGGCCACTCATTTCCCTGGGAATGTCCAAAAGAAGGAAGGAAGAGACCGAGATGACCGAATATTTTTGATGTTGCTTTAATGCGGCAGTGTGGTCTTTCTGCATCACTAAACAGAATATTTCTAAATGTATAAATCACAGTCCTGAGATGTTTGGACAAATGTATTCATTTGAACCTAGTTTATGCTGGAAATCATTTTTCATTATTTAGCGTTGTTATTCATATTATTTAAACTGCTATAAATGCAGTCATTTACATGGCATGGGCAAAAAGTTAAATCTAACGTTTCCATAAATCCGTAAAATGTTTTCTGAAAATGAAATGAACAGAAAAATGAAGATCTGAAAATATAGAAAAAGTGTATATAGATATATGTAACAAAATTTAAACCAGAGATCATGTACAGTCATTTAGCATTATTATACATTTTATTTACATTTACATTAATTTAATCATTTAAATGGCAAATTATGCATAATGGGAAATTAAATGTCAATAAAGGAAAAAAACTAAATGTCCATAAAGTCCATAAAATGTTTTCTGAAACTGAAATGAACGGTAAAAAAGAAAGAAAGGCAGTTATACTCTGTGTATCAGCTAATCTGCACCACACCACATTAAAGAAGGAATTTCACCAAATCTTTAATTAAAGTATTGGCCAATGTTTCATCTTGCTCTTTAGTTAATTAATCAGGTTGAGCTGGGAAAGTGTCTGCGTTCATTAAAGAGCCATTTTTCTCTTGCACTGCTTTAGAGAAAGAGATTATGAAACCTCCGAGTGCTTTGCAGATTATGAGCATACCTTCAGTTTAACAACAGTGATTTTAAAACTACTCAAAATTTTATTTATTTTTTACTGGTGAGACAAGACGTAAAATTCTCTGCATGTAATACAATGCAACTTAATCATACATAATTGTGCAATTAATCCAAATCTCAGCCCTATTACAGCCGTTCTTTTTTCAAACTCTTCTAACATCTGAGTCATCTTCTCCTGCAGTGTGTTCGACAGGCTTCTGTAAGAGCACATGCACAAAGTTAAACCTGTTCTGTGTTGGAAAGAGCTTTAGCACACTAATCCGCTGAAGCTGTGATTTGCATGAAGTCGGCGGGATAATTCTCCTCATCCTGGAAAGCCTGGAGTGCCGCAGGAGTGTCTGATGCTCATGAGGCCTGATTGCACAAACAGTCATTTTAAAGAGCTGACAGCCGCCCATAGATTACCCATCCACCTCCGCAGGACTGCTGTTCAGTACCTGGCTTTGCCTGTTTGAGGTTGGGTTCACCCCACGTCTCATGTTTCAAAACGATATTGTTCAAACGTTCGGGGGCCGGTACGATTTCTAATTTTTGAAATATATTAGTACTTTTATTCAGAAAGGATGCATTAAATTGATCAAAGGTGACAGTGAAGACATTTATAATGTTAAAAAAGATTATATTTCATATAAATGCTGTACTTTTGAGCTTTCCATTTATCAAAGATTCCTGAAAAAAAAAAATGCATCATAGTTTCAACATAAAAATTAAATAAAAAAATGTATTAAACTTTTATGATTCAGCATATTAGAATGTTTTTTAAAGGATCACGTGACACTGAAGATTGGAGTAATGATGCTGACAATTCAGTTTTACCATCACAGGGATAATATAAAAAATATATATATAATACATAAATAATTATAATTTATACATTAATTAATTAATAATTTATACATCAAAAATCGAATATAATATAAAAATATAATACTTAAGTGAAATATATTAAAATAGAAAACAGTTATTTTAGATTGTAATAACGTGACAATATATCAGTTTTACTGTATTTTTAATAAAAGAAATGCAGGTTTGATGGGTATAAGAGACGTATTTTAAAAACATTTGAATGCTAAGGAAATTTATGGCAGTAGATTTAAGATGCAAATTTAGTTTATGCTTCTTAGGAGAATAATATCTCTAACAAACTTCTAAGATAACTAATGCAAAATATAGTTAATAGAAAATAATAAAAATGTTACATTTTATTATTACAATATTGCAGTTGCTTTAGGTGTTTCC
Source organism: Carassius auratus (assembly GCF_003368295.1). NCBI lineage: Eukaryota > Metazoa > Chordata > Actinopteri > Cypriniformes > Cyprinidae > Carassius > Carassius auratus. The sequence continues at coordinate 15,075,708 of NC_039257.1, forward strand.
TGCAGAATAACTTTTTTTGTTAAGCACACTTCCATAATGTACTTTAAAGTGCTCTATTTTCATGCACTAATTTTGCTCTTAATATATCAAAAATTATTCTTTAGTACTTCTTAAGATCATTCTAAGAACATACTCAACTGTGCTATTTTAAGACACCATGGATATAACCTAAAATATGCTTCAACATATTAGCTCAGTATTAAAACAAATATTTAGTTTCCACTTGAGTGTACTAGTGTATGCAACAAAAAATAATAATAAAAATTCCATGCAGAATTTATATGCAATATTCCAAATTGTGTGGAAGTGAATCACTGATCTGCTACTTGATAAAGTTGGATATTTCAGTCAAGTAGGGACGCCAACTAGCAACCATGCATTTTTATAATGAAGGCTCACCTGCTTACACGAGGTGTTGTATTTTTAGTTCTTTATATAATTCGTTATTTAAATTTTTTTTATCTACATATCTTCCATTAATTCTGAGCCGTTGTGTACGGCAGGATAGCACGGTTGGGAGAGTTGATCTTAGTGTGCCAGAAAGTCTGTCAATGAAAATGAATTGGAGTGTTGGGAGGGTGAGGGGAACGGCTCCATATGGGACTGCATGGGGGGGCGAACGGCCGCGTCTGCAGTGCTGTCGTAACGCTGCGGATCTGTGTGTGTATGTAAATCCTGCAGGCAGAGGATTTGGGCTGATTGGATGGAGGAGCGTCTCATCCTTCATCGACTTTATGGATGAAGGGAAGATGCAATAGCCTCTGGATCTAACGTACAAACACAGATGCACGTGTACACACTCATTTCACACGGCTCTAGTTGAGGTCATCCATCACCGTGCAATTGAATTTGATCATACAGCAGTGTATTTGTGTTTCTGACAAAGCATTTTTCTTTTCCCAGTCTTCCATAATTCATTTTACATTCTTTTTTCTTTTTCATGACTAAGCATATTGTTTTCTTATTCTTGGAATAATATAAAATAAATGAAAATATAAAATATTTGACTACGATTTTATGCATTTGAAACTTTTTGGTCAGTTGACGTTTATCAGATACTCATCTTTCTATATACATAACTCTGATTATTGATGATTAAGGTATACATTTCATTTGAAAGAGATGTTTATTAAACATTTATATTGATTATGGCTTATGATCAACTGATGGAAAAGAGGATTCAAACTAGCTGTGTATCTTGAATTGACATGTTTTTAGAGAAAAGTTGCAGTCTAGCACTTGAAACCAAATTTTTGTGGGAGTATTTGGGTCATTACATAATTAGCATTTTTTTAATGACCGCATCAGGCACTAAAGCAATTGAAATAATTCATTATTTGTGAATTTCCCCCACTGTGTCAGTATTGAATATTAAAAAGTATCTACCTCAAGCAAATACTATTAATATTATTATTATTATTTAGCATTTTAGTTTCTATGCAGAATTCCTTTGATATCCTTAAATCAGAACACACAAAAAAAAAGTTATTTTTTAATATTTTGAACCTTATTATTAAAAAGTGTCTGTACTGGCTTAAATTGTACGTCAAAATCACAAAAACTGGTTGTGACTGTAATGTATGCAAAAAAAAAAAAAAAAAGAATATGCGACTAAATCAGTTTCCATCCCGATTGAACAATACTTGTAGGAAAAATGGCACAAAATAAAAATCTGTTTAAAGTACAGATGGAAATGTATCTACATCAATACAATATACGTATCATTATTAGAAGTAGTAGTAGTAATCTGCATTTTGGTTTCTGTGCAGAATTTCTGTGTGATTATCCCAAAGTCTAAAAAACATTTTTATGTTTTTTACATTGTTGTCAAGTGTCAGAATTTACTCAAATTGTCCGTCAGAATCACAAGATGTCACTAAAAATGATGCAATTAAACATTTTGATGTAAACATTTGAACATTTTTGGTGTGAAATGTTATGTAAAACTCAGTAGTTACGCAATCAAAATGTCCTTTTGGTCAATCATTGCTGTCATTTGCAAATACTCGAGTACTCTGACCCACCCTTATGTATGACGGGACGTTTGCTGTAATTATATCAACAGACAATCCCCTTTTAGTGTGGGAGAAGCCACAGTGTGTCTGAGTTAATAAGTGAACGCTTAAATCCAGACCTCTGTCCTGTCCTTGAGTGGTTAATATATGAGTGTGTTTGAAGAGAGGAGACGACGCTGATTAATGTGTCCTTGGTGTAATGGTGTGTTATAGATCTATCCTGACCCTGAGCTGGAGCAGCAGATACTGGCGCTGCCCATCCGCTGTATTCACAGTGAAGAGGGCTGCCGCTGGACCGGCCAGATGAAACAGCTACAGGTAATGATGCTTTATCATTTTTCTGATGTCTCCCTACATAGCTGTTGCTGTAGCAGTGTTCTCTGCTAACTTGCATGGGATTTGTTTGAATGTGTTATAGTTGCGTTAAAGGGATACATCTGTCATTAACTCTTCCTCATGTCGTTCCAAACCTGAATCACTCGCTTTCTTCTGTTGAGCACCAAACAGTTGATTGTAGCCATTGACTTTGACAAAAAATACTGTGGAAGTCAATGGGTGAACTATATATATTTATCCTTAAAATGGGAAAAATGTCACTGTAAATATGAACTACACAACATACCTTTTCTTTCCCAGGGCCACTTCTCAACCTGCGCCTTCAATGTGATCCCCTGTCCCAACCGCTGCTCCGTCAAGCTGACCCGCAGAGACCTGCCCGAGCATCTGCAGCACGACTGTCCCAAACGCAAGGTCAAGTGCGAGTTCTGCGGGAGCGAGTTCACAGGAGAGGCCTATGAGGTACTGTGCTCAAATCACGCACAAGACCGTTATTCTAGAGCATTGCAGGAATGAGTCCTCATACCTCGAAAAGAGTTAGCATTGAAATAAGAAATAAAGGTGTGTTCAACACAAGCTCATGTGTTTTTCTACTCAATAAAATACTATTATATTTTATCACTATAAAATAAATGTAATAATACCCCACTTGTGATTATTTTAAGCTATTATGTGTCCTGAATATGACAGTTGCTAACATGCTAAGTGGCTAAATGGGACTGGTTGTCACATCTTGACTCTTTATTAATTATTCTAAATGTAACTTAACATCTGTAAGTTTGTTGGAAGATTAATAAAAAAAGCTTTTAAAAAAATCTTACAGTAACTGGCTTTTTTTTAAGGGGGGTACCTGTTAACTTAATCTCTCCAGCATTAGCATATTAGCACAGATGTGCTAGCTTCTTACTTGATTATTGTCAGTTTGGGCTCTGTAAAAAGGATCGATACATGAAGAAAGAGGGTTATGTGTATCAGCATGCTGTATTTCTGAAATGTGTGAAGTCTTTATTAGTAAACTGGCAGCTTGATCTTGTAGTAGCACAAGAACTGCAGTTGTTTGCTAATATGATGGCACTCCTATTTTTACAATTCAAACTAATACTAATAGAAACCTCAAAATGTATAAAAGAGACGATTAAGCCTTTTTATTGCGTTTTATGGGAATATTCCTGTTGTATTCTGTGGGTAGGCTGCAAAATTGCACTAAATTGTTGCCGTTTATGATTAGAGAACCACTTTATTTGCAATTTACTGCTTTTTGACAAGTGGTGTTTTGCCTCATGAAAGTGCTTGCAAGGCAGATATGATATTACACAAACATTCTTGTAAAAGCTAGAATAAAGTACATGACTTTTGCCCTAGTTTCAGTCTGGGCAAGTCAAAAACAGTCTGCAGATTTTGGCCAGTCAGGATTGACAGATTTAATAGATAATCGCATAGTAGGCCAAGTAGTAAACGGTTCTTAAAAGAACCATTTTTCATAGAGTGAAGAACTTTTTTCACTATAAATAGCCTTTTGCACAATGAAGTGGCTCCATGAATATTTAAGGTTTTCATGCCAATAAAGAACCTATATTTTACCATCTCTAGCCCCCTCTACACTGTAAAGTCTGTGTCAGGATGATGGCTCATGGTTCAGTAGACAGAAAAAGATCTGGATGAGTGTCGGCATCAAAGCAGATCTGATGCTGCCAACTCAGTTATGCCTAAAACATGTTCTTTTCCTGCTTTGCATGCAGTCATTTTATTTTCAGGAAATACAAATCTAGTTTCTTTTGTTCTTCTGACATCTCCATCTCCTTTCGTGTCCCTCAGAACCACCAGGGCATCTGTCCGCAGGAGAGCGTGTACTGCGAGAACAAGTGTGGCGCAAGAATGATGAGGAAACTGTTATCCCAGCACACCATGACGGAATGCCCCAAACGCACGCAGCCCTGCAAGTACTGCGGCAAAGAGTTTGTCTACGACACCATCCAGGTGAGTGACACGGCACAGCACACCTCTACACTCAAATCATCCAGTGCTCTCTCTGACTTCGACTGTGACAGCCTTCAGCCGTGGCCCTGCATCTGTAGCCAAGAAAAAAATGGATGCAAATAGTGTTTGTTTGTTGGTTTTTTAATGCGCCTGTCCAGCGTCGGGTGTGTTTGGAACAGTAACCACTCAGTAGTAAATTAAAGGGGTTTTGAGGCTGCACAGGGTGGGATGGCAGTGGGCCTGTGACTACATAAACGCTGGCTTTCATAGTAGATTCTGGGTTTGGTGCCAACCACAGCTTGGGCTGGCCTTGCTTCTTTTTATAACACCTGCATTCACACACATAGAGGTATACATCCTGAGAACACTGTGAGATTCAGCTGCCTGGAGAAGGCACACACTCCCTGTTCCAAAGCTTAGAGCGTATGTCATGGAACCTCATTAGTGACCAATCTGAAGCGCTCCGCAAGAGAAACTAGACTTAATTTCAGTGGATTCTGATGTTAGCAGATCAGTAGCCTACTAAGACTTAAATGCATAGCACACTAATATTTTTCTAAATAAGCTAAATTACACTGGATAGGTGCTGCGAGATTAATTGAAATTAAACCATGATGCTATGTGCCATTATTAGATCTGAAGGTTGCAGTTTTATTAAATAAATACAAACATGGAGCGTGTTTCTGAGTGAGTTTCAAGCAGCTCATGATCTGGTGTTTTCAGTGTTTCAGAGCACCTTGGTTCACAGTCAATTCTGTGGCGCATACACTCTTTGTATCTGCTGTAAGTTTGGGTCACTTATAATGTGCATTGGGAAATGCAACATGAGCCAACCATCTTTGCAAACTTATAATGAGAAGAATTGCTTATAAACCACTATTATTGATTGATTTTTAGTCAATTAAAAGCGCAATGGTCTACAATTTGAAATTAAGACAGCCATAAACATTAGTATTGTTATTTGTAGGATAGTTTTACTGTAAAAAAAAAAAAAACTTATTATTGGATAGATTTTCTTAAAATATATATATATTTTCAGTGGAATATTAAAATAGTTTATTAATTAACTTGTTTATTTTTAGTAGCAATTATTATTTTAGTCATATTGATATATAATCACAGAATTCTAGTCAAAATTGTGCAGCCTTACAAACAAGTACAGCAAATCTGCTTTTTTTTAAATCATATTTTCACAACTGCCAAAACTATATTTTCCCCCAAATCATTCAGCCTCAACACTGAACTAAATTCATTGGGGCTTTTTAGTGTCAAATCAACAATCTGTGTATTTTGCTTTGTAATTAGTTTATTATTAATTAATTTGTAATAATGTGCACATTGCATTTCTGTGGATGCATTAAATGGCTTTACAATTTGGCTGAAATGAGGGATCATAGGAGGTGGCTTAATTAAGTAGCCCACCTTTTTGAGTATGCTTCATGTTGTAAACGTAGGCACCCGTAGGTTGAAACAGAAACTGGTTTAATTTCCTCTTATGGAGGAGGATTCAGGATTCATGCTTTTTAATGCGTCATTTTTTTACTTTATGACTAATATTTGACATATGCTTTAATCCAAAGCCTAAAGAAATATTTATCAGTGCTTGTTTCCTGGGAACTGAACCCATGACTTTGGTGTTGCTAGTGTCACGCTCCAGCAGCTACAGGAACACGAACACGAGCGCAGCGACTCTTATAGATGATCTCATGATGATTTTATGAATCCATGCATATTTTAGTTCTCACGCCTCAGTGCTCAAGCTGTTATTGCTCCAGAAATCACAGCTCAACCTACAGATTCACGTCAATGCTGACTGTTGTCTTTCATCCCTCAGAACCACCAGTTCCACTGCCCTCGCTTTCCCGTGCAGTGTCCTAATCAGTGCGGCACCCCAAACATCGCACGTGAGGATCTGGCCAACCACGTGAAGGAGAGCTGTGGCAGCGCACTGGTCCTTTGCCCCTTCAAGGATGCCGGCTGCAAACACAGAGTGAGTCCTGCGCTCTAACTTGACTGAATTCCTGTGCTGCCTGATGCAGTTTTCCTTCCTCCACACCTGGAAACATTGTGTCTGTGTCAGTAAAAATTTATTTGAAGTTTATAGTATAAGACTCTTTTTAAGGATGGGATGTCTGCTATGAGATTTCATCTTTGCTAGTTTTTGAGATGAGTGGAGTTTTGGGGAAATAAGTTTCATGCATTTTGCAGGCACCACTGCCACCTTTATGACATGTTACCGGTCTTCTGTTTTTACTTGCAATATATAGACACAAGAGTTTTTTTGTTTTGTTTTTTTAAAGAAATTATGAATTTATAAAACTATGAATGTGTCACTTTTAAATGAACAAATAAGTCAATATTTAAAACTGTTGTTAAATTTACAGTGTTTAAAAACTTAAATAATTAACTTTTCAATAATTTATTTACATTTGTACTTTTTTAACTAATAAAGTGAAAGATTTAAATGTAACTAATATAATTAATAAATCGCTTTTTTAAATTAAATATATATTTTTCACTCTTCAAATTGGCAAATAAACAGACATGGTTTATTTAAAAACAGAATGTTGCATTAAAAAAATGCATTAAAAACAGTAAATTACCTAAACATGAATTTAAAAATAGTTTTAAATGTCAGTTTATTTGTCATAAAAAAAATATATATATATATATATATATATATTTATTTACATTTATACTTTTCAAATTATCACACTGATACATTAAAGCAATAAGCCCCAAGAAGCCGTGGTTTACAGTTAATTTATAACAGCTAAGTTGTTAGGCACGACACAAAGCAGGGCTTATTGCTTTTATATATGGTTATTCCATATATGTAGTAAGGTTTCACGGAATAAAACAGAACAAATAAAGTGTAATGATAAAAATAAAAACATTATTCTTCCATCAAATAATGTAGTTCCTTAGAAATAGTTGTTGTTACAACAAAGTGGTGACCAAGCAACACACAGAAGTAAACAAAGTTTTACGTATGTTTCTAGTGTAATTAACAATGGCTTCGAACGCTGGTCAACCTATCAGAATCAAGGACCAGAACCATCCGTTTTATAATGAATTATTGATACATTGATTTGTGTCAAATAAAGTACGATGTCTATAATGCAAATCAAGGTTTATAGTTATGCTTATAGCGTCATACAGATTAAAAAAAATGGCAAGTGAGTTCACACTGTGCTTCTGTGCTCTGGTTTCTAGTGCCCAAAGATGGCAGTTGGAAGACACCTGGAAGAGAGCACAAAGTCCCACCTGACTATGATGTGTAGTCTGGTGGGACGGCAGCGGCAGGAAATCATGGAGCTGAGACGTGAAATGGAGGAGCTGTCGGTGAGTCATGACGGCGTTCTCATCTGGAAACTGACCGACTACTCGCGCAAGCTGCAGGAGGCCAAACTGCGCAACAACCACGAGTTCTTCAGCCCGCCCTTCTACACGCACCGCTACGGCTACAAGCTCCAGGTGTCCGCCTTCCTAAACGGCAACGGCAGCGGCGAAGGCTCGCATTTGTCCATCTACATCCGCGTGCTGCCCGGCGAGTACGACAACCTGCTGGAGTGGCCCTTCTCCTACAAGGTCACCTTCTCCATTTTGGACCAGAGCGACCCGTCGCTGTCAAAACCTCAGCATATCACGGAGACCTTCAACCCTGATCCCAACTGGAAGAACTTCCAGAAACCGTGCAGCAGCCGAAACTCGCTTGACGAGAGCACGCTGGGCTTCGGCTACCCCAAGTTTATCTCACACGAGGAGATCAAGAAAAGGAACTACATCCGCGACAACTCCATCTTCCTCAAAGCTTCCATAGAGATCCCGCAAAAAATCATGGCCTGAGGCTGTGCGAGTGACAATTTGTCTTGACGTACGTCTTTGTGGACCCTTTTTCCTGTCAGAAACTCTGCCGAAAGACTCAAAGAGCTGAGAGAGCCGAGCTCGTCTGTCTGGTTATTCGACTGGGACCCACGTAGAAGTGTTTTCGCAAAGTCATCACTTTTGGATTTGCTTTCTAACACTCTCTTCCTCAATCTACAGCAACGCCTTTGGACATTCAGTAGTGCCTAGAACAATTAATTTTTAAATGTTATTTTTAAAGCACGATTTATGTTATTTCTCTCACAGATGTCAAGTAAACGATGGAAGCGGACTGCGAAAGGCTATTCGTAAGCTTTGCACTTTGAGAATGTTCTTCGGAGCTCTCTGGCATTCAGCGTACTACACACATTAACCCTCTTTTTACCCTTTTGTGTACACGCATTCGCCCGCCATCGGTCCTTGAAAAGAAACTCAATGGAACTTTTTCCAGTTAAACTAGTTTTACGTAAACTAACAACAACAGCTGTGAACTAAATGTAGCTTAACTCGCTCTAGCGGTTCGAGACTTGTTCGGTGCATTGTAGTATTTGATGAGTCAGCATAAGGACCGACTCCGAGGTGCTAAGTTTTTCCGTTAATGTACGATGGAAAATAAAGATCACGCACTCCGGTTCGGATCGAAAGCCATGCGAGAGGTTGTTTACATTCAGTGTGTGAGGATCTATGACGCGGACCAGTTTTTTTTTTGTACTGTAACCTGAATTCTTAACCAGCGTGTGAGGGCTTGTTGCGTTTCGACAGACGGATGAGCGAAAGGAACCAAATTTTTTTTATATGTGAAAAAAATAAATGTGAGCAAACTATTTTGTGTCATAAACGGAGGGTGGTTTCGAATGTGAACTCTGGACTCACATGCTCTGTTGATTCTTTCTGTTCTTTGTCTTACTCTGGCTGATGATGAATAGAAAGGTGCGGACACTCGGGCGTCCCAAAGCGCGTCGAGTGCGAGGGCGTCGTATTCGAGCGGCGCTGGTAGCCATGGTTGCCTGTTAAAGCAGCATGTGAACGAGAAAAGAGTTCTTCCATGTGCCTGAGGAAGATGAGCCTTGTGCAATATGGCTGCCATTGCTCTGTAAAGACCAGAAGAGGACTTTGTCGATACTTATTATATATTATATGTGAATACTAATAAAAAAAAAATGCAAAAGCACATTCTTCTTCACATTTAATCTCGCTACGATACCAGCTGATATTTTGCAAGGATTTTAAGAAAACCTGGAAAAAGAAAAAACAAGACATTTTTTTGCAAAGATTCTGTATTTTACGAAGTTCTTCAGATGTTTTCTACAACACTTTTTTTGGGCTGTACGTTGACGTTTTATGGACCCTTTTTATGTTTCTTCTCTGTGGCATTTGCTCAGTCGTTTTGTTTTCGTCTGGTTTGGATTTGTCATATTATGTCTGTATTATTTCCTCTTGAGAAGTATTTATTTTAAAGCGCCATGGCATAAGCTTGAAAAGAAATGGTGCAGATGTTTTTATATGTTGATTTGATGATTGCTTGTCGAATATCACTTGAAATAAAACAATATCTACAAGATCTGGTGTCTGTTTCTCTCAGTTTCTGTTTTTTGACTGTTGGCCATCTCAAAGTTTCATGGCCTGCAGTCGCAAATGTTTACCAATCCCGCAGGAACCGCCCACAAGACCAGCGACACAAAGCTTTTGTAGAAGAAACAAACCACAGCTGACTGAAGAACAGCATATCCTCCAATTTAGTCTCAAACTAGTTCTTGTGAAACGTTACTGTCCATAGAGTAGAATCAAATAAAAGTTCAGCCAATGTTCCCACGATTGTGGAAAATTTGGGGGAATAACAGCGAGTTGGGTCTGGAAAAGTAATAAAATGGAAACTTCTATTGTTAATATAATGTTTTCTAGTTGCAGTTAGATAGGAAATATTGCATCAGCTGCTCCATTTGAGTGCAATCTCAATGAAAATTAGTTTTATAAAAAATCTTATCACAAACAGCTAGAAAGTTTATGGAAATGCATTGGTGAAAAGGTGTGGAAACCATTTACAGCAACAGTTTGGCTGAAATGTCTCACAATGAAACAGCTTTCATTTCATTCACTCTATTTCCAAGCAGTTGTGACGAATGCCAAGTCTACACAAGTATTTTTTTATGGCTTTGTTTTACTCCAGTAAGTGAAAGGGGGCTGTATCTCATTACTACGCTCACATCACTGCTCCATGTGCTGATCTCCCCTGAGACGAAGCAGACACGTGCTCAACTTTGATGTTGTGCCGGAGGTTTTCTCTGGACTCTGTATGGGTGTATGGGAGGTTTTTTGAGAAAAGAAGGCCTATAAAGGCATCTCAAGTCCTCCAAAGGAGAAAATATGTTCGATTTATTAAGACAGCCCTGAAAATTCACTTGGAAAAACTATGTTGAGGCTTTCAAGTTTGTTTGAAGTTTGTGGAAGGGCAAATCTCACAAAACATTTTCAAGTGGCATTGATCAGATTTGTTTAAAGATTTTAATCTTTATAATAAAAAAAATACTAAATTGTTTCTAGCTAATCAAAAGTTCAAGATATTAATAATGTCTTTAAGAGAGATTTATATCTAAAATAAAGGCTGTCCTTTTGAACCTTCTGTTCATCAAAGAATCAGAAAAAACTGAATCATCATCAAAAAAATCTTATATATATATATATATATATATATATATATATATATATATATAATATACACACACACACACACAGACACACTTTAAATTTCTTTCAGACATGAATATGGGTATTTATAATGTACAACTTTGAGAAATCATATTTACATATTTCTTCACATTATGACTGAAAGAAGGTATTGAGTGTGTTCTGAGAAAGTTTCTCCATCCATATCGTTTTTCCACCACGGGGCTGAGCACAGAGTTATTTAAAGTTAACTGCAAGAACCCAAAGTTGTACTGATGGCCCCTAAGTTTCCTGGCACAGGGAGTTCAAACAGCAGCTCCTCTAGGGCAGAGCGCAGTGAAAATAGTAATGTCTAATTACACATTATGGAACATCATGCATGTTTCCCAGTCGGAGTGGAAAAGTCACGTGCGATGCAGACCCCGGCGACAGTGTGGCTCACTGATGAAATAAGTCAACAATACAGCCTGTCTTTCAAATACAAGGACTAAACTCTGTTTGTGTTTCTTTTGGTATACTTAGGAAGCTATCGAACTGACATGCTTTACTCCTTTTCACAGAGCCAAGGATGCAGCAAGATGCAACTACGTATATACATGAAAAATGTGCAGTTTCTAGTGGGTGGTTAAGTAGATGCAAGGGTGTTCTGAATTGTTACTAGATGTTTAATGGGAGATTGACCTGATGGATGACATGCAGTATAATGCGCTCCATTCATCTCAATAACAGTAATGTTTTTATTGGACAGATTGTGTAATATGTAAATTAAGCATGTCAGTGGAGTTTCATCTGCTTCCAAAAAGATGTGTGTTTTTTCAGAAGGGTCTGGGCTTGGGGCTGTCCTTGGATGTTAAAACACTTTGAAATGGATGTTCAAATCACAGTTGATGATAGCAGGGGGTCAAGAGCTCTTTCTATTCTACTCCGTTTCCCTTTCTCCATTTCTTTCTCTCCTTCACTCAATGTATCTTTTTTTTTTCTTCGCCAAAGGTGCCAGTCTTTTCCATGCACGAGAGAATTTCCACTACCTCATATATAAACACGCTCTGATGGAGGTGTTCTTGAAAAGGTGGTCTAAACAAAACAGTTCAATTCTCGATTTCTTTTGACACCAAATTGGAATTTTAAACGTAAAACATGTTACATGTTACACCAAATGTTGTCCAAACTGGGCTAAAAGAGTTCATTGGACAAACAGTTTAATATTAGAGAATATTGCTGATATGTTAAAGTGTTAATGCCAACACTCTGCAGCATGAGTAAAGTATGCTGTGACTGTAATAGAATTGATGTTTTGGTTTATTCATTGTGTTGTTGTTTTGTTGGCAATGTTAATTAGTTGTGTGTTGACGTTAAGAGCTCATCTTTTTATGTAATGATGTTTGCTGTTTGCACCGTTGTTGAGGCCCATGTGTATCTATTTAAAACTGTCTTCGCTGTGCAAGTTGTTCTTGTCTTTAGAAGCAGAGTTCACTTCATGTTATCTATATTAAACTGTGAGAATGCTAAAATAACGTGAAAAGTGTTTTGCAGATTAAAACAGAAATTTCAAATAAATATAGATTTTGTTTTATTGACAAGTTTATTTTTATTATTATTATTTCTTTTTTTTATTTGACTAAGAAATCAAATACACTGCTGGATAATAACCAATAATTTGAATTCTATAATGTTTTTCTTATATTTTATTAATGAGAGTTTTATCATTTATTTATATACTACAAAGTCACAGCATAAGGCAGAATAGTTTATATAATGTAATAAATGAAAAGTCAGTTAATGATCGTGCATGCATTGTCTTCACGCTTCATCAGTCCAACTATGCTTTTGTCCATATTAGGGATTTCCTGGCACGTCAAAAGTTATTACTTTTATGAGTCAAGTTTTGGACATTCTGCGCAAGAGCGCCCTCTGGCTATGAGTATTTATGAAACAGGCAGGACATGAGAGTGTTTAGTGCTCCGTAATGTTCACATCGTTTTGGATGTGAATAAAACATCAGGTCATGCACAGAGTATCCTGTCTAGATTTATTCACACTGACTCTTGAAAATCTCTATGTGTGAACACACTTGCCCAAAAATAGTGTGAGAATTCACTTGTTTTTCACTTGATCTGTGCATATTTCTCTTTAGATTCAGACAAGGAGACTTTTTCTCTGGACAAAGCAAAACTATGGATAGCAGACTCATATTTTACCTGGAAGCAATGATTTGAAGTTAAAAATGTCTTAATGATTGACCTGTTCAATATAAATACAATTTATTCAATATGATATTTTTACAGACTTTACAGAAATTTCCAGAAAGTTCACTTTGGCAAGCTGTTTCGAACTCCTGAAACTTGGCCTGATATTGTTTGAAAAGACATCACACCAGTTCATTTTTTTAATTTAATTTAATTATTTTATGATTCTTTTAATTTTTCAGGTATATCGGGATTTTAAATGGATTTTTGTTTAACTTTTACCTAACCTATTTTTTTGACAGTGCAAAGAGTCAACACTATTCCCTCTGAGAACTATAGCAGCATGCATACATTTACATTTGTTCTTTGACGTAAAAATACTGACAAAATGAGTAAAACTACAATATCCACTTATTCCCATGAGCATGACTCACTTTCTCTGTCTCTCTCTTAGATAAGAATAGACATTGACTCGTGATGTTTTATCCGCAAACAACAGTGTGATTACGCACTAATGTACAGCGATGCAGCTTTTGTGAATGCTTTCAAACAGGATTTCTGAGAGCAGACATCATGTCTTTTTCAGTAAGTTTGCGTCAGTCATGCTCTCTGCTCTTTTGTGGAGGACACTTTATTTGGGTGTGAGAGACACAATGGCATTATCACAGGCTGTGGGCATGAGTCTCATCCTCGCAAAAGCTGGAGATGGGTGAGATGCATCATTGAGCTCTTGTTTTAGATTATAGAATAAATTGAATTGCAGCACTTCGACACATAATTTTTTGAACTCCTCTCAGCTGAAGTGTGTATCCCTGCTACCTATCCTGTAAATGAACTGTAACTCATGGAAAACAAGCTTTTACTGACGCACTGATGAATGTGTCTTTTCATGCTAAACTGGGAGTTGTTTCTTCCGAGCCTGGAAAACTGTTGGTCAGAAGCTATGTAAGATTAAATAAGGTAGTGTTGCTTTTAGAGTTGGAAAGAGTTGTGATGTGAAGTTGAGAGATGAAGGACAGGTTGTTCAAAGAAAACTAAAGTCTCAGTTTGGGATTCACAAAAGCATTTTACAACAGAAAAGCTCAGGGGTAAGAAAGCTCACGTCTTTCATCAAAAATGATATCTTCTTAACTTGTGTTGTAAAAAGATGAACAAAGGTCTTATGTGTTTGGAACTATGTGAGGGTGAGTAATTAATGACAGAATTTTAATTTTTGGGTGAACTATCCCTTTAAATCACGAATCAAGCAGTTGCTTATATATGAAGGAGTACAGCCACACTGGTGATATTTTAGCTAGGCCTAAATTTGTGGGCTGAAAAGGTCAATTGTCCATTGCAAATATTGTAGCAGTGTATGAAGCACTTTCAAACGAAGTGCTTTGCTGTTGTTCAGTTTGGAGAATTCATGTGACCAACTTGAACTTGAAATCTGCATCATGGGGAAATGATTCTTATGGAAATGACTGGATTTTTTTCTGAAAAATTTCACCGAGCAATAGTAAATGGTAAGTAAACTTTTTTTTACGCTAACAGTTGATATCATCTGTAACTATATTTACAATGGTAGCAATATGTGCATGCTGAATACTTTGCGCCCTTTCTAAAATCCACTTAAGTGGTAAGTGTGCACGCAAAACTATGCGCACTTTATGAAATCCTGTATGGTAAGGGTTATGTGTATTAGCTTCATTCCCTTTCTCTGAATCGGTTAGACACCGGTACCTTGGGCTCCACTCAACTAGTTTCTCTCTATTAACACACTGTTGAGCGTTCTCTCCCTTTCTGAGGAGTTAGATTACTTGCTCAGTGGGCTGTTCTCGTAGTAGTATTAGCAGTGCTTGAGAGCGCACTATGCCCTTGTTGAATTCTGAGTTCTCCTTTCACGTGAGAGTTGAGTTCTCTGTTTTCCCAGAGCAGTGTCAGATCAAGCTTCCCTCTCAGTTGATATTTACTGTTAGCCACTCCAGCATTTATACCATAGATCGAATTCTTGACTCTAGAAACTAATTGGTTTTGGGATGCACCATTCTATCTATGAGCTGCTTTTTCAGAGTGTTACGAGAGCCCCTTAGAACGTTATCCTAAAATCCTTGTTATAAGTTTTCACGTGAAGTCTTTGCACACTTTCTAAAATCCACACTGTGGTAAGTTCGCGTGCTAGTACTCTGCATTCTTTTCTAAAGTCCTATATGGTGAGGGCTTTGCACGGTTGCTTCATGCCCTTCCTTGAGCTGGTAAAAGCCCTATTCATCTTGGGCTCCACTTCACCTATGTATCCATTAGGATACTTATTTAAACAAGGTGTTGCTACTAGGGATCTGTTGAGACCGTTCCTTCAGCAAGCTTATGCGAGAGCAAGCAGTAGCACCTGTGTGAAAGGCCAAGACTTAGTATGATGCTAGGTTCTTGGTCATATCCCCTTAAAGGAATATATTCTTGATTCCAAACCTTGAGCTCTACCCCGGGCCCAGGAGTCTGGATCTAACAGGTACGTTTGGGTATGTAGCATAGGCCTTTGTCAGTAAGGGATAAAGTCATGGACAGCCTTCTAACATCCCAGGGGCAACTCCCATGGAAATGGTAGAGTTGGTACTTAGTGTTCGCCATGGTTCTGCCCTGCACTCCCCTCAGCATGGTCGCATGGGTCTACCATTCCCCATAGTGACCCCTAGAGGACGCAGTTCAAAGTCCCATTGAAAGGGAACGTCTCAGGTTACTTATGTAACCATGGTTTCCTGAGTAGGTAACGAGACACTGCATTCTCTAGGTGTCTTGCCATACTTTGGATGCAAGCTTCAGACAAAGAAGTTGATCACATGTTCTCCCGGCACCTATTTATACTATAGTAGCACCAGTAGTGAAATCATGGGCTGTCGCCGGCCAACGTGTTGTAGGTGTTTTTCCATATATGCTTTAGACAGGTTTCCCCAAACTCATGCCATCAGTTAAGAAGTGATAATATGAACTGGCTTCAAGTTGGAATTAGCTCACTTTCTGAATGTTAAACTGGAATAGCAGAAAGTATTTTAACATCCCAAAAAATGTACAGGCATCACTTTTAAGTACCGATTTGTTTAACCCTCATAATGCATTTGAGTCTGTTCGCATTCGGAAGAGATGCATAAAGATTTCTCAAAAACTGTATGGTTTATAGTAACGGAACAAAAGTTTGCAAGTACTTTAAGAATTCACTTTAATGCAAATCATTTATGCATGTGTTTATGATAAAAAATAAAAACCTTACAATTCATGTTTCTGGTACTTTGGATTTGAGAATGTATGGATTACCATTAGGTAGGACTTTTTTATTATTATTATTATTATCTGTGAAGTTGTGTTAGTGTCAAAAATATATTTAACCATACCCCATATCCCACACATTTTTGGGACTGAATTTTTTTCATTGTGAATATAAATATTTATGAATAATATGAACATCTACATCTCCTGAGGAATCATTGCAGCATGACTAATTGATCACTTTTTTCATATGAAAGAGAAAGTTTACACACCCACACACACACGCACACAAATGTTTGTAAACTTTTCAGAATTAATATTTATGTTTTTGTTGCTGTTGTTTGGTTATGTATGTTTCATAAATTGTGAGCAGTTATGAGTTATAAAGTCAAAGGAATTCCAATGGGGTTTACACGGGTGATTCTCAGATTTGTAAAATTTCATACAAGTGTATGAAATGGTCAAATAAGATTTTTCATCATAAAAAAGCAGTGAGGAAAAAAAATGAATGCATTAAGAGTTTGTATTAATGCCATTTAATAAAATGTATGCCATTTAATACAATGTTTGTAATAATGCCATTTAATCTTTTCTCTCATAAACCTGGCAGATGTAGCTATTAAAAGAAGGCAAAACAAACAGTGAGAGTGAAAATCTGCAGCAGATGGTCAGTGGAAGATGATCCCTGAACACTTCCCAGCTGACCTCTCCACACCGCTCACAGCATTCAAGACAGGAGTCAGACTTGACAGTCAACACCTTCTCTGTGTCTAGGGTTTCAAACCGGCGAAACTGCTGAGCTTGCAGTGTAATTTCTGTATATGTATTACAGCACAATTTTCCACTGAACACGTCTGTGTGGGAATATTCAGCACCTCCCTCTGCTGTCAAACAATCGTCTGTGACGAGGCTCAAATAACACTGTGCTCCAGACATCTGTCTTAGTCATATTCTAATCTGCATCTGTTTGAAAACAATGAAGGGAATAAATAAGTTAGATAAAATAAGATAAAATAAGTAAATAAATGTATTTTGAATCAATATGGACATATTACATAGTACATCTACGGTTAGGTGATGTCCTACTCAACAAAATTTGCTGGATTTTTTTTTCTGGCTGGTTATTCAAATCTGGCAGAGAAAGCAGTTACGGTCTCATGTTAAAGAAATGACGAGTCACAGTTGAGAGCACTTACTGTTATGACTGTCTGTCTGTGAGAAAACCTGCCAACAGGGAAGGGTAAAGAGAAGCGGTTGCCAGGGTGAGGAGACTCTTTTTCCATCAAGCCTGCTTCTGATTGGCTGGGTCCCCGTCTGAGGGAAAGGAATCCTGCCAATTGGAAACAATCAATGTTTTGTTGCCGGGGCTAAAACATTTATTGGCAAAGGGTTTGCCCCATAGGTCTAAATGAATACAGCTGATAGTAAATTCAGACTCTTATATTATCTGAAGTGCTTTTTTAGCAGGAAACCTACAAACGATTGTGAAGGTTTGAGATTACAGCAGCTCTTTTCTCCTGAATGTCATTTATTTACTTGTCATCAAATTATTATTATCATTTCTCTTTTTGTTTAGTGGTTATTAAATCATACTTCAGCATGGACTTCAACCTTATTGAATATACAGTATGTTAATAATAAAGAAAGAAAGAAAGAAAGAAAGAAAGAAAGAAAGAAAAGATTTATTGGGACATTCAGTCACAAATCTAAATTTAGTTGCGTTAAGATACGCTTCAAATCAAATCTAAGTAAAGTGGCAAGTAAACCGCATTGCACTTCAGTTACAAGTGTGGAATATTGGCTATATTTACATATTTTATTGAACTGGAGCCACATGACAGATGAATCCACCCTCATTTAAAAAGCCAAGCATGAATAATAGTCTCTTTTGGGTTGGTGTTTGATGACTCTTTCTCTGGCTGCTATGTATTGCTTGTTGACAGACTCTTGTGCTGTCGTCTGGGCCATTGTGGTTAGACAGCCATGCTGATGAAGAAGAATACATTTTACAAGGCCCTTTGTTGGCTGAACCCCAACATCCCATATGCCATTTTTCTTAATCTTAGCACCACTTTTACTAGATTTCTTGAAGGAGACAACCAGACACTCCCAGATAACACTATTTGCAGTGAATCTTATACACAGTATGTCAAGAACTTGTCTAAATCATATTTTAATAAAAAAAAGGTTAAAACAGAAAGAAAATAAATACATAAAAATAATAAAGCATTGTTTACTTGTAATCTAATATAATAATATTATATTAATATAAATATTATGAGTTATATTACATTTATATTATTAGTATTATATAGAATAGAATACATAATCATGATTAGTTTTTATATTTTTATTAAATGTTATTAAAACATTCATTAAGATTTTTTTTATCTAAATATTTCATATTCATTTTTACATTTCCCCCTCACTAAAATTTCTAACAAAATGATACATTATTCAAATATGAATAAATTATTTAAAAATGAAGCATTTCTGTAATCCTTGTACAGTATGTATAGTGTTTTATACGCTTTAAAACAATAATTGTGCTCCCATAAGATAATTATCATTAAAGGTATGGTTCACTAAAAAATAAAATATAATAAATAAGGTCATGTTGTCATGTCATGTCAGCTTGTATGAATTTATTTCATCTGTTGAACACAAAAGAATACATTTTGCAAAATGTTGGAGAGCAAACAGTTGATGGTAGCCATTTACTTCCATAGTATTTTTTTCCCCACTGTAAGCGAATGGCTACCGGCAACTGCTTTGTGTTCAACAGACAAAAGAACATTTTGAGGGAGAGTAAATGATGACAGAATTTCCATTTCCTGGTGAACTATCTCTTCAAAGTATTACACAGTAAGAATCTATTGACAATGTTCCTTCCCCGGTTAAGTTTGTGTTAACCTTGGCCCTCCCCTGATTCAGTGCCACATGTTGTCCATCCACATAGATGTTGAAGTGTACAGCTATTTCAGACGGATAATAGCACGGACAGCATTGTACCGTCAAAAAAACCCGACACTGACTGCATTTGTCTAGCTGTCGTTTTAGCCCCCGGCTGCTCTCTCTCTCAGAGACAACGACAACTAAGATTACACGATGTTGAAATAGAGCGCTCACAATTATGTGACGCGTCTCCAATCAAACATAAACTGCAGTCTATGTGGATTACTCAGTGCAACAGAAACCTTCCAGGAACCAAACCTGACAATCAGTAAACAAGCTTCCTTATTGTAATGAATTAATATAAGTAGTCTAATGTGGAATGATAGTGTATCTAAATGTCACCCACACTCATGCCCAGACACAAACTGCCAGTTGGGCATGAGTAATTGAATAGTGAGCGGGATCTGAAACAATAGATTTAAACTGCATTAATCCGTTGCCTGTGACAACATTGAATGGGTCGGCCGTGGAGATGGAAACGGGCTTCCCCAGATTCATAATTACATGTAAATCAGCAGCGCTGGCTTATAATTAGGCAGAAGAATTAAGGTTATAAAGGCAGGCCTCCAATTAATCCAATTCAAAGGCAGTGTGTCATATTCGCTGATAGGGAAGCTTTTATCAAGGCAGGTCATCATATGATACTTCTTTGAGGGTTTGATGGTTTTATGAGTCTCTTCTGGAGTATTTCAGTCATCTGCATGAAGGGTGGGTGGCGTTTGTGGCTGGAATGAGCAGGCCAGCCCCTGATTTGGGACCATTGTCTGTGTGTTTATCACGGGTGGGGTCCGTAGATCCAAAGACGGAGTACATCTGGAGTTGTGGCCACATCGCGGAGCCAGGCGCCAGAGCTCCTATCCATCTGCCCTTCCCTTCGCTCTGTTTTCTTGCCTCCCATATGCTGCACATGCAGGACGGCCTGGGACACGCTCGCTGTTTCCATGCAATGAATCAAATCCCTCGTGAGGTTTGGAATGAGTGTGCCAAACACATGTCAGGTTGGAATGGAAACGTCACTCTTTGAAAGGGCCGGGAATGACCAGAAAAAGAAAACTGTAGTCTAGACACACCAAAACACCTCTTCAGTGATGGCCTGTTTTTCATTTCTGTTTTAAAATAATTGATCAAGGTGATACACATTTTAAAAAAGAAATAATAATAATAATAATCACCATACTTTTAATCAAAATTTACATAGAAAGTCAAAATAATGACATGTATATAAAGATTAACTTAAAATGCCATATATGCACGAGATAAAAGTCATAAATGATCAAATTGACATGCTATTCACTCATAATAGACATATTGTAGTCAGTTATGAAATACAGTCACAGTTATGACAAAAATCAAATAAAAATGACGTCATAATTGACACACAGTAGTCAATACTGATGATTGTGAGATCATATAAATATCATATGTCATAATAATGATCTCATCTCATAATTTAAAAACATTTTGTCAATTTGTTTTAACAATAATACATTTTTATCTCATAATTTTGACTTTTCATGTTAATTATATTTTTCTTGTCTACTGTAAATGGGCTTCGGTAATGCTGAATCATATAATAATAGCCTTGCTAAAAGAATATTATTAAGAATTTTATTAAAGATATAATTATTAAATCGTTTGCCATTTTCACAAAACTACTTAAATATTAAAAAAACATTTGCCTGCCAAAGTTATTTAGTGTGGCCTACATATCTTACCCTGAAAAAATAGTTTTAATATTTAAATGTATTACATTTTAAAAGATGAGTCCATTGATGTGCATTCAAAGTGAGAGGAAATGGTGTGCTCACTTTTTACTTTGTTTCACCATTTAGAGTCATTTAATGCAAATGTATTTAAAAAAAAAATTAAACAATAAGAAACTAACATGAATGCAAATAGTTTTCATACTACACTTAGAAAGAAAGTAGAACATTTCTGTAATATTTGACTGTTTTTCAGGCAGGCACACATGTCTGCTAATTGTTCACAACTCTATAAATCAATTCTGATTGAGTTTCGGGAACAAATCCAGTCTGTCTGTTTCAAATTAAAACCCAGCCATGTGTTTCTGGAGAATTAGTTGGATCTGCAAAAAAATCCGAAGACAGCCAAGCCCACACCATTGTCTTGAGTGACAGACTGAAGCCTCCATCTTTTACTTTGGGAACTATGATTACAGTTAATTTGCCTTTCTGCATAGACATAATGTGATTATGAGAGGGACTGTAATCATTGTCATGGAAAACTAGGCCAAGATTTCCATATAGAGAAGAAACGAAAAGTATTTTTGCATTGATATGACATGCATTCTTCTTATAGCTCATGCATATTCTCCGTGCCAGCAACTGGGCTCATATTTGTCATATTAGTCAGCAAAACCAAAACAGAGGAAGTTGCTCTGTAAGGCAAAGAGGAAATAGCCAGGAATGTGAAGAAAAACCCACAAGGGGAGAGTAAATTAGATTGTGGAGCCATCCAGAACTTCTAACATCTCTCAGGATGAGCACATTTAAGAGACACCAGGGAATGCCACGATGAAGAGGAAGACCATCATGCTACACTGAGCTGCTCTGTGGCTCGGCTCTAAATTACTGGCCTTCAGTGGTCCTCAGATCCAGTTATAATATGGATTAGGGTGAGGGAGGTGGGCTACAGTTTAGGAAGCTAGTGTGGAGGAAGGGTTACGCCACGTTTTGTCCCCATGTCTACGGCTCAGGAGGAAGCCCTCCATCACCAGTGTGCTTCTTAATGCTGCAGTGCCTCAATGCACAGTGTCGGATTTCAACACATGGAGCACATTATCCCCGAGCTGGAGCACACTTCCATGCCCACTTATGACCCACCAACCCTTTTTGTGTCATTTGGGGCTTTTTATTGTTTTCTGTGCAAACAAAGAGTAAACTGAATGTTTTGTGTGGCAGGAAAGGGCAAAAGGTTACTGGTGACAGACAGTAGTTGGTCAACAGACTGACCGAAACAATCATTTGCAATAATGGGAATTCCAATTGCTAAAAGGGACTGTCTTGTTTCAAGTGTCACAGCTTTCTCAGACAGTGTGCATCGGCAAAAACTACATGTTTTAGTGCAGTGGTTCTCCTTTTTCAATCCAAGACCCCTACTGTCCAACACAATATTCAGAGGAAGATATTTATTCTGATAATTATGTAGTAGCATAGCAAAACTACTTTTTGATTA
The DNA here is from genome assembly GCF_003368295.1 of Carassius auratus. NCBI lineage: Eukaryota > Metazoa > Chordata > Actinopteri > Cypriniformes > Cyprinidae > Carassius > Carassius auratus. The sequence goes on from NC_039257.1 coordinate 15,098,143, forward strand.
CAGAATTTAAGAAACACACGTTCCTTAATAAATACAGCAGCATATGTAAAATATACACATTTTACTTTAAATAATTAAGTAGTTTTTAATATCATTGAAATAATCTTGGAAGTCTTCCAAGGACTTCCTAGAAAGCACCTTGCCACTTCTGGACCACAGTACCAAAGAATTATGAGCAAAGAAAAATTAAGGCAATAGTAAACTTGCAGATGGTACAGTTACATATTACTCGCTTAGGGATTTATATTACACTCTATTATTAAAGGCTAACAGTAATAGGAAGCTATGAGTTAACGCCTTACTCAAGACTCAACAAAAGAGGTTTGTGAGCTCAGTAACTCTACACTTTTGTTACAACTCCCACTTGAGATTAAAATGAAAAACTTTGAGTAAGTAACCCAGATTCTTGAAGATGACGTGTAATTCCTCTGCCCCCAGTGTCAGCAAACAGAATTACAAGAATAATTTTCAAACAAGTTTTGCTGAACTAGATAGATAGATAGATAGATAGAGCTGTCCTGTTTCCTGTTGTAATCAGTGCAGCACAGAATGCATCCTGCTGTAGGAGTTAACAAAGAGAACAGCACCATGAATGCTGGGGAAGTGCAAAACAATCTGGGTACCATCCTTAATGAAAGCAGGGGGTGGCCGGAACGCTGAGATAAAATGATGAGGACACAAAAGTGATGGACGTCATCTGCTCATGAAGCGTGTAATTAAACCAGCAGCCTGCCTGTCTGCACCCCTGCAATTACTGCCATTGACAAAAACAATCCTTTAGATAAAAAGCGGAAGGACACTCACCTGTGAGTGAGGGATTTTTTCTTGATCTGTTTCCTGTTGTTATTCCTCTAAGTCCTTTATCCTGTTTTCCTGTGTCCCCTGCCTCCAGCAGACTTAGGGAGAAAACTCTCTCATCATATATGATCTATTGCCCATAGTAAGAACTGACATACATAGTGTATGTGAACATCCATAAAATTCAGTAAAAAAAAAAAAGGCAGAGTACTAAAAGAGACTGTTTAATTGATTATTTCAAGATTTAATTACAGTACAACTGAGTAGCCTATAGAGCAGGTCCTGCAAATAATAATAAAATAAATAATTTTCTTATTTAAACCTATTTAAACGTACTAATGGTCAAACACTGGGCATGCTATACATGCATGACAGGAGAATTGTAATATTTTTAAAATTTTATTCATAATCATTTTTGTCATAACATTTGTTTTTTGCACGTAATGTAATTTGCATGTAATTTTCACTGCTTTTGTATTTTATTACTATTTTATTTTAATGGTTTTTAATGTGTAACGTAAAAACAATGTATGACATTGGAAATGATAATGATAGAAATTAGAAAAAAAATTAAAATTAAAAAAAAAATTAAATTGTAATAAAAGTAATTAAATAATATAAATATGTGTCCTAAATACAAAATAATATAACCTTTTTTTGTATAATTTGAGAATATTAAAGCATGATTGGAAGTGATGCACAATACAAATATAATATTTGAAAGTGACATTCTTTTTCCACCCAAATACGTTGATATTATGTTTAAATCATCTCTTTACACACAGTAAACTACTATGGCTTTTTCATTCCAGAGTTTAAATTCATGGGTGCGAATGTGTTTCGACTGGCTCACAGTGGAGTGCACCGAAAAACAAGCTCCCATGAGTTGTTTTACGGCTGTTATGTGTTACTGGAGCGGAATCCACTGTAAATAATACCATGGTGTGCAGTAACACAGGGATTACCTTACCATGTGTAAAACTCTACAGATTTTATGATCTCCTTTTTGATATTTAATGCCATAGCAGGACACTGGGATCTGAAGGTCACTGCACTTGCAGAACAACTGTATTAAACAACATTTCTCACAAAGAGCTGTCATATTCCACATTGTTACACACTTTACATTTGGGATGCAACTCATCTGTTATGTATTTTAATCAGCAAAATTTAGTTGTCTGTTGTATGGGAAAATATTCAACACTTACTTGAAATCCCCAAAGGTGTGAATTCCTGTTAAAATGACTGGATTCCGTCCATGAACAGATGCACAGATGTTTTTCACGGTAAGTGTGTGATTGGGAATCAGAGAACTGCTTTTACGACTGAGAATAAATTGCTTCATTTCATAAATAAATGAACAAAGGTTCTTGATCTTGTTAATTGTAAGCACTTTCTGCAGGGTAAATGAGCAGATCCAATAAATGGATGCATTTTATAATGTTCAAGCCCATTTACATTAAAAACAACAAAAAAGCAACGTATAAAGCTGTAATGAGTTTGAGTGTAATGAGTGTTTTAGTATTATGTGAATATAAAAGAAAGTGGTTGCAGTAAATGCAGACTGTTTTCTGCTGAACTGGCATCCATTAAAAAAAAATCAGTGAGTTTTTGAAAGTTTCACCAAAGCAATACATTTATTAATGACATTTTAGCCCCTTATCCATAATAATGCTTCCTCCAGTGAAAAAGTCCATCCCCTGTTAAATCTTACATCAAAATCCACTGACATCCTGGAGTTTCTGTAGTGTAGTGGTCATCACATTCGCCTGACACACGTGCATGCAAAGGTCCTTGGTTTGAAACCAAGCAGTAATGCCTTCGGGAAGTTGTGGCCTAGTGGTTAGAAAGTTTGACATTTAACCCTAAGGTTGTGGGTTCGAGTCTCTGTCAACTGAGGTGCCCTTGAGCAAGGCACTGAACCCCCCAACTGCTCCCTGGGTGGCGCAGTACAAACGGCTGCCTACTGCTCCGGGTGTGTGTTCAATGCTGTGTGTGTGCACTTTGAATGGGTTAAATGCAGAGCAGGAATTCCTAGTCACCATACTTGGCTGAATATCATGTCTCTCCTGATTCAGACAAGATGATATTTAAGTAGAGAAAGCAATATTATGAATAGAATACCTAAAGGGTTAGTTCACCCAAAAATTTAAAATTCTGTCATTAATTACTCACCCTCATGTCGTTCCAAACCTGAAAGACTTTCGTTCATCTTCAGAACACATATGAAGATATTTTTGATGAAATCCGAGAGCTTTCTGAGCCTGCATAAACAGCAACAAAACAGTAATGTTTCCAGGACCAGAAACGTAGCAGTGACATTGTTAAAATAGTCCATGTGACATCATAATTTTACAAAGCTTTGAGAATACTTTTTATGTGCGAAGTCGGGATCTACATTTTTGGATTAACTATTCCTTTAAATTTAGCCGGAAGAAATTATTAAAAACGCCTTGATGATGAATTTGTCTTCAAACACAGTATTCACATCACAGGACATTAATTGATAGACAAAAGTTGTGTTGTAGATTATTATCATGTTTTTATCAGCTGTTTGGACTCTCATTCTGACGGCACCCATTCACTGCAGAGGATGCACTGGTGTGCAAGTGATGAAATGATACATGTCTGCAAATGTGTTCCAATCAAGAAACAAACTCATCTACATTGTGGATGGCCTTATGTTGGATACCTTTTCAGCAGATATAAAATTTTGGATGAACTATTCCTATTTCCTTTGTGGAAACCATGATACCTTTTTTTTTGCATATTCTTTGATGAATAGAAAAGAACTGCATTTTGAAATACAAATCTTTTGTAACATTGTGTTTTTTCATGTCTTTTTACATCAGTTTTATGTTTTTGCTGAATAAAAAAAAATAAATTCCTACAAAAATCTTACTGATCACAGACTTTAAAATGTTAGTGTATATGTTTCATCTTGATGGAGTAAAGCAAACAATCCAGAATACTTCTGATTTCAGATTTTAAAGCAAGAAAAGAGTGAAAGAAAAGAAATGTGCCTGACTGCCATTTGGCGCGCTCAGCATCTCTGCGTACATGACTTGTGTCAGCTGATCTTATCTGCGAGATTCTTGATGCACTCAATAAGTGATATGTCAAGGACCAGTGAGAAACCGCGCCATAAGTCTGTAATGGCCCTGAGGGGGTGTAAATTTCAGCATGATGAAAAGCGGGTCTGGGCTTATTGTGAGCTGCCGAGGTTGTAGTTAGAATCTCTTTGTAGAAATTGAATGATTTGAGAAGAAGGGCGATAGAGGTGACAAATCACTCCCTTTAATCAGCAATGACCCATATTCCTTATGAAGGGGTCGAAGGTGACATATTAACCCATCCAACATGGGCCTTGAGCACACATGCTCTACCATACCATGCACTTCTCCCGGGCCCATAAAGTTGGTCTGTTTAAACAGAGCTGTTTGCAGATTCGAGCCGGTTCCAGTAGTTCTCGCCACCCACAGAGCTCTCACAATAAGCAGAAGGTGTTGGGAGCCACAGGGCAGGAGGGAGTGACGTAACCTGATCTGCTGTTCGCCAGCACGCAGGCAGATTGATTTCAGCCTGCAGATGGACAAAGTGCTCAATCAATGAAAGGCCTTCCATCCAGCTGGCCACCGCTGACCCCTCACCCCCAGCTAGGGCACTCTTCCTGGGGGCCATACGCCCCCTGCCTTTGCCCTAACACCACACGGAGTAGGGACACACACACACACACATGTAAACTTATTACCATAGCCTTCTGTTAGCAACAAAACAAGCCCTATTTTCTGGTTCAGCCAATGTTCTGCTGTTAAAAGTTAAAGTTAACTTATTTCAGTTCTGCTGTAAACTTCCTAACCTAGCTGGAATAGAAGACATTTCAATATTGCTCAAAATGCTGCTGTGGACGTGAAATACCCTTTGCAACATAACCACTTTTATAAAAAAATAAAAAAATAAATGGTTTGTCTATGCTTCGATAGATTTAAGAGCTCATAAAAAGAATAAGTGTGCTATTATGATGACAACATACATGATTTAAATAGCTGGCATTGACATCATCACTATGCTACAGCCAAAAATAAATACTGTGCATAAATACATAAATAGAAATAACTATCAATAAAAAAAAAATTATTTGGATTAGGTAAGATATTTTTAAGAAAATATATTTATAATGGTGCATTACATTTTAAAATGCATTTAAAAAGAAAACAGCTGTTTAAAAATGTCATATTATATTTCACAATATTCCTGTTTTACTGTGTTTCTGATTAAATAAATGCAGCCTTGGTGACCAGAAGAGAATTCTTTCGAATGCATTTAATAATAATCTTGGCAGCACTAAAGTTTTGAACTACATCAGTATGTATATGTGGTCCTATAGGACACTTTTTATGTTAATTATGGTATCTTTTTTTGTAAATAAACAAATATCTATCAAAGCAAAACTAATCCAGAATATAGTTTTAAATGGATGATATGGCTTGTAAGCCTCATCACTTGACACACAAACCTCAAGCATGAAAAAGAAAAGAGAGAGAGAGAGTTCTTTAAACACAACAAATAATGGTCACCCTTTATTTTAAGGTCGAATTCTCGCTAACAAACCATTAACTCTGACTTTTGCCTCAATAAAGTCCTAATCTGCTGCTTATCAATAGTTAGTAAGGTAGTTGTTAAGTTTAGGTATTGGGTAGGATTATGAATGTAACATGGTCATGCAGAATATGTGTGCTTTATGAGCAAAACATTAATCCCGTAACAGTAATTGCATCATTTATTTACTCTAAAATGCATGCTGGGAACTCTCAAACAATTCAAATTTCAGTAATATGAAATTCTTTGTTCAGACAACTGTGACTGACTAGCCGGGACAACATTTCTTGGAATTCTGTTATTCTGAGACGGGTTTATATGTAGTTTCAAGAAAATTGCATTTCTTAGTATTTGTAACCTGTAAAATATATAGTTGCCGTTTTTAATAATACCATCTCCTACCTCCCAGAAAGAGAGAAATTGAAGGGAGAGCTGAATGATGCCAGTAAGTGACAGTTGCAGATTTCCCTGTCCCTCTCTGATGAGCAGATCTAATCAGTGACAGTCAAATGGCCATGTGATGAACTGATTCATGCAGCAGAGAGTCTGGACATTTACAGGCATATTTAGATGCACCTTTGCCCCCCGCAATCCATGACTCATAGCCTCGGAGTAAATGATATTCAGAATGGACAGAAGATTCCTCAAGTTTTGAGTATCACAACACTGGCATGCATGTTAATAATAATGCTCATTATAGATATCAAGACCACACAGTGCTGTTTTCCACCATAGTTTCTGACATCTCTCATATTTAGCCTAGCACTCATCAATCAGCGATGTACTGTAGCATACTTGATAAGTGCTGGGAGTATGATGAAGATTTGCCTTTGAACTGCTTCATGAATAAAATATAGAAACAGTAAAGCCCCCAAAGGGATAACTTCATTATGCCAAATATATATATATTTTTTGGCAGTTCTGTTTTTTCAAGCTTCAGGCCAATTTCTCTGAAACAAAGCCGCAATCCACTAAAAACTACATCATTTATTACCTTTAATAATAGCCATACATCCCAGAGCCTACTGGAAACACTCACGTCAACTGCAATCTCAGCACCTCCTTCCCCCACGTATAGCAATTTTCCCCGTATTCTTCTTCTTTCTTTCCCTGGACTTCTTCTAAAAAACTAAAATACAGATAACAAATGATGTGTAGTCAAGCTTGGAACGGTATTACCCGAAAGGACTTGGCTGAGCTCCAGAGACCATTGTGATGAATTAGAGTGCAGTGAGAGAGACTGGATGGAGGGATGGAACTACATACTGTAGATATTGCTCTCCAGTGTTGATAATTCTGCATTTTCTAAAGTTGGTTAATTTGTATCTAAATCCTCATGGGTTGTGATCTATATATTGAGGTGATTAGATGCTCTGTGGACTCTGGGCTCTGCCTCAGGAGCGTTTGGAGGAGCTTTAGGTATGTGCTCAAGGAGGTGCTGTTGGCTGCCAAGGCTGCCAGTCGGGCCAGTGCATTCACTCAGACCCTTCAGGCCTGCGCCAGCAGCATTTGGCAAGAACTCATAGTCTGCTTGCTCGGAGTCCCAACTGAACCCCTCTTACTGCCTTAGATAACTGATTCAGCCCTAGACTCTCTGAGCACTGCACTACAAACTGTTCCTAAAAGTAATTTTGGATTTTCATGGTGGCTCTCTCATGTACTGTATGTTTCAATAGTCCTGTTATTCCATGAATACAACTCCCATTCAGCCCAGTTAATAAAGTTATTGTAAATAAAAAAATATTTATTTATTTAAAAATAAGTTGGAAAAAAAGGACTGAATGGAAATTTGAATGGATAACTCCTGGAATAAATACTAATATATAAAATATATTTTTTTTATATTTTAATATAATATTTAGAAATAATATTTGTTACTTACTGTTCAGGAATTGGGGATTTGTAAGATTTTTTATTTTGTTTTTAATAATGATAATGTTTTTGAAAGGAATCTGTTACTTCATTTGTTTAATAATAATATTGTAAAAAGTAATTACAATAAAAAACTGTTTTCTTTTCGAATATATTTTTAAATTTTATTTATTCATGTGATGGAAAAGCAGATAATTTTCAAATGCCGATTTTACAACAACAACAAAAATATTATTATTGTTATTATAATTATTAACACTGAAAACAGTTGTGCTTCTTAATTTGTTTGGGGAAACTATGATATATTTTCCCCTCAGGATTCTTTGATGAATAAAAAGTTAAAAAAATAAATATTTTGTAAAATTATAAATATTGCCAATTTTGAACAATTTACTGCATCTTTTGCTGAATAAAAGCATTAGTTTCTTAAAAAAAACATATTTTGAACAGTGCATGTGAAATATGTTAATAACAATACCTTTAATAATAAATTTCCCGTTTACCTTTTAAATGTTGCGTATTTACTTTTGTTAATTTAATATTTATTGCTAGTCAGTTTTACAAAACCACACAAATAATGGTTAAACTCTATTTAGATCACATGTTGTGTACCAAATCTTGGTAGCATGGTTGCAAAGAAATGCAGGCCTCATAAAGATAAATGTTAAACAAAACTGATAACCTCCCGAGGCTGACATTTTCTGAAGGTTAAGAACCTCATTTCAACTCTTGTTGAAAAAGAAAAACGTGCCTCCAAATCAGAAACACAGCGAAAGATGGTTAGCATGCTGGAAACTGATTCGAGTTTATAGGCATTGTGGGCTCAACTGTACAGACCCCCCTCAGGGTCAGTGAGGCTGGAGTGTGAACGCTGCATGTTACTCATTCATTACCAAGCGGAAAGTCTGTGCGCCATAATATGAGCTGACAACTGAGTCATAGTGTGTGAGTGTGAGTGTGTGCATCGTACATGTGTGTTTGTTCACTAAAGAGAGCAGGTGAACTTGATCACCCTTTAATCCTATAAGCATTATAATGGCCTATAAGAATGGCGGTGGAGACGCTTGATTGCTATTGTCATTTGAGACCAAGAAGGTCCACAATACCTGTCCATTTTTATTCTGAATGGCCAGAACTGAAGAATGATGTTTTGTTTTCATTAAAACGGTGTAGTTACAATTTCCACCAGCAGGGGCGAACTTTTTTGAGACAAAATGAAGTATAGTTTCATATAACAACATGAAGGATCAGATACGCATCTGAGTATATCATTACATGTGATGAGTGAAGTTATTGTGCTGTCCTGCAATCAGGAGCATTCAGGAAGCCTTGAGAGGTCCGGCCGAGCTTTAGAAACCGAGCACAGGAAGTGAGTGATTGATGAAGTGCGGTTTAATGTGGAGGGAGTCAAATAAACACTCTTTCGCCACGACACACTTCCTGCTCTTCAGAGAACTGTGTGGGCCGCTCCGAACAGGCAGGAAAGCTGAGTGGACATCTTTTGAAGCTTTATCACTCATGTCAGTGAGCAGTGCCTAAGTAAGATGAAGCTAAGGCAATCGTTCTCCTCTCTGAAGATCAGATTGGATGGAGCGGCTTCAGTGTAATGGAATGACACTGAGTCAGAGGAATCTCGCAGAGATCAGCGCGCTTTCGCAGCTCATGGTGGTCTGTAGATCACAGGCGCTTGTGTAGCTCAGCAAAGACAGGTGCTGCTAGCGATAGCTCAGACTCTGCATCTGCTGCTGACAGGGAAACTCTTCCACTCGGCTGGAAACCTGCAGCAGGTTCGAAGGCTGGACGACTCATTCCGCTCCGTTAGCAGGATATGAATAGGACAGGAAGTTGTAATCCTAGATCACAAAATTGCCTGAGGAGAATCTGAACTGTGAACTCAACAGTGTTGACAGACAGAGGCTTAAATGACAAATGGAGGGGTAAAAGAGTCATGTCAAAGTGGTGGGTTGAACCATTTGGTAACTAAACTTTCATAATTATTTACTCTACAACTACTATGATCAAAAAGTAAAATATGGACAATTGTTTGTAATTGGGTATTTTTTAACTACAGGTATGTTTATACTTTTTTTTCTTTTTGTTAAATAGTCATTAATTAATAATCGGAGTATAATAACCCCGCCCCCTTAGCGACATATTTAAAGCTACTAAAGTTGAGTTCAACATTCCACACTTAATTTTTTTTGGTTAAGTGCATCATCTGGGTATTTTAAGTGCACGTTTTCTTTTTGGAGTTTTCACACTACTCGCACTATTTATACTACAAAACACACAAAAAACTACAAAACATACATTTATTTTTACCCTTTTACTGATCCAAAAATGAAAACTCATTAGAAAAATATTCACTTTTATTAAAAAAAAAATATATATATAGATACATTTAGACATTTAAGTTTATGAAAAGTTTATTTGGTTACCGATTACAATTGTGATATAAAACTGATTTATTTAGAAGAAAAATCAAGATAAATACCACTTTTTTGCTTGCATATCCATCATGTCCAATCAAGCTGTAATTAGTCATTATGCAAAAGAGTGAATATATATATATATATATATATATATATATATATATATATATATATATATATATATATATATATATATATATATTTTTTTTTTTTTTTTTTTTTTTTTAGGGATACATGAAAATCCATCTTGGAAATTAGCCATAGCAAAACAAAATCGGTCTTTTTAATCCATAAATGAAAAAAAAAAAAAAATTCAACCACAGTCAATGCTGACTTGGCACATCTAGACCTTATTCGCATAGAAAAACAATTAAAAAAAAGTAATACAGTGTAATAAAAAATACACCCCAGTGTGAATGGCCTCTATAATAGTGTCAAAAGTGTGTTCTAATGGAGTTTACTTTCTAAAATCCATAGCATGAATAATAAAGAAACCATATAACTTTTTTAAGCAAAGACATTTCTGGGTCATAAATGTATTTAAAAATCATGTAAAGATTAAAGTCATGCATTGCTAAGCACCTTCCCAGATCCAGCTTCAGAACGGGATGTCACATCTTTTTAACGAGCTCATTACAGCCAGTGATCTGAATGACGACCGTATGCTAAGCTCATTTAACCAGTGACATTAACTACCTTCATCCTCCGCGTCAGCCAGAAAACAGGCCTCACTAAACACTCTCACGCAGCCAATCGCCTGCTGCTGCTGCTGATGTGTTGCATCGTGGCAGCGTGTGCAGAAGCAGCAGAAGCGTTCATAATTACTTCAGGTAATTAATTTACATGAGGGCCAGTCTAGTGGGTGGAGGTGGCACTCAGCCTGTCACGGCACTGAGACGAATGCTAGGGACTGCGGCATGCTGGTAATGAGCTCTCTGCTATATAGAGATAAGCTGGTTACAATTCCCTCAATTAAACACTGGAAGAGACACACTCAGATGCATGGAGGGTCCAGGCTGTTACTCCAGCACCTCGTGTGGGATCTTTGCTCCCTTCTGAGGGCGTACAGAGCACATGGGCCACTGCTAGCGGCAGACCTGCGCGTCTCTGATTCCCTCATTAACTGTGTTAGCATGCACCTTAGGCACTGATTCCAAACGGACTGCCGCTTTTAGCCTGTTGGTTGCGGCGGATGCACCCTGTCATTGCTGATGATGTCACAGCCGAGCAGGTATTTATAGTCATGACTTGGAGAAAGCAGAAAGTCAAGCAGCATCATTAGGATGAGTCACTGGCAGAAGAGACGGCACGTGTTAGCGGACACAAAGGATAAACTGCTGCTTTGAGTTTACTTGTGGATTTGCTCTTGCTTTATCATTCTAGGCTAACAAAATATTTTATTCATTGGATTTAATCAATGACATTAAATAGGTTCAAATCAAAATATACCGCATTTACCAACTAGCCCATGACATTATTGCAATTTTATTCTTTATTCAGACATCTGAAGGCATATCAGTGCTCTAGTGAAAAATAAATATACATAAATGTATTTTGAAAAAAAAAAATATATATATATGCCAAGTATACAACAAATACTTTTTTGTATGTAATGAAAATACCCTGCAATTTTACTTTTGGTATATACTAAACTGTACTATACTAACACTTTAAAGCTACAGTCCGTGACTTTTGGCGCTCTAGTGGTTAATAAACAGTGCGTCTTGCGAAAGAATATTGTAGCTGGAACTACTTTCTTTTTACGTCTATTTTGAATCACGCAGGTACTGGACTACTCCACAGCGGTACCTTTGCGAACCAGTCCGAAAATAAACACTTATTATAGGTTAACCGTAGTGATTCAGGACAAGCTAAAAACACGATTTGGAAAATGGATTCATGCTGTACTCGCTTATTAAATAAATTTTTAACACAAAAAAGTTACGGACTGCCGCTTTGAGTCTGCTATATTGGAACAACAAATGCACTTTAATTGAGCGGAAGTAAGCTGAAGTCCAACTTAAGATATACTGAAGTATATAATTGTCAGTTATTTAAAATTGCAATAATATGTCATATTTATTTACTGTGTTTGTGAAAAAGTAAATCCAGCCCGGGGGCCTATACCATGATGGTAGCGGAACAAATTCAGAGTTACAGGATTTTGAGTCGACAAAACCAAACCTCTCCAATCAGGCTTGGTACCGTGATGCTGATCATCAATTTTCTTTTTTTTTTTCTTTTTTTTAATAGTGCAATCTTTTGATACTACAGCTTATTTATATTACATGTGTATATCTGTATACATTATTATTTATTTAAAATAAATGATTTATAATAACTGTTAAACTAAAATTGATTGTGTGTAATAGATAAATAATAATAATAATAATATGAATCATAATAATTATATAAATCATAAAATGACTCAGTAATTATCATTAAAGCCAGACTTTAATTACACCGTCTTCTTCTTTCTTTTTTTACACATTATTATTATTATTATTTGCATTAGTGACCTTTAATTTGGAGCAAGATAAACTGGGGGAGTGACTTTGTGTCAGTTGTCACTTCTCTAACATCTGATTGGTCCAGCTTCAGTTTGAGATCTCTAACCCAGAACAGAACCTGCCCCATAGCAGGTTCACCGTGGAGTGTAAGTTACTATGGAAATGAATGCCGCTAAAAAGCAGGAAACCTTTCTCCCCATTTGATGAATTTCTGCCTGCAGGAGAAACAACCGAGATATAAAGAGATCTCATTTGAGCTTTTTCTCTCTAACGTGTTGGACTTTTTTTTAAATCATTTCTGTCTATTGTATCATGTTCCCAGTTGTAGCACTGGATAAATGAGTATTTATAACCCAGACAAGTGCTGGATTTGCTGTCTAGTCGCTCAGTGGGACACATTCACATGTGGACACACAGCTGCAGCAGTGCAGATATAGCTGGCCTCTTCTCTGCATGTGATTCAGAGCCATGGTCTAGATTATAACGCTCTAGATTATGTTTTATTGTCACGACGCGTGAAACACAACTCTTCAACCACACACAGTTTATGTTTTCATAACTATATTGCAGACATGCTCAAATTCCCTTGGGGATTTTGGCTGATATGAATAATATACTTGAAATTCAACAGGTTAGATGCTTAGTCCATTCATGCGACAGCTCTTAATTTAGACAAACTGCACCGGGAGGTTCATGGATGTTCATAATGATGCCTTGGGATGGTCATTTGTACATTTGGCATCAAACAGATCGCATTTCACTGCTTTTGGAAAGCCGGTGAATTAACCTTCAAATCACTGCAATATGTTATTCCATAATAACCTTATAGTTTCAACGTGTGTGTAAGAGAGACCTCTGTCTGCATCAGTCTAGGCCGTTTAACTTCAGCACATGGTTATGAAATATAGGCGAAGAGACGCATAAATGGAACTTTGCTGGCAGCGTGTTACACAGCACACCTGCAGCTTGTTGGACCTTGTCACCATTGCCATAAATTAACTATTGTGTTTTCCTGTTTCCATGATTGATTGCATGAGGCAGCCTAGAGGTTCAGTAGGAAACACAGCTGATTCGCACCTGGACTCATTAAACTGACATTCTGCATCACAATACAGTCAGACTAAGCTTTGAGCATGTAAAATTACACTGAAACAAATATATGATTGTCAAGTATGACTGACATTTACTTTTCTGTTTTTGCTACAACAATGAAAATGGTTCTTAATGAAGCCAAAGAAGGATTAACTATGTTCTGTCCCAGTAAGAACTAATATTTGTGAATGAATCGGTTGAGTAAATGATTCAACAACTCCCTCGTATGACAGTTATTTATTCTAAACCTGTTTTTTTTTAAATCTGATTCACCGAATCAGTTTTTATGAATTTACTGAATGAATTGAAAACTACAATGATAGCCATTTATTGCCACTTGAAGACATTTAGAAGGCCAATAAATTGCAAAGTATGACATAAGAAGTCAAAAGTATGCAATAAGGCAAGCTACAATGATGTGATACCAAGTCAGTTATGAGATAAAAAGTCAAAACTCTGACATAATAAATCATAATTATTCAATAACAAGAAATTGAAATTATGACAAAATATATAAACATTTTTGTTGTAAATATATTTTTTGAAGTGGCTTATGGCTTTTGATTTAATATTTTTTAACTCTATTTTGACTTGATATCTCATAATTAAGATTTGCTAAATTTTATTATTATTATTTTATTTGTATTTTTTTATGTGGCAGAAATAAAATGGTGTTACTTTAAAGCGTTGCTGAACAATTTGTACCACAAATTATATAACTTTAAATTATAACTGAAACATTAATACCAAATTCAAAAATGTGCTGCATACTTTTTTCCAAACTGCAAACCTGCAGCTTTGACGATTATGTTTTTATATTGAGCCGAGAGGTTCCTCTATGACATTCACATCCTCCATTGGTCAAATCATTTCACTATTTAAAGATGCAGCTAGACTGTGTCCTTCTTTCACCCTGTTACTCAACGACTCAACGTTTCATTTCCTGGACACTTTTATCCCATTCAACGCCTTTATTTGCAGTTATTTTGATGTATAAAAGCTTGAGGCACATAATGTGAGTCTGTCCTCACTTTCTTCCCAATGTGTTATGACATGAAGTCCAAATCAATTTCCGGTCTATAGCTCCCTAATCCAACACACACTCTTTTATATTCCACACAAAGGACGTCAAAACAGCCCTTTTCAACAAACACACAAAGTATCAGACATGACTCTGATCAATCAGTGTTAGCTGACATCCACAGAGAAATAGTGAAAAACAAATCTCTACCGATCACCTCAGTTTACTCTTACCAGAGGACAGCCTTACTGCTCAGAAGTTGCTCTTTCATAGCTCTGGAGACTTAATGAAGTTCTCACATATAATATTAACTATATCTCAGATGTTTCTACTAAAATTCCATAAGAACATAATGCTCCTAAAAAAGAAAATGAAATTCCTTAAATAAAGATAAACAGCAAAAAGACAACTGTTGACGTATCACGTATAGTACAGTTAATGCAAAAAAGCATGTCAGGTTATTTTAATATGGCACTATTTGTTGAGTTTATATAGAGAAATTAACTTTTGATTTCAACATTTGGTATCTGAGCATAGTTTGAGGTGTTTTTTTAAAGATCTTGTCTGAAATTCTAGGGGAGAAATGAAATGAAAATATTTTAGCTGAACACGAATATTTGTTGGTACATTCGGCTGTATACTTTAACCATTTTTCAAAGTAAATATGAATGTGTTTAAACACAGTGTTTGGGAAAGTTACATGTAAAAGTAATGCATTGCAATATTGTGTTACTTTATAAAAAGTCAGCTAATTGCATTACGTGGTTAATTTTTATGGAAAGTAATGCATTACAGTATGCTACTTACATGTTACTTTTTGTCACCTCAGCTGGGCTTGCTGTAACAGATAACTTTTGCATATTTAAAAGTAACGCATTACCGTACTAGTTACTTTGAAAAGTAATCTGTTTACGTAACTTGAATAACTTATAATGCATTACCCCCAACCCCGTTTAAATCCTTAATTGGGGGGGAAAATCACTCTTACATTCAGCTAATTGCATTTAATATAAATTTAAACTACATTTTCATTTAATTGCAATTAACATGCAGATTAGTGTCAGAGAACATTACATTCAGTTCATACTCAAGTATATTCTTTTAAATTATATAATTTCTGTACATTTAAAACAAAACTTCTTTTTGACAAAAGGACATGTGGATTAATTTTACAAGCTGGAAACATAAAATAAACTAGCTTAATTAGCTGCTGACATTTCCTCCTCAAATGTTGCTCTTGACATTTGTCATCTGTCCCCGAGAATCAGTAAATTTGTGTAAAAAAGCCCTCATTGCAGTGTAAAGATAGCACACCTAAAGCAAAAAAAGAAAGATCTACTATGTAAATAAATACCAGAAAATTGCGCTCTGATAAACCCACTGCACTCAAACCTCAACAGCATACATCTCGAGCTCCTCCGTCAACATTACACACCCCACAGGAGTGATCTAAATCTTGTGTGAGAGGAGTTCGGTCCCCACTGCAGCAGATACCAAATCACATCTGAACACTCGGAGGCATTATCTAAAGTACTTTTCGATAACAATGGGTGTAAATCATCTCTCATCACATCAGTGTTGTCATGGGTCATTAGAGGTATTAAACCAGCATGAGAGAAGTCATTTGAGTGATTGTACTGGATGCTAAGCTTCTTTTCAGTACTGTACGAGAGAGAAAAAACTAATTGTTTATGGGTATAGCCAGAGCCATGGCGTGCTTACATTTGGCCTGTTTTCAGATACGGCCGTTGTTTCCCTCTTGGCAAAGTGATAAATGTAAATCTGTCAAAAATCATATTGTGTTTTGCTCCATTTGGGCCAAATGCTGTATATTACAAAAGCTTGGCTGTGGGTTCAGGGGCCATGTGTTCAGTGTGTTGCATCAGCTATATAACACGCAGCAGACGTTTACTTAAAACAGTCTTTAAAATGACTGTTTAGAGTCTTTGCAACTCTCTTGACGAGATTTGATGTTTTCAGCTCTCTTACAGTACATATAAACACATACTGTACATATACACACATACTGCAACATATGGTTCTAATCAGCATGTAGTTATAGTCAGTAAAAGCATCAATACAATGTGATTATTCTCAGCTAACTGCTTATATCACAGTCCCTGGCTATCAGCATAAACTAAGAGAAATCTGTGCATATTTCTTGCTTTCATGTCAGAATGATGATATTCATGAGATGAGCAAACATTTTTTTTTTTTATGATAGAAACATTTTTCTATGATAGACAATGTGTATCATTTTAGGCATTTGGAAATTGTGTATTTTTGAGAAGAGGCATCACTTTCTATAAAATTGAGCGATTTTCAAAGATAAAACTTTACATTTTGTTTTGTTATCCATAATTAAAAGTAAAACAAATAAAATATAGCTAAAATACAATAAAATGGATAAACATAAAATTAGAAATGTCTAACTGAACGTTGAACTTCTAAAATGAAATACTAACACTGACCACAATCAACTAAAACTTTTTTTTTTTTGGGACAGATCTATAATCCAATAAAAACTAATCCAAATAACAAAAGCACATAGAAAAATGAAGCATAAACTATTATAGTTTAGTATATACTATATATATTATAAAATAATAATGATATAAATAATATTATAATGTAACTTTATAATAAATACTCTTTCTCTCTCTCTTTCTATACAGTATTTATACACGCACACGTACACACACACACTATATACTATAATATAATCTAAATAATAGTATATGAATAAGTTATAAATATCTACTTAAATAATAAGACATCTATTTTAATTTATGATTAATTTTATTTACTTCAAATATCTGAAGAATTATTATTAGAATTATTATAAATGTAACTTATTTTTAGTTAAACCTCTGTATACTTGAAATAGCACTTAAAATGCTGTAGAAACCTTTTTTTCACTATTTTTATCAAAAGTTTTTCAAACTTTGTTTTACAATTTCACAAATAAGTTACCACCAAGAAAACTGTAAAAACCTGCTCCAATAATGTAAGTTTTATGTACAAATTTGAGAAAATACAATGCAGAGTCATCACAATGGTTTCTCCAAAGTAGATCTGAATGACTGTGTTATGTTCATAGTACTTTTCTGTACTTTCATTTTATGTTTGTTATTTCGATTCATGGGATGTGAATGCCTGCAGACTGCTGAAACCTGCTAAATGAATTATTTTTACACAAGAACTATGAGATGGTGTTTATCTGTGTGTGTGGCATCCTGACAGCTAGAGTCCAAATGAGAAGGCAAGACGAAAGAGAGCTGTGTGTAGGAGTTGGAACTGGTGCATTCTGGGACATGCCATCCACATGTTCCCTTGTTACTGTCTCAGCGGACTCCACAGCCTACAGCGTAACAACACAGACTGTGAATTCATTAGAGCTGCCAATATTGATAGTCTGCACTGACAGATGAGCATGTGAGATGGAGCATTGGATGCCAGAATCTGTTCCAGTGACACACTGCAGCTCGTCTGGTACATTTACATTCAGCACTCACACACCTACATCATTAACTATGTTCTGCTCTTCTTCTAAAAGAATGTTCTAGGATAGACAGAATCATGTTAAGTTCTGTGGAGGATGTAGATAGAAACAGAAAACCACAGAAAATCTTTTTTTTTTTTTTTTTCTTACATGGCATCATTACCAGACTTTAATTTAAAATGTGGCAGATTCAACAAGCACGACTATATCTTTGCTTATAGGTTATGTTACTGAAATATTTAGTTTTTAATATATGTGGTTAGAGGAAAAAATTATATGAATAATCAGACTAATGTTATGCTATTGTTATTCTGTTTTGTCTGCTACAGCATGCAGCAGATGTTATGCCTATTGTTATAAATCTAGCATCTTTTGTTTTGTAGAAGTGCCAGAATAAATAAATTAGAGGTTTACTGAAATGCAATGCATAAATAAACATTAAAATCACTAATTCTTAAAATGCAAAAAATGTTGTAGTATGTAAGATTTAAGCTGCATTTATTCAATAATAAAAATACAGTAAAAACTGTAATATTGTGAAATATTATTATAATTTAAAATAGCTGTTTTCTTTTTAAATATATTTGAAAATGGAATTTATTCCTGTGATCAAAGTTGAATTTTCAGCATCATTACTCCATTCTTCAGTGTCACATGATCCTTCAGAAATCATTCTAATATACTGATTTCTGCTCAAGACACATTTCTTGTTATTATTTTATTGTTGAAAACAGTTGTGTCATTTAATATTTCCTTTACCGTCACTTTGGATTAATTTAAAGCGTGCTTGCGTAACATATAAATTTGTAAGAAAATCTTACTGACCAAAACGTAAAATAACAATAATAAAAAGTAAATAATAATCTAATACAACAAACTGTAAATATGAAAACTAAATGATGTTTTGTGCAAGCATATATAGCTACACAAGTGGCACAGTGTGTAATACATGGTAAAGTGCACTATTTATATATGCATTTCTTTCTTAAGGACCACTAATAACTCTGTTATTACTGTAAGTTCTCTTATGATGTAAATGAGTTTAAATGTCATCACAAAAAAATCCTAAATATTAAACTGGTCTTGAAGTGTAATGTTTCCACTTGAGTCCCCTTTAGCTGCTCTGCTTAATTTAGAAGTGCGCTCATTGGGAAATCATCATTGCACAGAGACGTCTGAAGTGATAGCAACACACAGTCTGATCTTCTGGGCCAGCCGGAGCATTGATCTCTGTGCATGCTTGGACCATTGACTGCTTGCAAGTTTGTTAATGGGACATATCACACAGCCAGGGACAGGCATCTCCAGACAGCTGTCTCATCCGTCATCTACGTCCTTTTCCCAGGACACATGCCTGCAGCCGAGGGGACGGCTTTGTTAGAGTGGTGTGTGAGCCGATCTGCTGTGTGGTGGATAGTGAGAGGTTCAAAGGGTCAAGACCTTTCTTCTGAAGTGAATGATGAGCTTCACTCCGCACAGTTGGACTCTCAGCATGTTACAGCTCTTATCTTTTTCACTTTCTCTGACGCATTCATTTTTAAGGACCAGGTGGTGGCCAGAAACACAGTCCATCTTTCCTGAATCTGACTATGGCATTTACATTTGCCATTGGACTCTAAAGGTTAATCTAATCTTTTCACATAATGCTGTTGTTTTGCTCTTTTTATTAGCCATAAACTATGAAGAATGCAAATGAAGCAACTGGATCCCAAGTGAAAACATAACCCTTGGTATACATTTAGCTGGTGAATTTGTACAAATGTGTGTGAAAAGATATATAATTCTATAAGGTAAATCGATAACAATTCATATAAATTCACATTAAATATTGTTTTGAGTTTGTTGAAAATGGAAGTCACAAGCACAATGGTCAAACATGTCCATTTTTGTATAATTATTGAATATACTCAATGCTTAAAATGAGTTTAAAACGTATATGTTTGCCATGAAATGCTAATTAGTCTCAACAATTAAAAAATTCCTTGTCTTTACTTTATGAGTCTTAAATTAGTTTTTTTTATTCCCCAAAAAATATAAAACTGAAAAAGCAAAAAAGAAAATGTGTATATATATATATATATATATATATATATATATATATATATATATATATATATATATATATATATGGTGTATGTATATATATATATATATATATATATATATATATACATACACCATATATATATATATATATATATATATATATATATATATATATATATATATACATACACCATATATATATATTTGTGAGCAAGTGATATAATGCTACATTTCTCCAAATATTTTCTGATAATGAAACAAACTCATCAAGATCTTGGATGGCATGAGGGTGAGTATTTTCAGCTCATTTTAATTTTTTTGTGTAAACTGTTCCTTTAAGAACAGGATTATATTAGATTGTAAGAGTTGGGGGAAATATCTTCTAAAGACAGCACTGTACACCGTCAGAAGCTCTCCTGGTGAGGGTCTGGATGGTATCTGATCTCTGAATCCTGTTTTAAGAAGTGAGACACGCTGGTGCTCAACAGAACTGTGATGTCTGGGCAAATACAACAGCTCAGACCGTCTCTCCCAGTTTTCCAGAGTTTGTGTGGGAATGCGGGTATGCGCGAACGATCACAGACGTGGCCGCTGATACGCCTTGACAGTGTTTTGGCAGAACAGTTCTGCCATGAGCAAACACATTGAGCTTCAAATGCGGGGGTCTTTGTGCTCTCCGCAGGGCCGTTCCTCACTTTTTGTGTTAGCTAGTCCTACAGGCTGTTCAGGCCTGTCTAGTTGTGCTTTCATCAGCAGATCAAGCTCATGCTATCTGTCCAGATTCTTTCAGTAAGTCTCTGTTTTTCTCAGGCCTCCAGTTGATTCACAAAACTCTCGCCCATCGGTCCCAGCTTTGCCAGCACGAGCGGCCAATTAGCCAGCGGCCCTGCGGTATTTCTGTCCTCTTTGGTGAGGTATGACACATGTTTTTACACACTGTATGAGAAAGTGCTCGGCTCAGTGTGGGAAACATTCAACGCCCTGTTGTTGACCTGTATGAACTCTCACACACACACACACACACCAAAGGAAGAGGAAGTCTGACCTGCTCAGCTGACAAAGTCAAACACACACACATACATTTACGTATTGGGAACACAGATGTAAAAGCTCTGGACATGTGTAAAACCATGTGATTAGAGTGAAATATGATATACAATGCTTGAGACCACACTAGACATCACCAGGAGTTTGGAGACAATGGATTTCTGAAAGTGGTAAACAAATAAACAAACAAACATTGTTCTCCGAGTGGCAAAATACGTACAAAAACTTTTATTTTAGAATAAAGAATGATATTAAAAAGATGTTCTGAATGCTCATTTGATCAAAAATACTAATATTTTGAAATATTATTACTATTTATTTTCAGCATTATTACTCCAGTCTCCAGTGTCACATGATCCTTCAGAAATCATTCTAATATGCTGATTGGCTGCTCAAGAAACATTTCTTAGTATTATCAATGTTGAAAACAGCTGTGCTGCTTATTATTTCGTGTTTTGGAGCAGAATGAAGGGGAGCCAGATTGCAGGATTGCTTACAAAGAGATAAAAAGAAACAAATAAAATAAAATAAAAATGTGCACAGATCTTTGTAATTCAAGAGTTCAGTATAGGATTACATGCTTTATAAAATACTAATCTGTTCTTCTAATTACTGCAGATATATGCTCATATTTAATAGTTCCTGCGTAGTTAATACATTTGGTGAGAGGTAATGCATATACATCAAGCTTGAAGTCAAGTGCTAATTAGTATTAAAAGCAACACGTGTCATTAAGTCAAGTGTACATTATGTAACACGTGGGACATGTCAGTGATTGACTCTGTCTGAAAATGAATCAGTTACGTGTTCATGTTGTACAAAACTGGCTAAATTATGTTAGAGCGTCGTTGCTGGTTACCAAAAAGTTGCTATGCAGTTGCTAGGGTGTTCTGGAAAGTTGCCAAGGCATCCAGTCATACAGTAAGAGCCTACCTCCAATACTGTCTGATATCTTTGTCTATTGATGCGCAACTATGGGATTTCAGTCCCCATTTTCATGTCAGACAGGTGAAACTCTGATCAAATCACTAAGCACATCTCTCTGCATGACAAATATATAAGTAGCTAAATGTAAAAATGTTAGTCAAATCCCCAAAACTATGTCAGCAACAGCAGGCAAATAGTTGTACATGCCAGCACACAACAGATTTATCCTGAACTGGAGCCAAAAAAATAAATAAACAAATTTCTGCTAAAAAAAAACAAACAAAAAAAACATCTGGACTGTGAGATATAAGATGCCAGTCCTAAACATAAAAGTCTGAACTTTGAGATAAAAATGGGCAATTTCAAGAATTAGTCAGATTAGTGAGATTTGTGAAAATTATTATTATTTTTTATTTTATTTTTGTAGTGGAAAAAAAAAGAATCTGAATTGTAAAATGTTAACTCGGGAAACAAATTCCAAATTGTTCAATAAAAAGTCACAATTAACTTTTAAAGGTAGAACTTCTATATTTGACTGACTTAGAGCAATCAAAATAAAACAATTGAAAATGTTTACAAGTTGTTGCAGAAAGCTTGCTGTTAATGCAGCCATTAATAGCAGAGCGTTAAAGTGCTCAGTCTCGTCATGGTTTTGGCCACTGAAGGCAGGCAGATGGACTCTAAATGACTGTAGGTGATGATGATGCACTGAGATGAATCTCACCCGCAGCAATACTGGAAATGAACAATTGGCTAAGACGCTTACATATTTTCCCTTCTGTGACAGTATATCAGTACCCCACTTATAATCTACAGCAAAAGGTGTCAACAGATCATTTCAAAAGTGTTTTAATAGCACCTTTCAAAAGCTCCAGTAGGAACAAAAGCTTTGTGGCACAGAGGGGTGTCGTTATGTAATGAACAATGATGAATTAAACAATGAATCAAAAGTGAATTAAATAGTGACGGCCTCAGACAGCGCAGTGTGCATTAGAATGAGGTCATTTCTGGCAGAGGCACTAATTCAGATGTGTTGAGTTGTGTGATGGGCAGAGAGAAGTTTTCAGTTTCAAACATGTACAGAACTTCTCTGTTCCTCACCGGCTCATGCTGTGCGTTAACCAGCAGCTGGACTTTAATTAGACCCATCGGACAGATGGATGCAGGAAGATTCATTAAACGTGCCTTTACTGTGCGTGTAATACAATTATAACTTACATCAACGCTTAATCGCATATGTAAGAAGCCAGGAAAGAGGCTGATGCAATTACTGTAAACATTTAAAGGAACAGTACACCCAAAAATGGTCACTTTATGTGTTCATTATATGGAAAAAGACAGGATTAACATTATTCCTCTATGAAAAAGAAGTACACTTTAGCATACATATAGTAGTATTTATGAGAAGCAGAGGTCAACGGAGTACAAGCATTTAGAAAACCCACACAACTGGATGTCTGAATGCATCATTGCTTTCCAAGAACAAGGAGAAAATGGCAGCTTCGAGATGTCAAGAGATGAAATCATACCTAACATATAATGCATACATTATATATAATGGATACATTTGTATATAAATAGCTAAAACTGACCAGTGATTTTGTTTGGTCACTATCTTCCCAGTTGTTTAAAAGATTTAGGCAATTATCATTGTTTGATAAAATGTTTAATTTTCATGTTTTGTTACATTTTATTTACCCTTTTGCAGATTTTAAACAGTACTAAGTATATACTTATAGCTACTATGAATTTATTTAAGTGCGAACTGAATGTAGTGTTTTTCAGATATGCATTAAGATATTTCCTGCAAGTAGTTTTTTTAATACAAAAATGTAAGATTTGAAGTACAATACAAGTGCACATTCAAAACAGTTAAATAACACAACCATCAAAACATTTATTTGTTGATGCATATTAGATGGAAAGTTATACAGGTTTGAAGGCATAATATACAGATAATATACAGAGAGAGATTGTTGTAAAAAGCGATGCTGAAAACAGTTTTTTAATGTCTCCGCTCTGAATGTCATTAAATCTGCAACTTCTAGTTTTAGTTTGAGTGACAGACTCTTCTCATTTCATTATTTTGCACAAAAATTGAAAAAGCTTTGATATTCATTTGCCAAAATAGACAAACATTTTTATTAATACATCTGAAAGTCTTCCTGGCAGAAAGAGGGCATATGCAAGCCTGCGGAGGAGAATTTGGCAGCAGGCCCTGATGCCTCCAACTGACCTCATTCATCAGCACAACCTAAAGACTGATCAACGCAGGCAGGCAGCCGAATGCATTAGTGATGTCATAGTGGTATTGCTGCAGGGAACCAATGAGGCACAGAAGTGAGAGGAATGAGATCATGATCAGGGATAATAATATGATCAGCTCCCTCTCCTTCTTCCACACCATGCTCTTTGACACTGAATGTGGTGGGTGATGCATATCAAGCTGCTGTGGAATCATTCCTCCACGTATGGCTCCACATGATGTGCCTAATGATGCAGGACTGCTAAATTGGCCCTAATGCAAAAAAAAAGTATGCAGATTATTGTTATTCATGGCACCTTTAGGCAATATTGAACTGAAAACTGTGATTTGCTTTGCTTGGCAAAGTCGTTTACTTCAATATTTGAAGCAAATATGCACACTGTGCATATTATACATTTTATTTTCTTAATGCATAAAAATACTTAGATGACCTACTATAATTGCCAATCTGTGCAGTATACAACAAAGAAAACAATATCCCACAAATGCATTTTAGTGTTACAAACTAAACAGAAGTAGTATGTATGGCCTTTATAATGTTCTTTATATCGATCATTTACATTATTATGAATATTATATACTGTACATTACTAAATATAGTAAAATCAGTATGATTTTCGAAAGAAATTAAATACTTTTACCTTGGATACATTTAATTGTACCAAAAATAAATTACACATATTTGTTTCAACCTTCTATTCATCAAAGAATCATGAAATAAAAGGTATTACAGTTTCCACACAGTTATTAAGAAGCACAACTGTTTTCAGTATTGATTATAATAAGAAATATGTTTCGGTCAGCAAATAAGCTAAATAAAATGATTGAATTTTTAGATTAAAATTAAATAAAGTATCATGTGATAATGAAGACTGGAGTAATGACTGATGAAAATTCAGCTTTGCCATCACGGGAATAATTTTTTTTTTAAAATATACTTAAATAGAAAACAGTTATTTTAAATTATAATATTTCACACAATTACTGTATTAACTATTTCTAATCAAATAAATATAGCCTTGGTGAGCATTAACATTAAAGGGTTAGTTCGCCCAATAATCAAAATTATGTAATTAATAAATCACCCTCGTGTCGTTCCAAACCCGTAAGACTTCCAAACCCGTTCATCTTCAGAACACAGTTTAAGATATTTTAGATTTAGTCCGAGAGCTCTCAGTCCCTCCATTGAAACTGTGTGAACGGTCTACTGTCCATGTCCAGAAAGGTAATAAAAACATCAAAGTACATGTGACATCAGAGGGTCAGTTAAAAATTTTTGAAGCATCGAAAATACATTTTGGTCCAAAAATAGCAAAAACTACGACTTTATTCAGCATTGTCTTCTCTTCCGTGTCTGTTGTGAGAGAGATTACAAAACAAAGCAGTTTGTGATATCCGGTTCGCGAACGAATCATTCGATGTAACCGTATCTTTTTGAACCAGTTCACCAAACCGAACTGAATCGTTTTAAACGGTTCAAGTCTCCAATACGCATTAATCCACAAATAACTCGAGAACGAGTCAGGCTTTTGTTCGTTATCTGGCTCGGCTCGGTGTTCATCTTCAGTTCTCTCTACACAGCAGTTCAGTAAGTGTACGGTTTGAGTAAATGAATTACTCCGAGATATTGGTTTGTTTGAACTCGGAGGGAGTGTCAGACACATTAAAAAGTTAACAGCTTAAGTCATTTGTGGTTTAATGCGTGTTGGAGACGCGAACCGTTTAAAACGATTCATTTTGATTTGGTGAACTGGTTCAAAAAGATCCGGTTTCATCGAATGATTCGTTCGTGAACCAAATATCACTAAACTGCTTTGTTATGATCTCTCTCACAACAGACACGGAAGAGAAGACAATGCTGAATAAAGTCGTCGTTTTTGCTATTTTTGGACCAAAATGTATTTTAGATGCTTCACAAAATTTTAACTGACCCTCTGATGTCACATGGACTACTTTGATGATGTTTTTCTTGCCTTTCTGGACATGGACAGTATACCGTACACACAGCTTCAATGGAGGGACTGTGAGCTCTCGGACTAAATCTAAAATATCTTAAACTGTGTTCCGAAGATAAACGGAGGTCTTATTGGTTTGGAACGACATGACGGTGAGTTATTAATGACATAATTTTGATTAATGGGTGAACTAACCCTTTAAACATTAACATTACTGACTTTTGTATATGTTAATTCAGTTATTAAATCTAGTTGTTATTTAAAATAAACACAAACAATAGAAACATGATTTATATAAATGTACATTTGTAGTCTTTAAAAAATGCAATGAAAAAAGTGGATGACTAAACAATTAAATATATAGGTGTATCCTTTTTTTGCATCCAGTATGCATTATATACTGCACAGTAATAAGCAGCAATCTATTTGTATTCCTTTCAAAACAGCTTCTGTTTTTAAAAGGGCACCCACAGAGACATCTAGCAGATGCTCTCTTTTCATCTTTGGGGCCCCATATTCAGCCCTTGGCACCTGGGGGTGTCAGGGTGGAGGGGGAGAGTGAGAAAAGCAAGCAGGAGTAGGGGTGTGTGTATTGTGAAAAGGGGTTGTGGGGGTTGGACATATTTTGATGATAATGTGGCACACTTTTTGAATGAAGTGATCCCAGTCTTAGATCTGCACAAAAGGGCTCTGAACCCCACTGGTCCATGTCTATCAGACCATTTATAGGCAGAGGGTGGGTCACAAGCTGGCTGGCCCAGGGCCCAAAGGCACGGAGCCCCAGCGCTCTGCCGTATGGGCCTCCACGTGTCCCTCTGCATGTGGTTTGCATCATTGCTTTTGTTACTAGTTCCCCCGTGTATAATTTTTGCAGCCATTATCAAGCATCTAGATTGTGGTAATTCTGGCACATGAAACAATCCTGTTTAAAATTAGCTGATAAGATAAACAGGTTTTACTAAAGCAAATCTGAGTGTGGTTTGTGTGTAGGCCTGTAGCAATACATCTATGAATCTGACAGGGTTTCAAGCTAATGCTGGGTATACTTGCAATTATATCATCAGTGGGTATGTTAGCACATCAGAGACTAGTTAATGATTTTAAAAAGCTATATCCCAGCAAAAGCTAAACTAGGAGTAATACTTCAACGGCACACATTGCAAACAGCGATTCGCATTACATTCATTAAGCCTCATCTATTGGGAAGGTTTTATTTTTTCATTTTTTTGCTTAGAGAAATCAATAGTATGAGGTTGTATTATGTACAGTAGCAGCTGGAACAAGTGTGATTAGACCTCTCTGTGAGGATTTCCCAGCATCCCACTGGGGCTGTCTGGTGCTAACAATTCTCTATATTGCCCTCTTGTGGTGGGAGGATATATAAACACTGTAGAACAGTGTCCAGATCTGTGTGTGCCTTTATAATTTATCATAACAGGATTCTGTATTTTACTTGAAGGTTACCACAGCCTTGCCCTCTCTATATGGTCTAGTGTAAGTCTAAAGTGGAAAATAAAGCTAAATATTTGTTGGCTCCTACTTTGACTCATTGTCTAATGCAATATCGTCACCTGGTGGTGTGGATGTGAAGTTTCAAAGGTTTAAATCAAAATAATGCAGCTCTGATTTTCTGATGTAATATATCTGGTTTCCTTTGGGAGGAAAGAAGAAAATAATAAAGTAGTTGCTTAATTGTACTGAATGTGTACTGTAATGTTAAGCTGTTCTTGCTGATAACAACATTAATTAAATGAAACATAAGTGCACTCAAAGAGAGTATACTTTCATGACTTTTTCTTAACACACATGTACACTTTTAAAAACTTTGTAATAATGTTAAGTTTTAATGTTTTCTTCATGCTCTAAAGAGGAAAATTAACATTTCACATTTGAATGTGATGATTAATATAATCATTTGATACAAAATCACATTGACTTGCTGCCATGTTTTGGGTCATTTGCAGAGGCTGTAAGGCCTGCCAGCAGATCATTGCAGTAGTTCAGTGTTGAAGGGCTTGGATGAGGAGCTGTGCTGCATGGGCCTGAATTTGCTGATTCATTAAAATGAGAATCCACACGTTGTTGAAATGTGGATGGAAACGTTGGTCATCAAAAAGTACTTCCAGGTTCCTTGCGTCCTGTTTGGTGTTAGTGTTGTCAACCCCAGGTGCCCAGTAACATTGTGGTCAACTGATGGGTTTGCCTGCATTTCAAGGAGCGCTGTTTTGCTGCACTATTTCATCCAAGTACAGATGTCTAAGGGGCAAGTAGAGAGAGAAACAAGCTGAGACAGAGTGATCATCAGGTTGAAATAATAGATAAAGCTGTGTATCCCTTGCATATAATTGGTAGGGGAAGTCATGTGCATTTATGATCATTCATACTAAAAATGGAGAAAAGAAGATGTGCAAGCACTGAACCTTGAGGCACCCCATCGACTCAGTCACCTCTCTATAAAACCTTTAAAGATCTATCTTTGAGGTATGTCTGAAGCCACTAAGGTACTGTATGTGTGGTGCCTGAGTCAGAAATTCTGAACATGAGGATCTGGATTTATTCTGTTTTATTATTATTATTATTATTATTATTGTTATTACCTGTGAAATGCACCTGAAATGTAGTGCAACCTTGAGCTGTAGCTTCTTCTTGCCAGCCGAAGGGTTTCATCATGTCAGGATCTCTGCAAGTGACAACTTTTGAAGCAAGCCTTGTTGTCAAGTATATTGTTCTGTAACCCCTTTACGTGCAAACATCGCTGACGGCCCCAGTTTATTATTGTTTCACTTTCACAGCACGTTAAACATCACTCTCTTACTTGATCTGGACAAACTGTGCATCAATTGAAAGTTTAAAGACTCTAGCTTCGATATTTGACCAATATTTTGATAAAATATTGTTGCAGTGACAGTTATTTAGTAATTTATGTACAAGTTACAGGATGGCTGACACAGAGGACATTAGAGACCTCATACTTTATGAGTGGTGAGATGGATGAGAAGAGAGGAATGTGTTAAGATGAAAGTTGGTAAAAAAATATTGCAAAACATAATTGCATAATTTGATGTTACTCATGAAGTTTGCATGAACTACTATTTAAACTACTATTTTCTATATTTTTTATTTGTATGGCTCAAATTATAATCACCAGTGAATTATGTTAAAATACTATTAAATATTAAACAGTAAATATTATACAATAGTTTTGTTATGCTAAATGTGTCAAACAGTCACCTTGTGTACATTTTAATACATTTGTCCATTATTTAATCTAACTCATCTTAATGGTTAATCAGTGAATCATTTGGTGCATCTATAGATATAGATTCAATAGATATTTAATTTATATGTGAAAGCAATTCATAACCAAATGCACTGAATTATTTTTAAAAGTGATTTATCTAAGATGACAACCACTATTTTGTAAGTGTGTGTGTGTGTGTGTGTGTGGTTCAGGTAAACCCTATTTTATGGGGACAAAATGTCCCCACAAAGATGGCAATATCAGAAATCATTGTTCTTTTTTGGGTCCAATGAGAAAAAAAATGCTAGGGAGTAGGGTTAGTGGGTGAGACAGTATAAAACCCATTACTCCTATGAATGTCACCATGTGTGCGTGTGTGTGTGTGTGTGTGTGTGTGTGTGTGTGTGTGTGTGTACTGTAACCATATGCTGGGGGAAAATTGGTACCCAGAAGTAAGCAAATCTTGACAAATCCTCCCTTTGAGGACATCCTCATTTGTAAAACTGTGTTTGCTATTTGTGAACATACATTTCACAATGATCTTGTGTTTTGAAACAATGATTATGTGGAATGAAAATATGCACAACTACAATGAAATCATGAGATCAGGTTTTTAAAGAATGGCTAGAGGTGTAACAAGTGTGATCAGTTTAAAGTTTTGAAAATGTACACCTTACTTGCAAAAATAGAAAAAAATAGAAAGAAAATAAAACCACTACTACTACCCTAAACCTAAAAAAAAGGGTGGCTTCCCCTAAACTTACCCTTAAAACAATGAAAACATATTTTGGTAGCACAATCTGATAGGCATCATGTCAGTACATCACCCGGATGTGAATTCAAACGAACACAGGTCGCAACCATTCAGCCATGCCACTTTCAAGACAAAGGGTATTTTATATGCTATTTTTTTTTTTGCACAAAATGCAGAATTAAAATATACTTTCTTTGTTAAATTTAATCCGAAATCTACAATATTACAATTAACTTCCTTTAGTGCAGAATGGGGCGATTTTGATAGCATCTGTTAGCATTAGCCTGCGATTAGATCTTGTGGTCTCAAAGAAAGTTCATGTTTGGTTTGAAAAATTTGATGTTATCATTATGCGGTGAAAAAAAGTAGCACAATGATGAATCACCGGCTGGTTACTTTAATAGGTTTCTGGTAAAGTCATCTGACTTAGTTGAACACATTTTAGATCGGATACAGGAAGGAAGGAAAAGCCCATCATGACATAGCTAAGTGTAGTCAAATGTAGATGGAATCAGTGGAGGCGTCTGGATACTAGTTAAGCATGAATATTGGGATGCTAAGTTCATTCTTACGAAATGATTTAGTAATTGGAATAAATATTGATTCTAGGAAGTTGTAGCTTTATCAGTACTCAACTGGTCTTCTTTTTTTCCTTTTCAGGTCCCAGTCCTATGTGAAGACATTGATAAAGTACGTAAGTTTGTTGTGGTCTATAAAAAAAAACAAAAAAACAATACTTTATAGGCTTAAATGCTGCAAACTATATATAATTTGTTATAAATCTGCAGATTTCAGTACAGTGTCAGGATGACCGATTCGGGCTGGATGCGGAAGTGGTTTATGATGAAAAATCCTTTCCCTTACAGTGCACTCAATTTGTGACTGGGTCATATCATAGGTAAACCTTTTAAAATGTACCTGAACCAAGGCCATAACCATGTCTTGATTATTTTGTATATATAATAATTTTGAATTCAAATAATATCTTAAAATATGCACACTTTCACTCTTATCTGTATGTCTAATATGTCAAAAATGCTAAATGTATTATGTCATCATATTCAGTTAGGAATTAATCATGTAAATGATACCGTATTTTCAATTCAAAACAGCAAAATGTAAGATTTACATTTAAAAAAAGTGACCAGTTTGTATCATTGGATCTATCAGTTATTTAACATTTCTATTGTGACAGATGTTCAAATAGCTTGTCAAAGATGTTACACTACTTCCATATAAACTCAGTCTCTTTCCATGTTAAACAATTATGCTTTGTTGCTGGAATTTGTGCATTGCTTCTGTGAAGAGTAAACCCTGACTTGATGAGGCAGACGAGCCAACATATATAATTTAAAACTTTTGTCATCATAACAAGTACAACAAACACAACAATACACAGCAACAGACAGCAATAATACATGCGCCACATTATACAGATGCTTAGTATTTATTAAGTATAGTGTTTTTAATGATATATTCAAATATAATTAGTTATTTTCTCCTAAAATCATTTGTAGGGACAGAGTTCCTGGGCAGAATCAGGAAACAGGTGAGTTCATTTAATATTTATAAAAGAGATTCACCCAATGTCATTATTAACTTACCCTGGTGATGTTCTAATGCTGTTCTTTCTCTTTCGGAGCCCCAAAATGAGGAATTCTGAATAATGACCAGCTAATTTCCATTATATGTATGATTTAATGACAGAGTATAACAACCATTCACAAACTTAAGTATACAAAAAAATAAAAATTAAATCACAAATACTGTTACACGCCCGCCATAAATTCTATCTGTTTTTGAAGTGTTCTGTAGGATTCAGTGAGGAAAACCACTAAAGTTAATTTATTATTTAGTCCAACATGATCTACCTATAGGGCATTAGAATATCACTAGTATTAGGAAGTAATGACTGAATTGTAATTTTTTTATTTTTATAATTTCCATTTGATTCATATTTCATCAACTGCTGGTCAAGTGTGGGATTCATCTGCTGTGAACGGACAAAGCAGTGCAACTGCAGGCTTCTCCATAAATGGAGATGTTTTAGGTACTGAGTCAGACAGCCCAAAATTCACAGATGGTAGAAATTGTCCAAATTATCAAAATGAATATAAAATATATATATTTTTTTGTATCAAGACTCAAATAGCTATCTGCTTGATCTAGGAGGTATTCCAGGATTCACAGCAGCTGATAGATTGGGAGGCAACGACCATGAGCTGATGAACAGAGATGAATGTTATGAAAAAGAAAAGCATGTGTATCCAAAGGGAAAGAAGAAGAAAACTGAGAGAGGGGTGAACACAGCTTCACCATTAAAGAGGAAAAGAATCCAGTCAACATCTGATCCTTGTGAAATGTGACTTGATTGCAAATATAGCACTTATTTTCCTTTGCTTTAGCATACTGTATTTCTATAAACTTAAGGAGTTCTAAAAAGATTAACAGTAATCTTAACCTATAACTTAATTGCTGTTCTTTCTAAATAAATAATATTTACAGAAGGATAATACAAGCTGTCTTTCATTATTATACATGCATACGACCATCATCTTATCTTAAGGGATCTTCCCCAAAAACTCAAAATTATGTCATCATGTATGTAATTCCAAACACAAACAAAAAGTGCCAGCAAAATATAAAGTCAGCAGTCTGCAAAACAATAAATTTAGCCTTGAAATCAAGTGGAGATGATGAATAACGATAATTCATAATTAGTAAATGAAGTAATATCAGTTGGGGAAGAAAGCTTTCTGTTTTCATTCTGTCTCATCATGCCTGTATTGCTTCCTCTCCCCCCTCAGTTTTGGAATCAACTATTTTTAATCTCTTAACTAACACTCACAATGACCTCTAGTGGTCAGGAGAGAAAACAAATATGTCTACTACAGGGATGTCTACAACATGCTGCCATGTTCTAGATCTTTTGCAGAGGTTTAATCATACTGGTTAGAAGGCATGCAGCATTGCAGCAGTCCAGTTTTGAAAGGCTTGGACAAAGATCTGTGCAACACTACATATTAAGACTGGAAGGGCCTGAATTTCCTAATTTTGTAAAATGTGAACCTACACACTTGCTGTCTTGGGTGGTGTTAGTGTTGTGGACCCTAGTTAGGGAACAAACTACCATTTCACATTGTTTTTATGCTGCATTTACTATAATTTGTCACACAAATATTGCTTCTCACAGAAAGGTGTCACAAAAGGAAATGAAACCACAATCTTCGATAAACATATGACATGTCTCAGTATGAGTGTGTAAAAAAATGCAAGCCACGTGAAAACAACAGGTCGGGAGATGAGAGTTCAGCCATGACAAGTGCAAGACAAAGGGTATTTAATATGCAATTTTATATGCCAACAAATGCAAAATGAGAAGATATTTTATATTTAAAGTTAAAACTGAAACCTACAATATTACAACGATTAACTTCCTTTATTGCCAAATGGTGTATTGATGGATTTTGACTATGTGAAAATGTGTTAGCATTAGCCTGTGGCTAGGTCTTGTGGACAGGGCGGAAGTTTGTGTTTTGGTTTTAAAAACCTGATGCTATTATCATATTGAGGACAGTGGTGAAAAAGAGGAACAATTTTAATACTTGTTTAGGTTTCTGTTCAAGTTCTTTTGCGTAATCAAATGTTTTAGATGGAATGGATGACCAAATGCAAGTCAGATATAAACGGAAACATTAGGGTCTTCTGGATTGTTTAGGAAATGTTTAGTAATTGGAATAATTATTCAGTCTAATAATATTTTGCTGTGTAAGTTCTCAACTGGTTTGCTTTTTGAAACTTTCTTTCTTTCTTTTCAGGTCCCAGTCCAATGTGAAGACACTGTACGCTTGTTTTGGTTTATTAAAATGTAGAATAAAATATCTGCTTAAACACCTGCAAACTATAATGTGTTGAAACTCGTTGCAGATTTCATCTCAGTGTCTGGATGACCAGTTCGGGTTGGATGCTGAAGTGGTTTATGATGACGAATCCTTTCCCTTACGGAGGTGCACTCCATTTGAGGCTGGATCACATCATGGGTAAACCTTTTGTAATTGATCTAATACATGTTATATTACACAGATATCCAGTTTGTAGCCTTTTGATTTTTTTGTATATGTTCAAGCTAAATTAGTTATTTTATAATTATAGGGGACACGTTCCTGAGCAGAATCAGAATACTGGTAGGTACATAATTTCACACTTGTTTGATTGAAAGGTTTGCTCACCCAAAAATGAATATTCAGTCATTATTTACTCAATGGTGTTGTTCTAATTCTGTGTCTATAGGGTTTCACAAGAAAAACTATAAAAGTCATTTATTATTTACTATTTAAGAACACCTCAGCTTTTAGGTTACTATGTGCTCGTTTCTGAGATTGTGTGTAAGCAACCAGCCATTCACACATACAAGAATTCACTTTGCACACTAGGATGCCAGCATTGCTCACACACAATCTCAAGAACTAGCACAGAAAAACGGCCGAGCTCAACACATGGACTACATAATTAATGACCTTTTATGGTTTTCCTTACCAAGTCCTACAGTATGCGTATAGAACACACAAAGCACATCTCATTGTATCATTATGTGATACTTTTTTTTCAATCTTTTTGTAAGTTTGACACTGATCACTATACACTAAGAGATATTCAGAATTTCTTATTTAGGAGTCTGAAGTAGCAAGCTCATTCATACCAGTTGAAATGCTGCAATTCATTAGTATTTCTAGAAATTACTATTTACACTTAAAGGTATACTCCACCCCAAAAGGAAAAATTGTGTCATTAATCACTTACCCCCATGTTGTTCCAAACCTGTAATGGCTTTGTTCGACTTTGGAACACAATTAAAAATATTTTTGATGAAAACTCGGAGGTTTATGACTGTCCCATTGACTGCCGAGTAAATAGCAATGTCAAGGTACAGAAAAGTATGAAAGACACCATCAGAACAGTCCATCTGCCATCAGTGTTTCAACCGTAATGTTGTGAAGCGACGAGAATACTTTTTGAACAAGAAGAAAACAAAAATAATGACTTCATTCAACAATTTATCTCCTCTGAATAAAGTCCTCGGATAAGTGATTATCATTTAGTGGTGGAGTAACCCTTTAATACATGCTATAAAACCATTAATTCAATTCATGCTAATGCATTAACTACTGTTATCAGATTGTAAAGTGTTACCATCATAATGACTCTTCAATGCATCCAAGTATTTTACTGTATAATACTGTGTGTATGTGTTTCTATCCGTTCCATATTTTCTAAGCTGCTGGTCAAGTGCAGGAGTCATTTGCTGTGAATGGACAAATAAGTGCAAATGCAGGCTTCTCCACAACCACAGATGCTTTGGGGGCTGACAGCGTAACATTTCCAGATGGTTAGAAATGTCTAAAAACTCAGAATAATCAAAATGCAATATTCTTTTTTTTCCAACTTGATATTGTTTGTATCTAGGCTCTATAACAAAAAGGCTGCTTTTTGATGTAGGGGTGTCTCCTGGATTCATAGCACCTGATGGCATGGGAGGCAACAGCAATGAACTGATGAACAGTGATGAACATTATGAAGAAAAGCAAGTACAAAAGGAAAAGAAGAAAGGAAAGAAGAAAAAAGTAAGAAGAGAGGGGAGAACAGCCCCACCATTAAAGAGGAATAGCATCTAGTCGGCATCTGATTATTGACTTATGAAATGTGATTTTTTTTCATAAGATAAATAACACTTGTCTTCTGTTTATGTAGCTCAGAGATAGGCAATGTCAGTCCTGAAGTGCCGCTGTCCTACATAGTTTAGCTCTAACCCTAATCAAACACACATGAACAAGCCAATCAAGGTCTTCGGGATTACTAAGGAAACGGACAAGTGAGTTTTTTTTTTCAGGGTTGGAGCTAAACTGCAGGACATCGGCTCTCCTGGACTGACATTGCCTGTAGAGCATATACTCTATTTCTGTAAGCTTAAAGGGACAGTTTCCCCAAAAATGAAAATTCTTTAATTAAATACTCACCGTCAAGCCATTCCAAATTCAATCATCTCTAGAACACAAATTAATATAATTTAGATTTAGATTTTTCTCTGAAACTCGATTTACAGCAATGGTAACAGTCAAGGCACAGAAAGGTGTAGTAAGAACTAGGGGTGTAACGGTACGCAAAAATCACGGGTTCGGTATGTACCTGGGATTTAAAGTCACGGTTCAGTTCATTTTCGGTACAGTAAGGGAAAGAAATGCAAACATTAAACTGCAGGTTGTTTATTACTATAAACTTTTTTTTTTTAATTTGTTTACACTTTTTTTTAATACTTTTTAATAAAATATATATAAAATAAAAAAGAATAGGAAATAAAATACTGCTGCAAAGTTCTCCACTAAATAAAATACTCTCAGTCTCAAACCAATATCATATAATAAAATATAATGAAAAATAAAAAACTATGATTACAGAGCAGCATTACCAATCCAAGCTTGTAGGCATCAACGGTTTCCATTTTTAGACCTCCTCAGATTTCGTTATTGCATTGGACCGATCGGAATTAAGAGCAAAGGTCTGTTGAATTACAATTGTTTTTTTTCCTAGCTGTAGTGATGTTTACACTCGCGTGATGCCTTTTGAAAACCTTAGGCTGGTGACACACTGGCATATTGCATCTGTCAAACATAGTCTATTTTGCCGTCAATATTGTTGACGGTGTCCTTTATCAGTAGGCTTTATATTTATGATCGACATGAAGCATAGATATTGCTATCGTGAAGACAAGATCCTGGTCTGTCGGCGGTCTCCCTCTATGTCACCTGTAGCAGCAGCAGCGCGCCAGCGCCGCGTCAGGCACGATTCTGGGTGGGCACGATTCAGGGCGGGATTTGCGCTGAACGCGGAGACTTCCGCCACTTAATATGTTCGTTTGGAAACACAAAAATTTACCTATGTTCCGCAATCAAAATATTGCATTCGGTCATTCAGTACATACGTTCACCGTACCGAAAGCCCTGTACCGAAATGGTCTGGTACGAATACACGTACCGTTACACCCCTAGTAAGAACATCGTTAAAATAGTCAATGTGTTATCAGTGGTTCAACCGTAATTTTACTAAGCTACGAGAATACTTTCTGCATAGACTAATCAACAATTCTTCCCCTTCGTGTGACCCTAGGCTCCATTATATAGAGTAAAACAGTGTACATATCTTTCTGTGCCTGGGAACATTTCAGTTACATTGCTGTTTATGAAGGGTTGGAAAGCTCTCGGATTTCATCAAAAATTTCTTAATTTGTGTTCCGAAGATGAACGAAGCTCTTACAGGTTTGGATCGACATGTAGGTGAGTAAATAATGACAGAATTTTCACTTTTGGGTGATCTATCCCTATAAATAATCCATGAAATCTTTATAAACTTCTATAACTCTAACTCTCTGTACTGCTTTATAAACCTCTTTATAAACTATAACTCTAACTTTCTGTACTTTGTACTCTTAAAATAAATATTTCTTACAAAATGACAATACAAGGTGTCATTCATTATTGTAAATGTAAAAGATTTATTTTCAATACTGGTGCTAGCCTTCGAAAATAAAGTCCACTATTAGTACCAGCTTGTTATCTTTACAGAAAATGCGCTCTGTTTAAAAGTCAGTCATCTGATTGTAGTAGCATAACAAATTCGCGTTTATGAATTACAGAGAAGGGGAGCAAGCAAAATAAAAATAATGACATAGGTGGTCTCATTGTGCCATCGCGTGCTATTACAAACTTTATAAGTCCCACTTGTGATTATGAGCTCTGCAAATTCAAACAGTTAACTACATATTGGTTTCATATGCAACTTTTAGATACAACATTCCTATTTACAATGATACATACTTTTGTCTGGAGCTGACATTCACGCATGAAGCATTGGTATTGATCCCTAAACATATAGGGGACTTTACTGATTTTTTTTTTTTTTTTCAAATTTTTTCTTCAAAAATGAAATTCAACAATTCACAGTGTCCTCGAAGCTCAGATGGAGGGAGTCTATGAAGACTCCTATGTTCATTGGTGCATCCCAAAACACAACACTTCTAATGCCTCTTTGGCACTGACATTGTAGATTGAGACATGAGGTTGTGCCACACAGCAGTGAATACACATTTATGCTGCAGTGCCGGGGGAGCATATGGGGGTCCGATGCCTTGCTCAAGGGCACCTAAGTCAAGGTATTGCCGGCCCGAGATTCAAAGCCACAACCCTAGGGTTAGGAGTCAAACTCTCTAACCACTAGGCCATAACTTTCCCTTGAACTGTGTTCAACTGTGTTCAAACACCTTATAAAAGTGATTTTTGCTTAATAGGTCCCCCTTTAAATCACACCTGATAAATTTCTGTCCCTCCAATGAATGTCCAGGTAACCAAAACATAAAAATATCCAAAAAGGTTATAAAGGTGTCATAAAATGAAACCATATGAATCAGGCGGTTTAAATCTAGTGAAAATGAATAATCGCTTTATATGACGAACAGATTTAATTTAGGATTTTATTCCTATATACTCAGTGTTGTAAAATACTTGAGTAATATTACTTGTATACTTCACTTAAGTATTATTTTGGGGGATTTGTACTTCATTCAAGTATGATTTAAACTGGTTACTTGTACTATCACTCGATTAATGACCTCTAGTGGTCAGGAGAGAAAACAAATAAGTCTACTATAGATCAAGCATTACAAGTTTCTGCAAACACATTTGCAGTCCTACAATATGTTTTGCTTAAGACCACATGCATTGGCTTCTTAACAGTTTTTCCAAACATCAGCTGTCACAATGTTTTTGGTTTGTGTTGGATTTGAAGAGATTGGTTTTTGCTCCAAATGATGTACACCTCTGCTGTGAGGACATAACTGAAGATATGAAGACATTTTTGGTGTACTACCAGAATTGCGCATGGATTTTAAATAGTTTAAATTCCAGAAAAGTTGTTTCCCCCCCAAAAAAACAGAAGTGATAATTTGGCTGATATGTGGAAATGTTGTGCACAAGATCTCTTAAGTTTGAGAAACCTGATTTCAGAAGCTGTTTGGCATTCAAATCAAAGTGAAACTAAATAAAAGAACAAAGATAGTAAATCTCACTCCAAGATACACTAATTAAAGTTTTGAAAACATTATTTAATTTTTATAGATCTGTATTTTCAGAAATGATACAAGAATATCTGTAATAGAGAAGAAATATCTGTAGTAAATGAGCAAAGATCTGCACGGAGTGTGTTACAGATAATAACAGTTCAGCTGTAAGGACTTCATAACCAAAACCATAAATGCAAAACATTTTTTCCCAGAGCAACAAACAGGAACTGTAAGAGTCCCAGCCTTTTTATTTGCATCAGCTTCAGTTAAAACCATTTGATGTTTGCAGAAGTGACAGACAAACGGCTGAAGGAGGACTGGGAATATTTCAAGCAGCACTATCTATTTCGCGCTGGTCGATATAAAGAGTTAAATTTAAAGCTGGCTGACAGAGTACATATTTTTTCTTGTATGTCAGAAAGGATGTGTCCATAATTTCGACATAAAGGGAGGAACCGAGAAGACCAGCACAGAACAAACAACTATCATGAATGGACATCATTTAAGTGAACTTCATAAAAGCGAGTGTGCTTTTTACAAGTTCACAAGAGAAAAACTAATTCTGTTATGTACAGGTAAACTAAACTTTTAAACAGAAATGGAAGACTGTCCAGATCCAGCTACAGAAGGAGAACTTCTTGAAATACGGCGTGACACAGAAGGTTGGAGAAAACTCAAATACTTTGTTTTGAATTTTGTTTCAATTAATTATAGTTTTATTGGAATATGAGAAGATTATGTGGATTTTCTGTTGTAAAACAAAAAGTTAAATTTGGCCGCCCCAATATGTCTGACGTAATGTCCGTAAAGCTTACTTTCGGATAGCGACAAGATGGCGTTTGCAAGTGAAGACGTAAAGGTAACATTTTAATACAGCCATGAAGTCCTAAAAGTTTCTGTACTGCAGCTTCTAGGGACATTTTTGTGTGTTCAAGTCAAGATGAAAGTCATATTGCATTAAATATCAAGTAGCGGTTTGTGTCAGTCGTGAGAAATGTATAAGTCATCTCTTAGTCATTCTGGATTCACAAAACCACCATTATGACTGGAGATACACTCTACTGACCACCTAGACCACCAAAATAGTGCTAAATTATTATTGATAACTGTTAAACCTTAAAAAGATTATTGCATTTGGTTAATTTCTTTCTCTTTTTTTAAGTCTGTAGTAAATTATCCAACTGTAAATATTTCAAAACGTAGCATTATCAATGGATTGTGGAACGGACCAAAAGAAAGGGGGTCCAAGGTGCGGGTGACTGGTGGTTTGGCGTGTGGTTGGCATTATTATGCCTTTTAGTCGTATCAAATGTACTATACAGAGTCTGTAAGATTGTATATGTTACATACTAGTCTAAATTTTCAATAGTATTTGTTAGATGCCAGATGTATTATGTATTTTAAGCTTTGACTCTGGATAAATGTTTGCAGGCAAAATCCATTCATTCCAATAAGCATCCACGCAAAAGCTAGTTTTGTGCAGATTTCACCATGGATTCAAGTTAGTCATGTGAATTTGCTGTGCTGACCAACAGCAAACTGTTTTTTAAAGTTGCTTCTGTGTGATCTGTGCATCATACTGTTCATTTAATGAAATATTTCAGCTTTTTCATTAGCTATTGCTGGTCACAGTTACACAGTTATTACATAAGTACTATGTGTTTTATTAAAGGTTTCCGAACCATGTCAAGATAATCCGTATGGATTTAATGGTGTGGTTGTGTTTGGAGATGAAACCTATAGCATGACTCCAGGAATTATCCCAGATATGACTGGCTACAATCAATACCTTACTAGGTAAGTCTGTAAAATTAAATGAAAGAAATGAATCTGATGCAGGCTACACTACTGACCACCATAGTACCATCATGCACTGCAAACAATTTACTCATTTACTCATCAAGGTTTTTTTTTTTTTCTTCATCAGAACAGATTTTAAGAAATTAACCATTACATCACTTGCTCACAAGTGGATCCTCTGAAGTGAATGGGTGCCGTCAGAATGAGCAATGTTATGAATAGAAGACACATATTTTAGCAGAAAGCAGTTTGAAGATAAAAATATCTTGATGGATAGGTTTCTTACATACACACAGCTTTTCACTTCATAAAACATGAACTGATGTCCTAGAGTCGTGTGGATTGTTGTGATGTTTTTATCAGCTGTTGGACTGACGGTACCCATTCAATGCAGAGGATCCATTTGTGAGCACATTATGTAACGCAAAAAAACTCATCTACATCTTGGATGACCTGAGAGTGAAAACATCTTCAGCAAATTTTCATTTTTGGATGAACTATTCCTTTACAGGCTAGAAAGCTTAGTTTGCAGTCTAAGTTAATTGCTAATTATTTGTTTTCTTAACATTTGTTTTCCACAGAATGTTTTTTTTTTTTTTACATTGAACTTATTTTTTACTCTTTGCAACAGATGTGGAAATGGCTTCATTGCTGGAGCCATTAATGCAGACCATCAGAATAATGGTACAATGTTCATTTATTTATTTATTCTTTTTCTATTGACTTGAGAAACACCATTTAATGAACTCTTAGAAGTGTCCTTTCAAGTGTATGTCTATTCACTATTTATTGTAATGAACACTTTAAAAACCACATTATCTTCTCTAAATCAGCTCAAGCATCTCGTCAAACGCTGTCAGTGAATCTAACGGTTACTGTGTCTGCTATATCGCCCCCAATGAACACTCACGACCAACCAGGAGGTCGTCACATGGACCCACCTTTTACTGATGGTGAGACATTAGATGTATTAGTATTTCAGCAAAGTGATATAAGATTTAGGATTACCAAATGCAAACCTACTGTAGTATGGCACATTATGAAACAAACGCACTGATTGGTTCTCCTGGTTGCTGCAGGTGACGTGTTACACTCCGTTTATGGATCGGGAGGGAACAGGTCTCAGCTTTGGGACAGAGATGATCAACACGAGGAAGAGGAGAAAAATGTACGTCTGAAGATGAAGAAGAAAAAAGCTGGAAGAAGGAGGAAAAGATCCCGTCATGCTGGTCATTAGAGGGGCTAAAGATCTGACCAGCATGTTTAAGATCAAACATTAAAAATAATATTCATAGTATTTTCATTATTTTGTACTTTTTGCTTTACTAATTTTAAGATGCGGTC
Source organism: Carassius auratus (assembly GCF_003368295.1). NCBI lineage: Eukaryota > Metazoa > Chordata > Actinopteri > Cypriniformes > Cyprinidae > Carassius > Carassius auratus. The sequence goes on from NC_039257.1 coordinate 15,140,458, forward strand.
ACAGTTACCATTTTGCTAATTTGTGCAGACAAAGTGCAGTCATTTCAATGGAAATTTACACAGAAGTTTACCCAAGCAGATTTTACACTGGGTTCAAGTTGGTCAAGCAAATTCACTGCTTGGTTTGAAAGTGACTCCTGAGTTGTGCTTCAAACAGCACTAAACTGATGAAAATCTTTGTGACCGCAACTTTATTGCATGTTCACTAACAAAATAAGTTTGTTGTGTGTTTATTAACAAAATAAGTGCATGTTCCCTAAAAAAAAAAAAAGTTTATTGTGTTTACTGATAAAATAAGCTGCTTTTATATGCTACTAAATTAATCCAAAACTGCAGTATTAAAAGGATAATTCACCCAAAAATAAAAATTACCCCATTATTTACTCATCCAGTGTATTTGCCTTTCTTCTTTCAATGTCTTCCAAGCTTTATAATGGGAGTTAATGGGGGTCAAGACTTTAAAGCAAAATAAAGTGCATCCATCCAACATAAAAAAGTGCTCAACACAATGTGTTTGTGTAAGAAAAATATCATCTGTCTCATCTGTCATCTCAAGCTTCTGTTAAGTGTTGTGCATGTGTTCACAAGAGAGTGACGTCCAGCAGATGACGTAGGCGTAGCGTAAGCTCTGGTTGGGGCTGTCCACACCAAGAATGATAACTATATCAATGACTACAAGTTTTATGAGAATAGAGAAAATCATACCACAACTTTAACAATAACAACACAGAAGAACAATATCATTAAAATCACCTTCAGGACAAATTTTTGTTCAATAGGTTGTGGGCACTATAGCTGTAGTAGAACTGGTAAGTGGACCATCCAAGAACTTTTGGGATTCTCAATTTAACAATACAATTTGGGAGACATTCATTCTAATTCAGAATTTGATTTAAGACAGTATGTAAATGGAGATTACAGTATCCAGCAACAGTTATGGTTATCTTTATAGCAAATCTTCTTGGTGTGACCGGGCCTTTAGTAGGAATGGGCATTTATAGTGTTTAAAAATGGTAGTATCATCAAGGCAAACTATTATTGGATTAATTTAGCATTTTTGTTCATTGAATTTGAGGATTATTCATTATCACTTTTGGTGTATTATCACTTTATCAATACTGTCACGATCATTAGCTGGAGTGCCCATGAGCTTCCGTAGAGGGCACTCCACTCAGGACTCATTCTGAACTCCATTTCCCATCCTGCCACATTCCTCTGATGTACTGTAGCATATACTCTATTTCTGTAAACTTAAAGGGACATTTTCCCCAAAAATGAAAATTCTTTCATTAAATAATCACCATCAAGCCATTCCAAATTCAATCATCTCCAGAACACAAATTAATATCATTTTGATTTAGATTTTTCTCTGAAACTCGATTTACAGCAATGGTAACAGTCAAGGCACAGAACATCGTTAAAATAGTCAGTGTGTTATCAGTGGTTCAACCGTAATTTTACTAAGCTACGAGAATACTTTCTGCATAGACTAATCAACAATTCTTCCCCTTCGTGTGACCCTAGGCTCCATTATATAGAGTAAAACAGTGTACATATCTTTCTGTGCCTGGGAACATTTCAGTTACATTGCTGTTTATGAAGTGTTGGAAAGCTCCTGGATTTCATAAGAATACACAGATTCATTAACAGAGGTTGTATGAGTTATTGTCTGTCATATTCATTTTAGACCTCCCATTCAATTGTATTAAACTAAGAGAGATGTTCTGTTTTTCTAAAATTCTTAATTTGTGTTCATCTGATAAATGAAAAGTCAAATATTGGATGTCATGAGGGTGGAAAGAATTAAGTTTCCTTTAAATCTCTTTCCCTGTATTTGTGTGTGTGTGTTCCATTGTGCAGAATTTGAAATGTTGTTGTTGGACTACATGTATGTGTTTGACCTTTGCATTTTGTTTCGTTTTCTCCCTTTAACAAAACTACTGTATATCTGTTCAGTACTTCTACTTTTTAAATACTCGAGTACATTTAAAGTTGTACTTTTTTCTAACTTTAACTCAAATTGTACCTGTACTTGTACTTTTAAGTAAGTAAAATTTTCACTAAGTTTCTGTGCTTTCACTTGAGTCAAATTGTTGAGTATTTTTTACACACAAACTTCTCTTCACAAGACATGAAAGTGAGTAAATGATGACAGTGTGACATTTTTGGGTGAACTATGACTTCAAAAATTGACACAGTACCATACAAAGTGCCAGCAAAACAATGAGCAGCGAATACTGAATGAAACTGGGAAAGAAAGCTTTCTGTTTTCATTCAGGGTCATCATGTCTGTGCTTCCTCTCTCCTCTCAGCTCTGGAGTCCGCATTTTTTTGCCTCCCAGCTAACTCTCACAATGACCTCTAGTGGACAGGAGAGAAAACAAATAAGTCTACTATAGATCAAGCATTACAAGTTTCTGCAAACACATTTGCAGTCCTACAATATGTTTTGCTTAAGACCACATGCATTGGCTTCTAAACAGTTTTTCCAAACATCAGCTGTCACAATGTTTTTGGTTTGTGTTGGATTTGAAGAGTTCAGTTTTGGCTCCAAATAATGTACACCTCTGCTGTGAGGACATAACTGAAGATATGAAGACATTTTTGGTATACTACCAAAATTAGAATTCAAATGTATTTATTCTAAGTAAAATCAAAACTTATTAAATTTATATTACATTTGGTGCATTCAAAATGCGCATAGATTTTAAATAGTTTCCAGAAAAGTTGTTTCCCCCCAAAAAACAGAAGTGATAATTTGGCTGATATGTGGAAATGTTGTACACAAGATCTCTTAAGTTTGAGAAACCTGATTTCAGAAGCTGTTTGGCATTGAAATCAAAGTGAAACTAAATAAAAGAACAAAGATAGTAAATCTCACTCCATGTTACACTAATTAAAGTTTTGAAAACATTATTTAATGATTATAGATCTGTATTTTCAGAAATTATACAAGAATATCTGTAATAAAGAAGAAATATCTATAAATGAGCAAAGATCTGCAAGGAGTGTGTTACAGATAATAACAGTTCAGCTGTAAGGACTTCATAACCAAAACCATAAATGCAAAACATTTTTTCCCAGAGCAACAAACAGGAACTGTAAGAGTCCCAGCCTTTTTATTTGCATCAGCTTCAGTTAAAACCATTTGATGTTTGCAGAAGTGACAGACAAACGGCTGAAGGAGGACTGGGAATATTTCAAGCAGCACTATCTATTTCGCGCTGGTCGATATAAAGAGTTAAATTTAAAGCTGGCTGACAGAGTACATATTTTTTCTTGTATGTCAGAAAGGATGTGTCCATAATTTCGACATAAAGGGAGGAACCGAGAAGACCAGCACAGAACAAACAACTATCATGAATGGACATCATTTAAGTGAACTTCATAAAAGCGAGTGTGCTTTTTACAAGTTCACAAGAGAAAAACTAATTCTGTTATGTACAGGTAAACTAAACTTTTAAACAGAAATGGAAGACTGTCCAGATCCAGCTACAGAAGGAGAACTTCTTGAAATACGGCGTGACACAGAAGGTTGGAGAAAACTCAAATACTTTGTTTTGAATTTTGTTTCAATTAATTATAGTTTTATTGGAATATGAGAAGATTATGTGGATTTTCTGTTATAAAACAAAAAGTTAAATTTGGCCGCCCCAATATGTCTGACGTAATGTCCGTAAAGCTTACTTTCGGAAAGTGACAAGATGGCGTTTGCAAGTGAAGACGTAAAGGTAACATTTTAATACAGCCATGAAGTCCTAAAAGTTTCTGTACTGCAGCTTCTAGGGACATTTTTGTGTGTTCAAGTCAAGATGAAAGTCATATTGCATTAAATATCAAGTAGCGGTTTGTGTCAGTCGTGAGAAATGTATAAGTCATCTCTTAGTCATTCTGGATTCACAAAACCACCATTATGACTGGAGATACACTCTACTGACCACCTAGACCACCAAAATGCTAGTGCTAAATTATTATTGATAACTGTTAAACCTTAAAAAGATTATTGCATTTGGTTAATTTCTCTTTTTTAAAGTCTGTAGTAAATTATCCAACTGTACATATTTCAAAACGTAGCATTAGCAATGGATTGTGGAACGGAACAAAAGAAAGGGGGTCCAAGGTGCGGGTGACTGGTGGTTTGGCGTGTGGTTGGCATTATAATGCCTTTTAGTCGTATCAAATGTACTATACAGAGTCTGTAAGATTGTATATGTTACATACTAGTCTAAATTTTCAATAGTATTTGTTAGATGCCAGATGTATTATGTATTTTAAGCTTTGACTCTGGATAAATGTTTGCAGGCAAAATCCATTCATTCCAATAAGCATCCACGCAAAAGCTAGTTTTGTGCAGATTTCACCATGGATTCAAGTTAGTCATGTGAATTTGCTGTGCTGACCAACAGCAAACTGTTTTTTAAGTTGCTTCTGTGTGATCTGTGCATCATACTGTTCATTTAATGAAATATTTCAGCTTTTTCATTAGCTATTGCTGGTCACAGTTACACAGTTATTACATAAGTACTATGTGTTTTATTAAAGGTTTCCGAACCATGTCAAGATAATCCGTATGGATTTAATGGTGTGGTTGTGTTTGGAGATGAAACCTATAGCATGACTCCAGGAATTATCCCAGATATGACTGGCTACAATCAATACCTTACTAGGTAAGTCTGTAAAATTAAATGAAAGAAATGAATGTGATGCAGGCTACACTACTGACCACCATAGTACCATCATGCACTGCAAACAATTTACTCATTTACTCATCAAGGTTTTTTTTTTTTCTTCATCAGAACAGATTTTAAGAAATTAACCATTACATCACTTGCTCACAAGTGGATCCTCTGAAGTGAATGGGTGCCGTCAGAATGAGCAATGTTATGAATAGAAGACACATATTTTAGCAGAAAGCAGTTTGAAGATAAAAATATCTTGATGGATAGGTTTCTTACATACACACAGCTTTTCACTTCATAAAACATGAACTGATGTCCTAGAGTCGTGTGGATTGTTGTGATGTTTTTATCAGCTGTTGGACTGACGGTACCCATTCAATGCAGAGGATCCATTTGTGAGCACATTATGTAACGCAAAAAAACTCATCTACATCTTGGATGACCTGAGAGTGAAAACATCTTCAGCAAATTTTCATTTTTGGATGAACTATTCCTTTACAGGCTAGAAGGCTTAGTTTGCAGTCTAAGTTAATTGCTAATTATTTGTTTTCTTAACATTTGTTTTCCACAGAATGTTTTTTTTTTTTTTTTACATTGAACTTATTTTTTACTCTTTGCAACAGACGTGGAAACGGCTTCATTGCTGGAGTCATTAATGCAGACCATCAGAATAATGGTACAATGTTCATTTATTTATTTATTCTTTTTCTATTGACTTGAGAAACACCATTTAATGAACTCTTAGAAGTGTCCTTTCAAGTGTATGTCTATTCACTATTTATTGTAATGAACACTTTAAAAACCACATTATCTTCTCTAAATCAGCTCAAGCATCTCGTCAAACGCTGTCAGTGAATCTAACGGTTACTGTGTCTGCTATATCGCCCCCAATGAACACTCACGACCAACCAGGAGGTCGTCACATGGACCCACCTTTTACTGATGGTGAGACATTAGATGTATTAGTATTTCAGCAAAGTGATATAAGATTTAGGATTACCAAATGCAAACCTACTGTAGTATGGCACATTATGAAACAAACGCACTGATTGGTTCTCCTGGTTGCTGCAGGTGACGTGTTACACTCCGTTTATGGATGGGGAAGGAACATGTCTCAGCTTTGGGACAGAGATGAACAACACGATGAAGAGGAGAAAAATGTACGTCTGAAGATGAAGAAGGAAAAAGCTGGAAGAAGGAGGAAAAGATCCCGTCATGCTGGTCATTAGAGGGGCTAAAGATCTGACCAGCATGTGTCAGATCAAACATTAAAAATAATATTCATAGTATTTTCATTATTTTGTACTTTTTGCTTTACTAATTTTAAGATGCGGTCACAGTTACCATTTTGCTAATTTGTGCAGACAAAGTGCAGTCATTTCAATGGAAATTTACACAGAAGTTTACCCAAGCAGATTTTACACTGGGTTCAAGTTGGTCAAGCAAATTCACTGCTTGGTTTGAAAGTGACTCCTGAGTTGTGCAGCACTAAACTGATGAAAATCTTTGTGACCGCAACTTTATTGCATGTTCACTAACAAAATAAGTTTGTTGTGTGTTTATTAACAAAATAAGTGCATGTTCCCTAAAAAAAAAAAAAGTTTATTGTGTTTACTGATAAAATAAGCTGCTTTTATATGCTACTAAATTAATCCAAAACTGCAGTATTAAAAGGATAATTCACCCAAAAATAAAAATTACCCCATTATTTACTCATCCAGTGTATTTGCCTTTCTTCTTTCAATGTCTTCCAAGCTTTATAATGGGAGTTAATGGGGGTCAAGACTTTAAAGCAAAATAAAGTGCATCCATCCAACATAAAAAAGTGCTCAACACAATGTGTTTGTGTAAGAAAAATATCATCTGTCTCATCTGTCATCTCAAGCTTCTGTTAAGTGTTGTGCATGTGTTCACAAGAGAGTGACGTCCAGCAGATGACGTAGGCGTAGCGTAAGCTCTGGTTGGGGCTGTCCACACCAAGAATGATAACTATATCAATGACTACAAGTTTTATGAGAATAGAGAAAATCATACCACAACTTTAACAATAACAACACAGAAGAACAATATCATTAAAATCACCTTCAGGACAAATTTTTGTTCAATAGGTTGTGGGCACTATAGCTGTAGTAGAACTGGTAAGTGGACCATCCAAGAACTTTTGGGATTCTCAATTTAACAATACAATTTGGGAGACATTCATTCTAATTCAGAATTTGATTTAAGACAGTATGTAAATGGAGATTACAGTATCCAGCAACAGTTATGGTTATCTTTATAGCAAATCTTCTTGGTGTGACCGGGCCTTTAGTAGGAATGGGCATTTATAGTGTTTAAAAATGGTAGTATCATCAAGGCAAACTATTATTGGATTAATTTAGCATTTTTGTTCATTGAATTTGAGGATTATTCATTATCACTTTTGGTGTATTATCACTTTATCAATACTGTCACGATCATTAGCTGGAGTGCCCATGAGCTTCCGTAGAGGGCACTCCACTCAGGACTCATTCTGAACTCCATTTCCCATCCTGCCACATTCCTCTGATGTACTGTAGCATATACTCTATTTCTGTAAACTTAAAGGGACATTTTCCCCAAAAATGAAAATTCTTTCATTAAATAATCACCATCAAGCCATTCCAAATTCAATCATCTCCTGAACACAAATTAATATCATTTTGATTTAGATTTTTCTCTGAAACTCGATTTACAGCAATGGTAACAGTCAAGGCACAGAACATCGTTAAAATAGTCAGTGTGTTATCAGTGGTTCAACCGTAATTTTACTAAGCTACGAGAATACTTTCTGCATAGACTAATCAACAATTCTTCCCCTTCGTGTGACCCTAGGCTCCATTATATAGAGTAAAACAGTGTACATATCTTTCTGTGCCTGGGAACATTTCAGTTACATTGCTGTTTATGAAGTGTTGGAAAGCTCCTGGATTTCATAAGAATACACAGATTCATTAACAGAGGTTGTATGAGTTATTGTCTGTCATATTCATTTTAGACCTCCCATTCAATTGTATTAAACTAAGAGAGATGTTCTGTTTTTCTAAAATTCTTAATTTGTGTTCATCTGATAAATGAAAGTCAAATATTGGATGTCATGAGGGTGGAAAGAATTAAGTTTCCTTTAAATCTCTTTCCCTGTATTTGTGTGTGTGTGTGTGTGTTCCATTGTGCAGAATTTGAAATGTTGTTGTTGGACTACATGTATGTGTTTGACCTTTGCATTTTGTTTCGTTTTCTCCCTTTAACAAAACTACTGTATATCTGTTCAGTACTTCTACTTTTTAAATACTCGAGTACATTTAAAGTTGTACTTTTTTCTAACTTTAACTCAAATTGTACCTGTACTTGTACTTTTAAGTAAGTAAAATTTTCACTAAGTTTCTGTGCTTTCACTTGAGTCAAATTGTTGAGTATTTTTTACACACAAACTTCTCTTCACAAGACATGAAAGTGAGTAAATGATGACAGTGTGACATTTTTGGGTGAACTATGACTTCAAAAATTGACACAGTACCATACAAAGTGCCAGCAAAACAATGAGCAGCGAATACTGAATGAAACTGGGAAAGAAAGCTTTCTGTTTTCATTCAGGGTCATCATGTCTGTGCTTCCTCTCTCCTCTCAGCTCTGGAGTCCGCATTTTTTTGCCTCCCAGCTAACTCTCACAATGACCTCTAGTGGACAGGAGAGAAAACAAATAAGTCTACTATAGATCAAGCATTACAAGTTTCTGCAAACACATTTGCAGTCCTACAATATGTTTTGCTTAAGACCACATGCATTGGCTTCTAAACAGTTTTTCCAAACATCAGCTGTCACAATGTTTTTGGTTTGTGTTGGATTTGAAGAGTTCAGTTTTGGCTCCAAATAATGTACACCTCTGCTGTGAGGACATAACTGAAGATATGAAGACATTTTGGTGTACTACCAAAATTAGAATTCAAATGTATTTATTCTAAGTAAAATCAAAACTTATTAAATTTATATTACATTTGGTGCATTCAAAATGCGCATAGATTTTAAATAGTTTCCAGAAAAGTTGTTTCCCCCCAAAAAACAGAAGTGATAATTTGGCTGATATGTGGAAATGTTGTACACAAGATCTCTTAAGTTTGAGAAACCTGATTTCAGAAGCTGTTTGGCATTGAAATCAAAGTGAAACTAAATAAAAGAACAAAGATAGTAAATCTCACTCCATGTTACACTAATTAAAGTTTTGAAAACATTATTTAATGATTATAGATCTGTATTTTCAGAAATTATACAAGAATATCTGTAATAAAGAAGAAATATCTATAAATGAGCAAAGATCTGCAAGGAGTGTGTTACAGATAATAACAGTTCAGCTGTAAGGACTTCATAACCAAAACCATAAATGCAAAACATTTTTTCCCAGAGCAACAAACAGGAACTGTAAGAGTCCCAGCCTTTTTATTTGCATCAGCTTCAGTTAAAACCATTTGATGTTTGCAGAAGTGACAGACAAACGGCTGAAGGAGGACTGGGAATATTTCAAGCAGCACTATCTATTTCGCGCTGGTCGATATAAAGAGTTAAATTTAAAGCTGGCTGACAGAGTACATATTTTTTCTTGTATGTCAGAAAGGATGTGTCCATAATTTCGACATAAAGGGAGGAACCGAGAAGACCAGCACAGAACAAACAACTATCATGAATGGACATCATTTAAGTGAACTTCATAAAAGCGAGTGTGCTTTTTACAAGTTCACAAGAGAAAAACTAATTCTGTTATGTACAGGTAAACTAAACTTTTAAACAGAAATGGAAGACTGTCCAGATCCAGCTACAGAAGGAGAACTTCTTGAAATACGGCGTGACACAGAAGGTTGGAGAAAACTCAAATACTTTGTTTTGAATTTTGTTTCAATTAATTATAGTTTTATTGGAATATGAGAAGATTATGTGGATTTTCTGTTATAAAACAAAAAGTTAAATTTGGCCGCCCCAATATGTCTGACGTAATGTCCGTAAAGCTTACTTTCGGAAAGTGACAAGATGGCGTTTGCAAGTGAAGACGTAAAGGTAACATTTTAATACAGCCATGAAGTCCTAAAAGTTTCTGTACTGCAGCTTCTAGGGACATTTTTGTGTGTTCAAGTCAAGATGAAAGTCATATTGCATTAAATATCAAGTAGCGGTTTGTGTCAGTCGTGAGAAATGTATCAGTCATCTCTTAGTCATTCTGGATTCACAAAACCACCATTATGACTGGAGATACACTCTACTGACCACCTAGACCACCAAAATGCTAGTGCTAAATTATTATTGATAACTGTTAAACCTTAAAAAGATTATTGCATTTGGTTAATTTCTCTTTTTTAAGTCTGTAGTAAATTATCCAACTGTACATATTTCAAAACGTAGCATTAGCAATGGATTGTGGAACGGAACAAAAGAAAGGGGTGCCCAAGGTGCGGGTGACTGGTGGTTTGGCGTGTGGTTGGCATTATAATGCCTTTTAGTCGTATCAAATGTACTATACAGAGTCTGTAAGATTGTATATGTTACATACTAGTCTAAATTTTCAATAGTATTTGTTAGATGCCAGATGTATTATGTATTTTAAGCTTTGACTCTGGATAAATGTTTGCAGGCAAAATCCATTCATTCCAATAAGCATCCACGCAAAAGCTAGTTTTGTGCAGATTTCACCATGGATTCAAGTTAGTCATGTGAATTTGCTGTGCTGACCAACAGCAAACTGTTTTTTAAGTTGCTTCTGTGTGATCTGTGCATCATACTGTTCATTTAATGAAATATTTCAGCTTTTTCATTAGCTATTGCTGGTCACAGTTACACAGTTATTACATAAGTACTATGTGTTTTATTAAAGGTTTCCGAACCATGTCAAGATAATCCGTATGGATTTAATGGTGTGGTTGTGTTTGGAGATGAAACCTATAGCATGACTCCAGGAATTATCCCAGATATGACTGGCTACAATCAATACCTTACTAGGTAAGTCTGTAAAATTAAATGAAAGAAATGAATGTGATGCAGGCTACACTACTGACCACCATAGTACCATCATGCACTGCAAACAATTTACTCATTTACTCATCAAGGTTTTTTTTTTTTTCTTCATCAGAACAGATTTTAAGAAATTAACCATTACATCACTTGCTCACAAGTGGATCCTCTGAAGTGAATGGGTGCCGTCAGAATGAGCAATGTTATGAATAGAAGACACATATTTTAGCAGAAAGCAGTTTGAAGATAAAAATATCTTGATGGATAGGTTTCTTACATACACACAGCTTTTCACTTCATAAAACATGAACTGATGTCCTAGAGTCGTGTGGATTGTTGTGATGTTTTTATCAGCTGTTGGACTGACGGTACCCATTCAATGCAGAGGATCCATTTGTGAGCACATTATGTAACGCAAAAAAACTCATCTACATCTTGGATGACCTGAGAGTGAAAACATCTTCAGCAAATTTTCATTTTTGGATGAACTATTCCTTTACAGGCTAGAAGGCTTAGTTTGCAGTCTAAGTTAATTGCTAATTATTTGTTTTCTTAACATTTGTTTTCCACAGAATGTTTTTTTTTTTTTTTTACATTGAACTTATTTTTTACTCTTTGCAACAGACGTGGAAACGGCTTCATTGCTGGAGTCATTAATGCAGACCATCAGAATAATGGTACAATGTTCATTTATTTATTTATTCTTTTTCTATTGACTTGAGAAACACCATTTAATGAACTCTTAGAAGTGTCCTTTCAAGTGTATGTCTATTCACTATTTATTGTAATGAACACTTTAAAAACCACATTATCTTCTCTAAATCAGCTCAAGCATCTCGTCAAACGCTGTCAGTGAATCTAACGGTTACTGTGTCTGCTATATCGCCCCCAATGAACACTCACGACCAACCAGGAGGTCGTCACATGGACCCACCTTTTACTGATGGTGAGACATTAGATGTATTAGTATTTCAGCAAAGTGATATAAGATTTAGGATTACCAAATGCAAACCTACTGTAGTATGGCACATTATGAAACAAACGCACTGATTGGTTCTCCTGGTTGCTGCAGGTGACGTGTTACACTCCGTTTATGGATGGGGAAGGAACATGTCTCAGCTTTGGGACAGAGATGAACAACACGATGAAGAGGAGAACAATGTACGTCTGAAGATGAAGAAGGAAAAAGCTGGAAGAAGGAGGAAAAGATCCCGTCATGCTGGTCATTAGAGGGGCTAAAGATCTGACCAGCATGTGTCAGATCAAACATTAAAAATAATATTCATAGTATTTTCATTATTTTGTACTTTTTGCTTTACTAATTTTAAGATGCGGTCACAGTTACCATTTTGCTAATTTGTGCAGACAAAGTGCAGTCATTTCAATGGAAATTTACACAGAAGTTTACCCAAGCAGATTTTACACTGGGTTCAAGTTGGTCAAGCAAATTCACTGCTTGGTTTGAAAGTGACTCCTGAGTTGTGCTTCAAACAGCACTAAACTGATGAAAATCTTTGTGACCGCAACTTTATTGCATGTTCACTAACAAAATAAGTTTGTTGTGTGTTTATTAACAAAATAAGTGCATGTTCCCTAAAAAAAAAAAAAGTTTATTGTGTTTACTGATAAAATAAGCTGCTTTTATATGCTACTAAATTAATCCAAAACTGCAGTATTAAAAGGATAATTCACCCAAAAATAAAAATTACCCCATTATTTACTCATCCAGTGTATTTGCCTTTCTTCTTTCAATGTCTCCCAAGCTTTATAATGGGAGTTAATGGGGGTCAAGACTTTAAAGCAAAATAAAGTGCATCCATCCAACATAAAAAAGTGCTCAACACAATGTGTTTGTGTAAGAAAAATATCATCTGTCTCATCTGTCATCTCAAGCTTCTGTTAAGTGTTGTGCATGTGTTCACAAGAGAGTGACGTCCAGCAGATGATGTAGGTGTAGCGTAAGCTCTGGTTGGGGCTGTCCACACCAAGAATGATAACTATATCAATGACTACAAGTTTTATGAGAATAGAGAAAATCATACCACAACTTTAACAATAACAACACAGAAGAACAATATCATTAAAATCACCTTCAGGACAATTTTTTGTTCAATAGGTTGTGGGCACTATAGCTGTAGTAGAACTGGTAAGTGGACCATCCAAGAACTTTTGGGATTCTCAATTTAACAATACAATTTGGGAGACATTCATTCTAATTCAGAATTTGATTTAAGACAGTATGTAAATGGAGATTACAGTATCCAGCAACAGTAATGGTTATCTTTATAGCAAATCTTCTTGGTGTGACCGGGCCTTTAGTAGGAATGGGCATTTATAGCGTTTAAAAATGGTAGTATCATCAAGGCAAACTATTATTGGATTAATTTAGCATTTTTGTTCATTGAATTTGAGGATTATTCATTATCACTTTTGGTGTATTATCACTTTATCAATACTGTCACGATCATTAGCTGGAGTGCCCATGAGCTTCCGTAGAGGGCACTCCACTCAGGACTCATTCTGAACTCCATTTCCCATCCTGCCACATTCCTCTGATGTACTGTAGCATATACTCTATTTCTGTAAACTTAAAGGGACATTTTCCCCAAAAAAGAAAATTCTTTCATTAAATAATCACCATCAAGCCATTCCAAATTCAATCATCTCCAGAACACAAATTAATATCATTTTGATTTAGATTTTTCTCTGAAACTCGATTTACAGCAATGGTAACAGTCAAGGCACAGAACATCGTTAAAATAGTCAGTGTGTTATCAGTGGTTCAACCGTAATTTTACTAAGCTACGAGAATACTTTCTGCATAGACTAATCAACAATTCTTCCCCTTCGTGTGACCCTAGGCTCCATTATATAGAGTAAAACAGTGTACATATCTTTCTGTGCCTGGGAACATTTCAGTTACATTGCTGTTTATGAAGTGTTGGAAAGCTCCTGGATTTCATAAGAATACACAGATTCATTAACAGAGGTTGTATGAGTTATTGTCTGTCATATTCATTTTAGACCTCCCATTCAATTGTATTAAACTAAGAGAGATGTTCTGTTTTTCTAAAATTCTTAATTTGTGTTCATCTGATAAATGAAAAGTCAAATATTGGATGTCATGAGGGTGGAAAGAATTAAGTTTCCTTTAAATCTCTTTCCCTGTATTTGTGTGTGTGTGTTCCATTGTGCAGAATTTGAAATGTTGTTGTTGGACTACATGTATGTGTTTGACCTTTGCATTTTGTTTCGTTTTCTCCCTTTAACAAAACTACTGTATATCTGTTCAGTACTTCTACTTTTTAAATACTCGAGTACATTTAAAGTTGTACTTTTTTCTAACTTTAACTCAAATTGTACCTGTACTTGTACTTTTAAGTAAGTAAAATTTTCACTAAGTTTCTGTGCTTTCACTTGAGTCAAATTGTTGAGTATTTTTTACACACAAACTTCTCTTCACAAGACATGAAAGTGAGTAAATGATGACAGTGTGACATTTTTGGGTGAACTATGACTTCAAAAATTGACACAGTACCATACAAAGTGCCAGCAAAACAATGAGCAGCGAATACTGAATGAAACTGGGAAAGAAAGCTTTCTGTTTTCATTCAGGGTCATCATGTCTGTGCTTCCTCTCTCCTCTCAGCTCTGGAGTGTGGAGTCCGCATTTTTTTGCCTCCCAGCTAACTCTCACAATGACCTCTAGTGGACAGGAGAGAAAACAAATAAGTCTACTATAGATCAAGCATTACAAGTTTCTGCAAACACATTTGCAGTCCTACAATATGTTTTGCTTAAGACCACATGCATTGGCTTCTAAACAGTTTTTCCAAACATCAGCTGTCACAATGTTTTTGGTTTGTGTTGGATTTGAAGAGTTCAGTTTTGGCTCCAAATAATGTACACCTCTGCTGTGAGGACATAACTGAAGATATGAAGACATTTTTGGTGTACTACCAAAATTAGAATTCAAATGTATTTATTCTAAGTAAAATCAAAACTTATTAAATTTATATTACATTTGGTGCATTCAAAATGCGCATAGATTTTAAATAGTTTCCAGAAAAGTTGTTTCCCCCCAAAAAACAGAAGTGATAATTTGGCTGATATGTGGAAATGTTGTACACAAGATCTCTTAAGTTTGAGAAACCTGATTTCAGAAGCTGTTTGGCATTGAAATCAAAGTGAAACTAAATAAAAGAACAAAGATAGTAAATCTCACTCCATGTTACACTAATTAAAGTTTTGAAAACATTATTTAATGATTATAGATCTGTATTTTCAGAAATTATACAAGAATATCTGTAATAAAGAAGAAATATCTATAAATGAGCAAAGATCTGCAAGGAGTGTGTTACAGATAATAACAGTTCAGCTGTAAGGACTTCATAACCAAAACCATAAATGCAAAACATTTTTTCCCAGAGCAACAAACAGGAACTGTAAGAGTCCCAGCCTTTTTATTTGCATCAGCTTCAGTTAAAACCATTTGATGTTTGCAGAAGTGACAGACAAACGGCTGAAGGAGGACTGGGAATATTTCAAGCAGCACTATCTATTTCGCGCTGGTCGATATAAAGAGTTAAATTTAAAGCTGGCTGACAGAGTACATATTTTTTCTTGTATGTCAGAAAGGATGTGTCAACAAATTCCACATAAAGGGAGGAACCGAGAAGACCAGCACAGAACAAACAACTATCCTGAATGGACATCATTTAAGTGAACTTCATAAAAGCGAGTGTGCTTTTTACAAGTTCACAAAAGAAAAACGAATTCTGTTATTTACAGGTAAACTAAACTTTTAAACAGAAATGGAAGACTGTCCAGATCCAGCTACAGAAGGAGAACTTCTTGAAATACGGCGTGACACAGAAGGTAGGAAAGGACCCAATGTCAAATACTTTGATTAAATAAATTGATTTAGTTTATTTGAATATGAGAAGATAACATGGATTTTCTTTGTGTTGTAAAACAAAAGGTTAAATTTGTCCACCTCAATACGTATGACGTCATCACGTAATGTGTACGTGTACATCACGTGACGTGCAAATGCAGTAGTGTCAAGAGTGAAACAAGAATGGCCTTTGCAAGTGACCAAGACGTAAAGGTACAATTTTTAATACAGCTAGGTAGTCCAAAAATTATTATTTTATTTTATTTTTTAAATAGGAGGAAGAAGAGTAAGCCTGTTACAAATCATTTCTTAATGGCGTGTAACTTTCTTTACCGCTGCTTTCAGTTTCTCACATGGTGAAAGCATGAGCCTGTTTGTAAACAATTGTTGTGCACCACGCAGCTGAGTTGGTCATTTTTAGTCTTTGTGTAATGATTACAATAAGTGATGACAATTGTGTTTACTCCTTCTCTTCTCTATCACCGCTTCCGGGGCATGATTCATTTACGCCATTTTGTGTGTTGTAGTCAAGATGAAAGTCATATTGCATTAAATATCAAATAGCGGTTTGTGTCAGTCGTGAGAAATGTATCAGTCATCTCTTAGTCATTCTGGATTCACAAAACAACCATTATGACTGGAGATACACTCTACTGACCACCTTTATAAAATGCTAGTGCTAAATTATTATTGATAACTTTCAAAAATTCAAAAAGACTTTTCCATTCGTTCATTTCTTTCTTTATTTTAAGTCTGTAGTAAATTATCCCACTGTACATATTTCAAAACGTAGCATTAGCCATGGATTGCGGAACGGACCAAAAAAAAAGCTATTTCATTAGCTATTGCTGGTCACAGTTACACAGTTATTACATAAGTACTATGTGTTTTATTAAAGGTTTCCGAACCATGTCAAGATAATCCGTATGGATTTAATGGTGTGGTTGTGTTCGGAGATAAAACCTATAGCATGACTCCAGGAATTATCCCAGATATGACTGGCTTCAATCAATACCTTACTAGGTAAGTCAAGTGGATCCTCTGAAGTGCATGGGTGCAGTCAGAATGAGCAATGTTATGAATTGAAGACACATACTGTAGCAGAAAGCAGTTTGAAGATAAAAATATCTTGATGGATAGGTTTCTTACATACACACAGCTTTTCACTTCATAAAACATGAACTGATGTCCTGGAGTCCTGTGGATTGTTGTGATGTTTTTATCAGCTGATGGATTGATGGTACCCATTCAGTGCAGAGGATCCATTTGTGAGCACATTATGTAACGCAAACAAAATCATCTACATCTTGGATGACCTGAGAGTGAAAACATCTTCAGCAAATTTTCATTTTTGGATGAACTATTCCTTTTAGAGCTGCAACTAACGACTATTTTTTATGTCGACTAATCTAACGATTATTTTTTTCGATTAGTCGACTAATCTAACGATTATTTTTATTACAATAAATAATCGAATGTTCTTTTTTTTTATTAGCTAATGATTCCTTTGGATAACTTTACCAAAAAAAATATAAGTACAACTTCTAATATAATATTTCAGCCTTTATTCATTTTCAACTTATGTGGTTGAAGTTTTCACAGTATAAAATAAATAAGAGGCAAAGAAAATTATTTTACAATGGTAAATATGAGCTTATGATAGCATTTATAATTAAACCACAGTAGCCATACATTTACAGTTGTCTGAGACGTCATGAAATGTTCTTTAGCATCACAAACCATAAAATGTAGTCAGGGTTCTGCTATGGTTTAGCATGGTTTCCAGAGATCTGGAGCTGATTCGGGGTAGCTCGGTGGTTTGTGACTGTTGTCTCGCGCCGCACTGTCTTTTAATGGGCCGTTCACATATCACGTCTATTGCGCGCTCAAGTTCGTTATTTCCAACGTAGGAAGAGACTCGCTCTTTTTTTCCAGGCGTGTCCGCATCGCATCGAGTTAAAAAAATCTCAACTTTTCAGAATGCCGCAAGCGCAAGAATATCAGACCTGAACCAGGAAGTTGGTCACCAGATCACACGGTAACCAGTTAAACCGTAACACCGGAGAGCGCCAAGTTGTTTTCCTCTGAGGTGCTCGCGCATCGCAGTGCTGCCGTGGTTCACCATATCGGTTTTACAAAGGGAACAAAGGGCCATTTTATTTGTCCTCTGTTTAAAGTATTCACATACTTTTGATAACAATGGTCTCTGTTTTTGTGATAGAATGCAACTTTCTCCATTCCCAGTATGCCATTACGCGAGATGTAAACAAACAGTGTGACGCGTCGACGCATTTCACACACATCGACGTATTTTTGTAGTCGACGTAATCGATGACGTCGACGCGTTGTTGCAGCACTAATTCCTTTACAGGCTAGAAAGCTTAGTTTGCAGTCTATGTTAATTTCTAATTATTTGTTTTCTGAACATTTGTTTTTCATAGAAGGGATTTTATTTTTTTTTTGAGTGAACTTATTTTTTATTCTTTGCAACAGACGTGGAAACGGCTTCATTACTGGAATCATTAATGCAGACCATCAGAATAATGGTACAATGTTCATTTACTTATTTATTCTTTTTCTATTGACTTGAGAAACACCATTTAATGAACTCTTAGAAGTGTCATTTCAAGTGTATGTCTATTCACAATTTATTGTACTGAACACTTTAAAAACCACATTATCTTCTCTAAATCAGCTCAAGCATCTCGTCAAACGCTGTCAGTGAATGTAACGGTTACTGTGTCTGCTATATCGCCCCCAATGAACACTCACGACCAACCAGGAGGTCGTCACATGGACCCACCTTTTACTGATGGTGAGACATTAGATGTATTAGTATTTCAGCAAAGTGATATAAGATTTAGGATTACCAAATGCAAATCTACTGTAGTATGGCACATTATGAAACAAACGCACTGATTGGTTCTCCTGGTTGCTGCAGGTGACGTGTTACACTCCGTTTATGGATGGGAAAGGAACATGTCTCAGCTTTGGGACAGAGATGAACAACACGAGGAAGAGGAGAAAAATGTACGTCTGAAGATGAGGAAGAAAAAAGCTGGAAGAAGGAGGAAAAGATCCCGTCATGCTGGTCATTAGAGGGGCTAAAGATCTGACCAGCATGTGTCAGATCAAACATTAAAAATAATATTCATAGTATTTTCATTATTTTGTACTTTTTGCTTTACTAATTTTAAGATGCGGTCATATTTACAATTTGGTGAATTTTTGTAGGCAAAATCCAGTCATCTACACAGTCATCTACACAGAAGTTTACCCAAGCAGATTTTACACGGGGTTCACGTTGGTCAAGCAAATTCACTGCTTGGTTTGAAAGTGACTCCTGAGTTGTGCTTCAAACAGCACTACACTGATGAAAATGGACAATGTACCTTTTCTTTTTGCCTGCATAATTTCACTAATGTGACAGCAACTTTATTGTGTTAACCCTAAACTTTAGTATACTGTGTATTTACTAACAAAATAATCAGCTTTTTCAATGTACTGAACTAATCCACATCTGCAGTGTTAAAGGTATAATCCACCAAAATAAATAAAGAATAATTTACTCAGCCTCTTGCTGTCCTAGGTATATATGACTTTCTTCTTTCAGACAAATACAATCAGAGTTATATTAAAAATATGATAGGAAACGTGGAGTTATAACTCTCGAGAAGAGATTTATGACAGATAATATAAGTTACTAAATTAATACACGATTTTGATCTCTCCAAGTGATCATATTTACCATGTTTACTATAGTGACGTTAATGTTTAGCGTACATAGTCTTTTACATCACTTAAAATATTTCTGCACTCCCAAACCATTATTATATTTTGATGACATATGCTACGCAGAGCTAAACTCTCAAGACGAGACTTATGACAGATAAAATATGTTACTAAATATATTCACGATTGTGATGGAGAATAAGAAGCTGACATGATTTCTCCTGGTTGCATTTACCATGTTTACTGTGGTAACGTTAATGTATAGCGTGCATAATCTTTTACATCGCTTATAAATATTTCTGCCTTGTATGGTGATTATAATTCACATCAGATCCAATTTATTTCAAACACTAAAATAAAGTTTTGAGCTTAGCCTAGCTAGGCTTTTCTCCGCTGCCATTTTCTCTGGCCTATCGTGGCCTAACTCTCAGCATGACCTATCGTGGCCTCTATGACTGTCCATCCTATCGTGGCCTCTATCACTGTCCATCCTATTGTGGCCTCTATCAGTGTCCGCACTATCGTGGCCTCTATGACTGTCCATCCTATCGTGGCCTCTATCAGTGTCCGCACTATCGTGGCCTCTATCACTGTCTGGCCTACCTTGGCCTCTATCACTATCCGGCCTATTGTGGTCCATCTCCTCTACTCTATAAGCTAAATCCTTTTAAGATCCAACCTGATACATTGTTAAAAGCTTTCATAATCACTTTTATTTTGACTATCTATTTGCAATTACTGGTGGTGGTGAGATACTATTCATATTACCACTTTCAACCAATGGTTTTCCCTTTGTTTGCCTATCTAAAGCCCTATTCGGATGGGAATAGTTTTACAGGGGGTCGTTAGAGAAATGTGTGTTTCACAGACGTACTTGGTGATTTTAATCCCGTCCGAATCTGCCACGTCTGTGTTTTTCTCACACAACCTCTGTGATAATTCCAGAGCAAATTACCTACTGTTTTTCAGCAAACTCAGTGATCCTCTGAGAAAACTAATCCCGTCCAAATGCGAATGTCTGTGATTGCCGGTGATATTTTATTTCACAACGCATTTCCTTGTGTGTTTTGGCCAACGTGAATTACCGTAGATGCTCTTACTGCACGCATGTTTGATATATTTGCTTACCGGCAAAGAAATAATAATAAAAAATACTAAAATCAAGAGCAAGATCAAGTAAACTGTCAATACCTGCTATTGTAATATCAGCATCAGGTAAGATTACTCATGTTCATTTATGTACTCAGTTACATAATGTTTTAATTACATTTAATTAAAAAAAAGGAAAAACAAGTTAAACTAAAGGAACCACACATTAACATGGTTTTGCTATACTAGCCAATTAGTATTTATTGTGTAATAATACTAATGGCAATCATTCTAAATGAATGCAATGCACACATACGTATGATCTCTGTGACGCCCAGATGCACAAATCAGACCCTCCCACCTCTGTAATAAACACGGAGATGTTAGTCCCGTCCGAATTGGTACATGAAAATCACAGACGTCAGGTGGTAAGAATCGAAACTCAAACGTAGTTTAGAAAACTAGTCCCGTCCGAATAGGGCTTAAGTGTCATTTTCTTTATGTATTCTATTTCTCTGGCCTTCCCCTCGTGGTATTCTTTCTGAGCCTATCTTCCTTTTAGGTTTACCCTTTGTAGCTATGTGGTAAATCTTCTATGGCCAACCCGGGGCCATTTTCCTCAGTATGGCCTCATGGGTCTCTATCACTGTCTGGGCTATAGTGGCCCCTATCAATATCCAGCCTTCTTGGCCTCTATTACTATCTATTCTATGGTTGCCTCTCTCTCTGAGGCTCTGCGGTCCATCTTCGGTGTCTCGCTTCCCTCAATCATCTAAGTGTAATTTCCTTCTGCAGCCCATTTCTCTGGCCTTCTCCTCTGTGGCCCGCCGGGACCGTTCCCCTCGGTGGCCCGCTGGGGCCTTTTCTGCGGCCTATCATGGCCTCTCTCTCTCTGAGGCTCTGTGGTCTATCTTCATTGCCATATAAGCTCATACTTTAGCTATAATCTGATGTTGTATTCTTATGTCTGGCTATTTATCTCAGTTTATCTCTTTTCATTCATGTTCCAGGATCTTCTAAGAAATACTTCACCTGGTGCGCATTACATTTTTCATCTTTCTTTTGGAGTAGGCTCCGCCCTGCCTTCGTCTTCGGCAGGATTAGCTGGTATCTACAAACTTCAGATCTACGCTACGGATGGGACCTACGCCAAAATAATTCTGTTTTTGTATGTTTTTGTAAAAAAAAACTTCAGTCTTATCTACTCCTCCTGAGTCTTTCTGGTAGAACTTACAAAATCACCCACTATACTGTACATTGTGATATAGCCTGATTTGTTGGTCTGCTAGACTGGATTGCTTTCCACTACAGATGAACTGCTCCAGAGTCCAGAGTTTGTTTTCAATTGCTTTGGTGCAGATCTGAGCATAATTGCTTGTGTTCACATATGCCCAAACTAACCAAGCTAAGGTGGGAACATGCCAGGCTCCAAAGCAACGGGGCAGGTGTGAAAGCACCTCAATCTTCCATTTCAGTTAGCCAGTGTTGTGCTACATCCAAACCAGAAATGGCCCTAATCTGCTTTATTATGTATGGAGCATTTTTGCCCTGTCACTGGCTGGCCTTACACACTGATTAGCCAGTGTTGACTGATTTGCAAAAAGTGGACTAAATCGTAATTTACTATTTGGGCAATATTTATCATTTTTGTGGGCCATATGTGGGCCACTTTAGGCTCACAGCCACATTAGCCAGTGTTTGCTGTGCCATATCTTTTTGAAAACTGGCCAAGATACATTTTAGGAAAACTGGGCTACATTTGTGGCATCATATCAAGAAACTCTACCGACCTCAGTGTGTATCAGTCTCTCCTCTCTTCCTTCTCTGCAAATGTCTTCACGGCTAAATCATCCTACTACCACAACAAAATTAAAAGCTGTTGTGACGCTCGGAAACTCTTCAAGACTTTCTCTTCTCTTCTTAATCCTCCGCCACCACCTCCTCCATCGACTCTTACAGCGGACGACTTTGCAGTTTTCTTCACAAATAAGATAAGATCCATCAGTGACCAATTCTCCACACCGCAGACTGAGGACAACTTCACAATGACCGATGCACACTCTTTCTCCTCCTTCTCCCCACTCTCAGAGATGGACATCTCCAAACTTCTCCTGTCCAATCATCCTACTACTTTTCTACTTGATCCGATCCCCACTCACCTCCTTCAAACAATCTCTTCTTCAGTAATAACTTCGCTCACTCACATTATCAAACTCCTCTCTTCACTCTGGAACATTTCCCTCAGCATTCAAGCAGGCTCGGGTAAGCCCACTGCTCAAGAAACCATCTCTAAATCCAGCGCTTCTTGAAAACTACAGACCGGTATCCCTTGTTCCATTCATTGCAAAGACACTTGAGCGAGCTGTGTTCAACCAGCTTTCTATGTTCCTTGTACAGAACAACCTCCTGGACAGCAACCAATCTCGCTTCAAAAGTGGCCACTCAACTGAGACTGCTCTCGGTTACTGAAGCCCTGCGACTAGCAAAAGCAGCTTCAAAAGCAGCTTCATCTTACTGGACCTGTCTGCTGCTTTTGACACTGTTAAAGGGGGGGTGAAATGCTCGTTTTCACTCAATATCCTGTTAATCTTGAGTACCTATAGAGTAGTACTGAATCCTTCATAACTCCAAAAAGTCTTTAGTTTTATTATATTCATAAGAGAAAGATAGTCTGTACCGATTTTTCCCGGAAAAACACGAGTGCCTGGAGGCGTGATGTGTGGGCGGAGCTAAAGAATCACGAGCGCGAGTAGGCTTTTGTGTTGAGCACGTCTGGAAGCTGTAACACTGTGAGGACAAAACCAACCAAAACAAACCACGGCTAACAGTCAGATTCAGCGTATATTTATGATCCAGAATCAGATCCAGAGGCTGAAATTGAACAAGAGCAGCATCAGCAATCAGTCTCTATGTGGTATGTACTGAAACTGTATATATTTGCTTAGCGGTTTTGGAAAATGACTAAGTTCCACTTTCTTTGTCGTCTTTTTTTTTCTTTTAAGCTGTAGATGTGGAAAGTGCAGTTTGATGACAACATCGCATGTTGTTTACTTGATGTGCTTACACGCGGATAGCTAAGTTAATAACACAGAGATATTTGAAGCAGTTTTACTCACCGCATGCGGTTCCAACACACGATCGTAACCCTTTTTCGTTGGGACTGCATTATCCTTAAGAAATAAGCGATGTGCAAATCCGGCGTCAAACTGGACCTTGTTGTAAAACAAGCATCTTCAAAATGCAGGGAACAAACACTTGCACAACTCCGTTGATGCTCTGTAAAAATAAACTCCATCCACTGGTCCCTTAATGCTGTTTCTCTTTTGGTAATCTGTGCAGGGTTGTCTTGCCCTGGCAACCAAAAACACACTTCTTTTGTGACATTTCGCGACGCTCTCGCTCTGATCAGTAAAGTGTGTTGTGCTCTCAGTGCTGTGCTATACGGGAGCGCGCGCTCTTCTTCTTCTCTAGTAAAGAGCGCGCGCTCTTCCGGCAGACGTGCCCTCATAACCCATATAAGGAAATTCCGCTCCATCTAACGTCACACAGAGCCATACTCGAAAAAAACTTTCCGAAACTTGTGACAAACCGGAAGGAGTATTTTTGGAACAGAAATACTCCTTCAAACGCACAACTTAATTTTTGAAACTTTGTCCATGTTTAGCATGGGAATCCAACTCTTTAACAGTGTAAAAAACTCAGTATGCATGAAATAGCATTTCACCCCCCCTTTAATCACCAGATTCTACTGTCCACCCTCAGAAAGATGGGCATCTCTAGAACTGCACTCCTGTGGGTTAAGTCCTACCTCTCTGACAGATCCTTCATTGTGTCTTGGAGAGATGATGTTTCAAAGTCACACCACCTTGCTACTGGGGTTCCCCAAGGCACAGTACTTTGATCACTTCTCTTCTCCATCTACATGACATCATTAGGATCTGTCATTCAGAAGCATGGCTTTTCTCATCACTGCTACGTTGATGACACCCAACTCTACTTCTCATTCCAGCCTGATGACCCAACGGTAGCTGCTCGCATTTCAGCCTGTCTGAGTGACATTTCTAGCTGGATGAATGACAATCACCTTCAGTTTAACCTTACGAAGACAGAACTCCTGGTGATTCCAGCTAACCCATTGCTTCATCACAACTTCTCTATACAGCTGGGCTCGTCAACCATTACTCCTTTGAGGACAGCCAGAAACCTAGGAGTTGTGATGAATCATCAGTTAAGCTTCACAGACCACATTGCTACAACGACCTGGTCCTGCAGGTTTGCCTTATACAACATTAGGAAGATTAGACCCTTCCTGTCAGAGCAAGCAACCCAACTTCTTGTCCAAGCTCTTGTTCTCTCCAGACTGGACTATTGTAATGTTCTCCTGGCAGGCCTTCCTGCATGTACTGTCAAGCCTCTGCAATTGATCCAGAATGCAGCAGCGAGGGTTGTATTCAATGAGCCAAAAAAAAAACTCATGTGACTCCTCTCCTCATCAGGTTACACTGGCTACCAGTAGCCACTCGCATCAAATTCAAGGTACTGATGCTTGCCTACAAGACGACCACTGGCACGGCACCAACATACCTAAACTTCTTATGTGCCCTCCAGAAGTTTGCACTCTGCAAGTGAATGACGCCTTGTGGTGCCATCCCAAAGACGTTCCAAATCACTCTCACGGACCTTTTCCTGGACTGTGCCCAGCTGGTGGAATGACCTCCCAATCTCAATTCGTACAGCTGAGTCTTTACTCATTTTCAAGAAACATCTAAAGACTCATCTTTTTCGCCTGCACTTAACCAACTAATACCAGCACTTTTCCTTTTCCTGTCTTTTCATTTATAAAAAAAAAAAACTGGCTATGCGTTCTAAACTAGACTAACTGAGACTAGACTAACTTGTCATGGCACTTGTATACTGTTGTTGTTCTCTTGTTGACCAGACTGCTTCTATTGTTCTCTTTTGTAAGTCGCTTTGGATAAAAGCGTCTGCTAAATGATTAAATGTAAATGTAAATGTAATATGCAGGCCAGTTTAGGCTCACAACCACATTAGCCAGTACATATTGTACCACAATTTTGCCAAAACTGGCCCAGGTATTTTTCAAGATAACTGGGCCACATTTGTTGCTTCACATGCAGGCCACTTTAGACTCACAGCCACATTTAGCCAGGTGCTTACTGTGCCATATCTTTGCAAAAACCATCTCAGACACATTTTAATATACTTGGGCCACATTTGCTGAAACATATTAACGATTAGATTCATCATTATTATCATTATGCACAGTGCAAGTATAGAGCTAATGAAATGCAAAACTGTGGACCACATTTGGTTTACACTCTAACAGCCACCCGGATGGGGTAGCTTGTACCACATTTTTGCCAAAGGGGGCCCAATTTTGGTTGGCAAAATTTAGGCCATATTCACTATTTACCACATGGGCCACTTTGGGGTCACATTCAGATTACACATTGCTGTAAACACCAGATCTTTTCCTACAGAGGCCCACATGTGATTTGATAAATTTGAACCATTTTTTCTATTTTACATGTGGGCAACTTCAGGCTTACATCCATTTGGTCCAGGCCACAAAAAGGCCAGCAGTGCAAAATCATTTGCCTATTTTCCACTGTCGGGGAATGCGAGCAAGTGCTTTAAATGGGCCAGACAGGGCTAATAGCCTTGTACCTTTCGCACCAAGATAGCACCAAAATATTACTGCGTTTCCACCATCGGTCCAGAAGCTCCGCTGTGCTTCATTAAAACCGACCCTTTACACACCTCTCAGGAACAATGTCACAAAACCCCATCATTTCAACAACAAAGAGAAGTTGTCAGAAAACCAATTAGAAATAAGTCACCAGAACTAATGTGTTCACAAAACGAACATGATAAAAGCGGACATTTGTTTGCATGCTTTGTTAAATATTTTAATCCGAAAGCATCAATGTTTTACTATAATAAGTGATACATTAATCATAATGAATTAATTTATCAGGATTGAAAATTAGTCATGCAGAAATAAAGCATTATGAACATGTTTCTGTTTCTGTTTATTTGTAGTCAAAGTAGCCTATATTCATCACATTTAGAAAGAATACAATTTTTTATAAAAGCTCCCAATCAAAAAACATTATTATATTTTTATGACAGGCTAAACAGAGCTAAACTCTGGAGACGAGAAAAACAAAGATAGAATATGTTCCTAAATAAATACACAATTGTGATAATAAGAATAAGAATAAGAAGCTGACATTTGATTTCTTCAAGTGGTTGTATTTACCATGTTTACTATGGTAACATTAATGCCAAGCGTGCATATTCTTTTGTTTTGCTTATAAATATTTCTGCCTTGTATGGTGATGTATTTAATAAAAAAAATATATATAAAAAAATGAATGCTGGAGTCATAGTGAGTGAGTGACGTGACATTCAGCCAAGTATGGTGACCCATACTCAGAATTTGTGCTCTGCATTTAACTCATCCACAGTGCACACACACAGAGAAGTGAACACACACACACACACACTCCCAGGAGCAGTTGCTCAAAGTCACCCAAGTCGTAGAATTGAGGGTGGAGAGAGAACTGTACATGCACCTACAATTCCTGCCGGCCCGAGACTCGAACTCACAACCTTTCAATTGCAAGTCCGACTCTCTAACCATTAGGCCACGACTTCCCTTTAACTGTTATCTAAATGTTCTGAGGCTCCAGCGCTCTCCAGACACGGAGAAACTCCGCCTTTGTTCATAACCACTCCTGTAGCCCCAGCTAGAGAAAAATAACAAATAAACTGATTTAATAAAAAAAACGCCCCAAAAGTGGGTAGTCCCAAAATTAGTTCTGGTAATATGAAATGGTTCTGGTGGTGCGAAAGGCCCTACAGTGAAGAGGACACTATACTGTCAAAAACAGAGTATGTGAGCGTAGTAGGGCTGTCAAAATTGCTCAAAAATGACGTTCGAATATTCCCTCTAAAAAACACACGAATATTCGAACTATTTGAACATCTGTTTGCGCATGTTGTCAATAACAGGACAAAATAATACAAAGAGACATAACTACTTGTATAGATAGTCTATTTAAGTTTAAACATATATGACAACGTATTACCTACACAAAAACAAGGAAATCAACTAATGGCCAAGACTGCAGACCTCAGGCTCTCTCACCCTCACGTTCTCTGCGCATAATGGTTTAAATGAACAAAACAAATTTTTGTGCAAGCAATTTAAGGTAGCGACTGTTGTCCCAAATATAGCAGGCTTCATTCAGTGATTGAAACAAATATTAATATTAATTGAAGTTTAACAGCATATAGAACTGACATTGAATGCTCCGAGCGAGCTGTGCTGTGGTAAACATGAAACTTTTCCTTGACATTAAACGATAAATAATCAAACCTCGGATTCATTGCTTGACAGAACTCCCCGAAGCCTGCCCCATCCGTGATATTGATCGGTCTCATGTCCTTACTGAACGAAATTATTTTATCCGTTTTTTTTATTTGAATATTAATTTTCACCTTCAAAATTCTTTTTTTTTTAACTATTCGAATACATATTCGAATTTAGAATATTCGTTGACAGCCCTAGAGCGTAATGGAGCACCAACAGGCTGCATAAACAAATTCCTTGAGAACTATACCTTCTCTTTCATGTCAATTTTTGCCGTCAACATAGCCTTCACATTCTTTCTCATTTGAGTGATCCTTCTCTATAAAGCTAGCTAAATTTGTTTAACGTGAATTCTTGCTAAATATGCAGTTATATTATGGGTCAATGGCATGAATGGCAATGGCGGTGGTGGAGCAAGTTAAAACCATGACACTCCGATTTTTAAAAAATCCCCTCCTCGCACAAGTCAAAATCACACTGCTATACTCCATGCTCCGCACTCCCACTCTGCTCCGCTCACATACTCTGGTCAAAAAGCACCATCTATGAGACGTTAACCCAAGGTCCTGACTCTCTGTGGTGGTTAAAAATACAAGGCACTTCTCGTAAAAAGTAGGGGTGTAACCCTGGTGTCCTGGCCAAATTGCTGCCACTGGTCCTTGTCAATCATGAACTCCTAATAACCCCCATCCACTTGATTGGTTCTATGACTCTTTCTCCTCTCCACCTGTAACTGGTGTGTGGCTGCCCTCACATCAGCTAGGATACTCAATTGAAAAGTTACACAAGTCACGTTAATTACACAGACTGCAAGAATGGAACGCAGTATGGTTCGAGATAACATAAAAAAATATACAATGGGGAGTACAACAAAGTGAAGAGGCATACAGTGATGTCTTTTTATAACAGAGATGGAGATGTAAACGCAAACTTTACATGATAGCAGGAGCAAAAAGTTGGGCTAAGGGGCTCATTTTTTATAACAACTAGTAGTGTTACATATCATTTAAGCTAAGAAAAGAACACAACACTGCAGAAAACAGTTGAATGTCGTTATTGATGTTTTCTGTGTTTGTGGAGCAAATATGTTAAAACATTCTGCAACGAGTTTAACTCCACTTTTGGTACTCTTTGCTGTGGTAGGTACCCCAACAGAAGGGTACCAAAAAAGTGTTATGGTAAGGTTCACTTTCGGAGATAATAGTAGTAAATAAAGGATTGTTATGATCTGTCATTAGCGGTTAGACAGATCATAGTTGATCGGAGATGCATACGGACCAGGCACCACAGTTTTCAGTCATCTTAAACTCAATCAAACTGCATCTCAAACAAATAAGAAAACAAATAAGTCTAATACATGGATCATTACAAGTTTCTGCAAACACATTTCCAGTCCTATGTTTTGCTTAAGATCACATGCACTGGCTTCTAAACACTGTCACACTGTTTTTGGTGTGTGGTGGATTTGAGGAGTTCATTTGTGGTTCATAATGATGTATGCAAATGCTGTGAGTACATACTGTAACTAAATATGAGTAGTATTTTTTGTGTGCCACAAAAAGCAGAATTCAAATGTATTCATTAAAAGTACATGAAAATGTATTAAAATTGATCAGATTTGGTGTATTCAAAATGCACATGGATTTCGAATAGTTTGCAGAAAATATGCACCAATTACATTACAAACGTTGTTGTACAATCACAACAAATCAGTTAAAATGCCTTACTGCTAATCAAAAAACAAACCACAAACTGGTTTTGCAACAGAAATGAAAACAGGAAGTGTACTTTAAGAGTCCCAGCCTTTTAACACTCCATCATTTTTAGAGGAAACTATCTGTTGTTTGGAGAAATGAAAGTAATCAGTGTTGAGAATATTTCAAGCAGCCCTGTTTATTTTACACTGGTTCGATATAGCGAGTTAAAGATTATGGCTGGCTGATACTGTATATTGTGCATGGGAAAGGATGCATCAACAAATTAGTGGTGGAAAGAGTACTAAAAAATTTTACTTAAGTATTGATCAGTATTGCTACTTAAGGAATATTTACTTAAGTGCAAGTAAAAGTGCTGAGAAATAATATGACTCAAGTAAGAGTAAAAAAGTAGTTTGCTGAAAAACTACTCAAGGTAATGGTTTGTTGTTTGTTTGTTTTTTTGTGTTTTTTTTTTTTTTACCAAAAAATAGACGATGTGAGCATTGTCTCAAGTCTCATTTATTTATATAGCCCTTTCTACTACAACGTAGACCAAAGGACTGTACATCTAAAAGCAAGGAAACATCAAAAATACAGAAAACAAAATATGGAATGACAAGTCAAGAATTAAAAGAAACAGAATACAAATACATTTTCACACGAGTTTTAAAAACATCAACTGACGGTGCAGATCTTATATCAGGGGGAAGAGCATTCCACAGTCTAGGTCCAACGACTGAGAAAGCTCGATCCCCTTTAGTTTTGAGACAAGTTCTTGGAACAAAGAGCAGTAAACAATTAAAGGACCTTTGAGATCTACCAGAGTTCATAAGCACCAAATCCTTGATATATTCCGGGGCCAACTCGTGAACAGCTTTATAAACATATAACAAAACCTTATACTGTATCCGATATTTCACAGGGAGCCAATGAAGCCTTTTCATAACAGGTGTCATATGCTCCCTATTCTTAATACCAGTCAGGAGCCTCACTGCAGCATTTTGAACCAGCGGCAATCTTGAGATAAGAGATTGACTAATTCCTACATATAGAGCATTACAGTAATCCAAACGTGTAGAGATGAATGTGTGAATCACTGTTTCCAGATCAGGAACAGACAAAAGAGATTTAATTTTTGCAATAGTCCTTAACTGATAAAAACAAGCATAAGAGCAGAGTCAAAAATTACACCTAAATTTCTTATTTTAGGCTGAACGTATGTTTCCCATATACCTAGAAAATCGGCTAAACCACTGTCATCCTTCTTCATCCCAAACACCATGACTTCAGACTTGCTGGCATTTAACTGCAAGCAGTTTTGCTGTAACCAACTGGTCACCTCCTTTAAACAAGCAACCAGGGATAAATTAGGGTTTGATCCTCCAGCTCCAATCAGTAAATAAATCTGAATGTCATCGGCATATAGGTGATAAAATATACCATATTTCTTGAAAATTTGACCTAGAGGCAGCAAAAACAGAGTAAAGAGAATAGGTCCCAGAATTGAACCCTGAGGTACTCCACAATCCAGAAAAACTGACCCGGAGGAAAAATCCCCAACCTTCACAGAAATTGAACGTCCGCTTAAATATGAGAAAAACCATTTTAAAACCGTCCCTCTCAACCCTACAACGTGTTCCAAACGATTAATAAGAATATTGTGATCAATTAGATCAAAAGCTGCACTAAGATCCAACACAATTAGAGCCTGAGTCTGCAATAAGTAATAGATCATTTGAGATTTGCAGTAAAGCTTATTCAGTACTGTGTCCTGCCCGAAAACCAGACTGACAGACATCTACAGGGTTAACCCTGATCCTAACACACATGCACTGTCTGTTTCATAAGTGAGACTCAGGAAATCCCTTATGGACAAATGCATCAGATATCACTCCAGCTGAATAACATGCAGATGGAGATGCTTTGACTGAATGAAGAAACGTGGAAGACAATAAACACACAACTGCAATAAAATGCTAATTGACATAGCTTTTATCACAGTATAAAATTAGACTCTCTTACTGTGATAAGAAGCAACATGGAACCGCAGAAGCTAACTGTTTCAAACATGATTGATGTTATATAGTGATTTTGGATGAAACATGATATCAGTCTCATAAATTGTCATGTCAGGTTTAAGCAAACATACAATACCAACTGTTTTATAACTAATTTTCAAAACTACATTCACGTACAAGTGCTTGTACACAAAACACGGGTCTGTCATGATCCTGCCTCAAGACTAGAGAAAAAG
This sequence comes from Carassius auratus, assembly GCF_003368295.1. Taxonomy (NCBI): domain Eukaryota; kingdom Metazoa; phylum Chordata; class Actinopteri; order Cypriniformes; family Cyprinidae; genus Carassius; species Carassius auratus. The sequence goes on from NC_039257.1 coordinate 15,172,217, forward strand.
TCAGGACATGAAGGCAGAATCATGACACATTAGTCATAACCAAAACCATAAATGTTAAACTGGTTTACCCAGAGCAACAAACAGGAACTGTAAGAGTCCCAGCCCTTTTGTTTGCATCAGCTTCAGTTACAACCATTTGATGTTTGCAGAAGTGACAGACAAACAGCTGAAGGAGTACTAGGAATATTTCAAGCAGCACTGTCTATTTCACACTGGTTGATATAAAGAGTTAAATTTAAAGCTGGCTGACAGAGGACATATTTGTGTCCTGTGTGTCAGAAAGGATGTGTCAAAAAATTCCACATAAAGGGAGGAACCGAGAAGACCAGCACAGAACAAACAACTATCCTGAATGGACATCATTTAAGTGAACTTCATAAAAGCGAGTGTGCTTTTTACAAGTTCACATGAGAAAAACAAATTCTGTTATGTACAGGTAAACTAAACTTTTAAACAGAAATGGAAGACTGTCCAGATCCAGCTACAGAAGGAGAACTTCTTGAAATACGGCGTGACACAGAAGGTAGGAGAGAACTCAATGTCAAATACTTCTTTTTTAATTTTGTTTCAATTATTTTCGTTTTATTGGAATATGAAAAGATAACATGGATTTCTTTTGTGTTGTAAAACAAAAAATTAAATTTGTCCACCTCAATACGTATGACGTCATCACGTAATGTGTACGTGTACATCACGTTATTTGCAAATGCGGTAGTGTCAAGAGTGAAACAAGAATGGCCTTTGCAAGTGACCAAGACATAAAGGTACAATTTTTTAACACAGCTAGGTAGTCCAAAATTATTATTATATTTTTTTCAAAATAGGAGGAAGAAGAGTAGGCCTGTTACAAATCATTTCTTAATGGCATGTAAAGGCATGTAACTGTCTTTACCGCTTCTTTCAGTTTCTCACATGGTGAACGCATGAGCCTGTTGGTAAACAATTGTTGTGCACCACGCAGCTGAGTTGGTCATTTTTAGTCTTTGTGTAATGAGACTTTGTGTAACCACTCTACTGACCACCTTTATAAAATGCTAGTGCTAAATTATTATTGATAACTGTCAAACATTCAAATTTCAAAACATTCGGGTCATTTCTTTCTTTATTTTAAGTCTGTAGTAATACAGTAAAACGTAGCATTAGCAATGGATTGCGGAATGGACCAAAAGAAAGGGGGGCCTGAGGTGCGGGTGACTGTTGGTGGTTTGGGGTGTGGTTGGCATTATAATGCCTTTTAACTGTACCAAATATTGTGAATGTACTATATAGAGTCTACAAGATTGTACGTTACATCCTAGTCTACATTTTATTATTAGAAACAATACTAGAATATTAGTTAGATGCCAGATGTATTATGTGGTTTTAAGCTATGACTCTAGATGACAGATTTTTAGAATTGAGATCACGGTTCTCCCACGATTCTGAAAACAAACATTAGACCACCAAACAAAATAATATGAAGGCTAATTTACTTGAGGTTCTGACAAAATGTTTTAAATGAAATATTTTAAAAGAAAAATAAATGAATCTATCTATAAATGTCTAGAATGTTATAAATGAGTCTCCTCTTTCACTAACATTGAACTAAAAAAAAAAAACTGTGATAGATAGCAAGGCCTTTAGAATAGTTTTGGCTATATTTTCATAATTTATAGAGCATTTAATTTTTTTATATCTGCCTTTCATCAATATTTTTAAATGTGTCTTGGTATTATTCATACATTATTTTGTGTTGCCATTTTATTCCTAATTTGCATTATGTTTAACATTGTTCTGCAAATGTTTGCAGGCCAAATCCAGTCATTCCAATAAGCATCCACGCAATAGCTAGTTTTGTGCAGATTTCACCATGGATTCAAGTTAGTCATGTGAATTTGCTGTGCTGACCAACAGCAAACTGTTTTTTAAGTTGCTTCTGTGTGATCTGTGCATCATACTGTTCATTTAATGAAATATTTCAGCTTTTTCATTAGCTATTGCTGGTCACAGTTACACAGTTATTACATAAGTACTATGTGTTTTATTAAAGGTTTCCGAACCATGTCAAGATAATCCGTATGGATTTAATGGTGTGGTTGTGTTTGGAGATGAAACCTATAGCATGACTACAGGAATTATCCCAGATATGACTGGCTACAATCAATACCTTACTAGGTAAGTCTGTAAAATTAAATGAAAGAAATGAATCTGATGCAGGCTACACTACTGACCACCATAGTACCATCATTCATTGCAAACTGTTCTCATGTGTTTAAAAGAACATTTTGCCTAAAAAATGTTATTTACTGATAATTTACACATTTACTTCAAGTTTTTTATAGAAGGCATTTTATAAAAATTTTTTTGAGTGAACTTATTTTTTTATTCTTTGCAACAGATGTGGAAACGGCTTCATTGCTGGAGTCATTAATGCAGACCATCAGAATAATGGTACAATGTTCATTTATTTATTTGTTCATTTTCTACTGACTTGAGAAACACCATTTAATGAACTCTTAGAAGTGTCCTTTCAAGTGTATGTCTATTCACTATTTATTGTACTGAACACTTTGAAAACCACATTATCTTCTCTAAATCAGCTCAAGCATCTCGTCAATCGCTGTCAGTGAATCTAACGGTTACTGTGTCTGCTATATCGCCCCCAATGAACACTCACGACCAACCAGGAGGTCGTCACATGGACTCACCTTTTACTGATGGTGAGACATTAGATGTATTAGTATTTCAGCAAAGTGATATAAGATTTAGGATTACCAAATGCAAACCTACTGTAGTATGGCACATTATGAAACAAACGCACTGATTGGTTCTCCTGGTTGCTGCAGGTGACGTGTTACACTCCGTTTATGGATCGGGAGGGAACAGGTCTCAGCTTTGGGACAGAGATGAACAACACGATGAAGAGGAGAACAATGTACGTCTGAAGATGAAGAAGGAAAAAGCTGGAAGAAGGAGGAAAAAATCCCGTCATGCTGGTCATTAGAGGGGCTAAAGATCTGACCAGCATGTTTCAGATCAAACGAAAAATAATATTCATAGGATTTTCATTATTTTTTACTTTTTGCTAAACTAATTTTAAGATGCGGTCATATTGACCATTTGACGAATTTGTGCAGACAAAATCCAGTCATTTCAATGGAAATTTACACAGAAGTTTACCCAAGCAGATTTTACACTGGGTTCAAGTTGGTCAAGCAAATTCACTGCTTGGTTTGAAAGTGACTCCTGAGTTGTGCTTCAAACAGCACTAAACTGATGAAAATCTTTGTGACCGCAACTTTATTGCATGTTCACTAACAAAATAAGTTTGTTGTGTGTTTATTAACAAAATAAGTGCGTGTTCCCTAAAAAAAAAAAAGTTTATTGTGTTTACTGATAAAATAAGCTGCTTTTATATGCTACTAAATTAATCCAAAACTGCAGTATTAAAAGGATGATTCACCCAAAAATAAAAATTACCCCATTATTTACTCATCCAGTGTATTTGCCTTTCTTCTTTCAATGTCTTCCAAGCTTTATAATGGGAGTTAATGGGGGTCAAGACTTTAAAGCAACATAAAGTGCATCCATCCAACATAAAAAAGTGCTCAACACAATGTTTTTGTGTAAGAAAAATATCATCTGTCTCATCTGTCATCTCAAGCTTCTGTTAAGTGTTGTGCATGTGTTCACAAGAGAGTGACGTCCAGCAGATGATGTAGGCGTAGCGTAAGCTCTGGTTGGGGCTGTCCACACCAAGAATGATAACTATATCAATGACTACAAGTTTTATGAGAATAGAGAAAATCATACCACAACTTTAACAATAACAACACAGAAGAACAATATCATTAAAATCACCTTCAGGACAATTTTTGTTCAATAGGTTGTGGGCACTATAGCTGAAGTAGAACTGGTAAGTGGACCATCCAAGAACTTTTGGGATTCTCAAGTTAACAATACAATTTGGGAGACATTCATTCTAATTCAGAATTTGATTTAAGACAGTATGTAAATGGAGATTACAGTATCCAGCAACAGTAATGGTTATCTTTACAGCAAATCTTTCTTGGTGTGACCGGGCCTTTAGTAGGAATGGGCATTTATAGTGTTTAAAAATGGTCGTATCATCAAGGCAAACTATTATTGGATTAAATTCACATTTGTGTTCATTGAATTTGAGGATTATTCATTGTCACTTTAGGTGTATTATCACTTTATCAATACTGTCACGATCATTAGCTGGAGTGCCCATGAGCTTCAGTAGAGGGCACTCCACTCAGGACTCATTCATTTCCCATCCTGCCTCATTCCTTGTACTGATTGCACACCTGCATCTGATTACACACCTGCGGCTAATACACACACTCACACACCCATATAAGCAGCACACTCACTCCAACATATTGTGAAGTCTTGTTTAGCCTGTCTAGCATTTCTGAGCGTTTTCCCTTGTGTTTGTTCTTCCCGTGTCTGATCTTTGATTGTGTATTTCGACTCTGATTCTCTGCTGCCTGTCCCGATCTCTGCTTGGTTCTGTTTTCGATTCTGGTTTCCCCTAACATACCTGACGCCATTCCTGATTTCTGCCTGTCCTACCATTCTCTGAATAAAGTTCTGCACATGGATCCGAACGCCTATGACTCTCTTTGTAACAAATATACAGTAAAGCACCATATAAATGCCTAATTAATTAATTAATTCATTCATTTATAAATATTAACAACATGGTTGAACATGTGTTTTATATATTTATTCTGACTATATAAATACACATGCATGTATATATTTTCAAAATATGTATTTACGTTTATATTTATATTCATATAATTTATATTACATATAAATATTTAATATCTAAACATATTTTTTCTGAAATATATACATGCATGTATCATGTGAATTTATATATAAACATACACAGTACACAACCACATATTACGTAACTAAAACATTTATTTTGAATGCGATTGATCACGATGTTATTGGTAATTATTTCAGAGACAGAATAAATAATCCCCCAGGTATCAGTCTTTACTTTATTAAAGTCAACTTATTTAAATATTTGATTCATTTAAAGCTAAAGGACAGATATTAAAAATTAGCATACATTACCATTCAAAGGTTTTTGAACAGTAAGTAAAATTCTCTTTAGCTCACCTTAAACCGCATAAACACATTGCATTACACCAAATACACAACATAATGTTCTTTTTAGCAATGTCATGTGACCCCTTTAATACCAGTCATGTGCAAATAAACTGCCCTCTCATTGGTCAAAGTTCCACGGTTTAGCTTCTGGAATTCCCCTCATAGCTGTCACCTGTCAGGATGGAACGACAACAGCTTTGAGGGCTTATTGTTGAGTATTTTTGTAGCTGTCATTACATAAATGTATTAATTTATCACTTTAAGCAGGAGTCCAGGATTTGTCAGGAGAACATTTTTAGACTGCACCTGCTACGAAGAAGAGCAATAAGACGGTATTATAAAATGAAAAGGATCACTTTGATTTTCAATGCCGAATACGTGTTCACCCACAGACATCGTCTACTGCTTTTCACGGAACTTACATAATCACCCACTATATATATTGTGATATAGCCTGATTCGTTGGTCTGCTAGATCGCTTTGCTTTCTCACTACAAATGAACTCCTCCAGAGTCCAGAGTTTGTTATTAATTGTTTTGGCGTGGATCAGAGCATGATTGCCGTGTTCACATATGCCCAAACTAACCAAGCTAAGGGGAGAAACGCGCCAGGTTCTGAAAAAACTGGGAAGGTTTAAAAGCACCTCAATCTTTCATTTCAGTTAGCCAGTGTTATGCTACATCCAAACCAGAAATGGCCCTAATCTGCTTTATAATATATGGGGCATATTTGCCATGTCACTGGCCTTACAGTACACACTGATTAGCCAATGCTGACTGTGCTGTATATTTGCCATAGAGGACAAATTTTTTATTAATTATTTGTCATTTTATATGTGGGCCAATTTAGGCTCACAGCCACATTGACCAAAACTGGCCGAGATATGTTTCAGGATAACTGGGCCACATTTGTGCCAACAAGGGCCACTTTAGGCTCAGAGCCACATTAACCAGTGCTTACTTACAAAAAATTGGCTCAGATACATTTTAATATACCTGGACCACATTTGCTGTAACATATGTGGACCACTTTTGGTTTAAACCCTGATAGCCTTTGTTGATTGTGCCTCATTTTTGCCAAAGGTGGCCCACATTTGGTTAACACTATTTAGGCCATATTCACTATTTTCCACATGGGTTACTTTAGGGTCTCATTAAGATTACACATAGGGTGACCATATGCACCGTTCATACGGGACACGTCCAAGCCAGAATTTTAATAATGCCTTAAACATCCAGAGCAGCTTGACCAATAACATGCAGGTATTGTACATAGTCGAACAATCGTCGACCAATCGTGGGGCTGCGTGTGAGAAGGTGAGATCTAGAGGGAACAATCAAAGCTATGCAAATATGCGCACATGTTTGTTCGTTCGATTGACTTGAAGCGTCGCTGCGCACAAATCCAAAAAAACAAAAACAAAGTGCGCCACAATCCTTCAAGTTAAACGAACAAACATAAACGTAAAAGCGATTCAAAAGCATAAGGAGCCGTCTGCTCTGCTCTTTATAGCTCTCATGAATGTATCACAATGATCAACCTGCACAGTACAAATAGCCAAAACGTGGATATTTTAGGCAATATTAAAATACTGGCTGGGACGTGTCCCATATGAACGGCGCATATGGTCACCCTAATTACACATTGTTGTGAACACCAAATCTTTGCCTACAGAGGCCCACATGTGATTTGAAAAACCATTTTGTAATTTTTCATGTGGGCCAATTCAGGCCACAAGAAGGGCAGCAGTGCGATATCATTGCCTTAACTTGCCAACACACGATGCTATCTATGATTACCAGGCGGCAAGGAAGTCAACCGGAAGTCAACCGTGCCGCCATCTTGTAGCAGAACTTCACTTGCGTTAGCATCCCATTGACTCCCATTTATTTTGGCGTCACTTTGACAGCGAATAACTTTACATCTGAGGCGTTTAAAGACTCCATTTGTCCATTATTTATTTCTAAAGATACACGACAATGTATAAAGGGCTCCATTACCTTCTATTTTACATTATGGCCCCGTAGAAACAGTTTTTGTAAAAATAGGCTAACGATTGCGACATAACCACTCGACTCTCTGTCGCATTACCGTACAGACAGGAGGAGAAGCTCGCAGGCAATTAAATTAATATGGCGTACTGGCATTACATTTTAAAATACTATACAAAATAATTAATCAGAATACTTACTCCTGCTCACTCACGACAAAGAACTCCCCGCTCAAGCTCGCCATCTCTGCAAGATTAACGATGGCAGTTTGCACGCACAGCCACTTAGAAGATTTACATCTGTCAGACAGGTTGCTGACGTCGTCAAGCTTCGTTTGAGTCTGCGCGTCAGAAACGGAAGTGCTAAAAATAGCTAAAAATGGGCTTCACTTGTCTCAATAAGTTCCAATGGGGTCGCTGTGTCCATTTCTTTTACTGTCTATGGGGATTACTCAGTATCACATGATACTTCAGAGATCATTCTAATATGCTGCAAGAAGAGGTGTTAGTGAGGCCAGCAGGGGGTGCATACCCTGTGATGACTTACAGTACTACTCTCTGCAATAACATTTAGAAAGAAATTAGTTCAAATATAGCTTGCACTAGTTTACTTTAAAATGTATATTTGTGCACAGAGTAAAATGTTAAAAGATCAGATATAATTTATATATGCTAGATATAATTTTAACAAAATAAAATAAAACAAAATAGAATGCTTTTTAAAAAATCTCACATTCACAATAGCTTGCCTAACAGTCTATTGAAAAAAGAAAATAAATACAAATTTATATATATATTATATATATATATATATATATATATATATATATATATATATATATATATATATATATATATATATATATTTATATATATAAAGTTGGGACACTGCACAAATTGTGAATAAAAACAGAATGCAATGATGTTTAAAATTTCAATATTTTATTCAGAATACAACATAGATGACATATCAAATGTTAAACTGGCCTTGACCCTTACGCACAGAGATTGTTCCAGATTCTCTGACTCTTTGGATGATATTATGCTATGTAGATGATGATAACTTCAAACTCTTTGCACTTTTTCTCTGAGAAACTCTTTTTTGATATTGCTCCACTACCTTTCACTGCAGCATTGGGAGAACTGGTGATCCTCTGCCCATCTTGACTTCTGACAGACTGCCACTCTGAGAGGCACTTTTTATACCCAATTATGTTGCCAATTTACCTAATAAGTTGCAAATTGGTCCTCCAGCTGTTCCTTATATAGATTTAACTTTTCTGGCCTCTTATTGCTACCTGTCCAAACTTTTTTGGAATGTGTAGCTCTCATGAAATCCAAAATATTTGGCATGACATTTCAAAATGTCTAACTTACAACATTTGATATGTTATCTATATTCTATTGTGAATAAAATAGAAGTTTATTGGATTTGTAAATTATTCCATTCCCTTTTTTACTCACAATTTGTACAGTGTCCCAACATTTTTGTAATTCGGTTTGTATAAAACGTAGAGTCTAGTCGTAGACTACTTAACAAACAAATGTATTTGATCACTGGGCTTTATTGCTTTGCTTACTCCCTATTACTATGAAGGGAAAGTATATTGCTGACTGACTGCGGTACCAGACTTGTGCGTCTTTCTTCCAAGATCCACCCATACACACTAAATGCCCCTCTGATGGCACACTAGATGAGGGAATGCTCAAAATAAAACGTGTGAATTTTGAGAGGATAGGAAATCGCTCTTTCCCATTTTTTTCAGTGACAAATGAGAATTGTTTCCAGATGTCTGACTTGCCTTGCTTTGCTTTTGTCAAGTAAACAGCAGCTTTAATTTTCTTCCCAATATTTCTGTGTTGACTCCTATCTACTACACACCACCATTTCTCATGGGTCTCCTGCGGAATGTTCTGACCACCCACTCCCGTCCACAGCAAAGGTCATACAGCCTGCTCCCACGAGATTTGCGTTTGCAGTCCTATGATTTGCTTAAGATCACATGCACTGGCTTCTAAATGGTCACACTGTTTTTGGTGTGTGGTGGATTTGAGGAGTTCAGTTGTGGTACATAATGATTTATGCCTCTGTTGTGAGTACATAACTAAATATATGTAGTATTTTTAGTGTACCACAAAAAGCACAATTCAGATGTATTCAAACTAAATACAAAATGTATTCAAATTAATACAATTTGGTGTATTCAAAATGTGCATGGATTTTGAATAGTTTTCAGAAAAGACCCCCCCCCCCCCAAAAAAAAAACAAAGGAAGTGCTAATTTCGCTGATATGTGGAAATGTTGTGTACAATATGTGTTAGATTTGAGAAACCGTAACCCGATTGACAAGGTCTAATTGGTGTAGACTTAGGTTGCATTTGAAATCAGAGTGAAACTAAATTAACTATGTGAGCAAAACTCACTCCAAGCTACACTGATTAAAGCTTTTAAAACATTATTTGATCTTTATCTTCAGAAATGATATAAGAATATCTGTAAAAGAGAAGAAAAGTTTATTTTAAATGTGCAAAGATCTGCACCAACTACATTACATATCACAACAAATCAATTAAAATGCCTTACTGCTAATCATAAAATAAACCGCACACTGGTTTTGTGACTGAAATGAAAACAGGAAGTGTACTTCAAGAATCCCAGACTTTTAACACTCCATCATTTTCAGAGGAAACTATCTGTTGTTTGGGGAAATGAAAGTAATCAGTGCAGGAAATATTTCAAGCAGCCCTGTTTATTTTACGCTGGTTGGATATAATGAGTTATAATGTTGCCAGGAGCAACTCTTTTATAACTAATTTTCAAAATTTCATTCACGTATAAGACTTTGTGGTTGTTTTTTTAAGAAGGGAAAAATCAAAGAAGGGTAAGTGAGGGTTTGGAAAAAGAAAAAACAGAAGTGATAATTTGGCTGATATGTGGAAATGTTATGCAAAAGATGTCTTAAGTTTGAGAAACCTGATTTCAGAAGCTGTTTGGCATTGAAATCAAAGTGTAACTAAATAAAAGAACAAAGATAGTAAATCTCACTCCAAGCTACACTAATTAAAGTTTTGAAAACATTATTTAATGATTATAGATCTGTATTTTCAGAAATGATACAAGAATAACTGTAATAGAGAAGAAATATCTTTAGTAAATGAGCAAAGATCTGCACGGAGTGTGTTACAGATCAGTTCAGTTGTAAGGACATAATTCTTCAGTCATAAACAAAACCATAAATCGTCCCCTTGGAATTATAAGGTTCTATCTGCATTCTGAGTAGTTTTGAGATATTGAGCTTTAAAGTTTTTGTGTTCCATAGACTTCTGTAGATAGAATCTTTTAGTTTTTTCAATAAAAAATCCCAAAATGTACACAACTTAAAATAAAACATCACATAATGTAAATAAATTGTCACAGAATAAGAATATGTGAATAACTCAATTTTGACAAAAATGTCAGATAGACATTATAATTCCAAGGGGACGAAATGTAAAACATGTTTTCCCAGAGGATCAAACAGGAACTGTAAGAGTCCCAGCCCTTTTTTTGCATCAGCTTCAGTTAAAACCATTTGCTGTTTGCAGAAGTGACAGACAAAAAGGCTGAAGGAGGACTGGGAATATTTCAAGCAGCACTGTCTATTTCACGCTGGTTGATATAAAGAGTTAAATTTAAAGCTGGCTGACAGAGGATATATTTGTGTCCTTTGTGTCAACAAATTCCACATAAAGGGAGGAACAGAGAAGACCAGCACAGAACAAACAACTATCCTGAATGGACATCATTTAAGTGAACTTCATAAAAGCGAGTGTGCTTTTTACAAGTTCACAAAAGAAAAACTAATTCTGTTATTTACAGGTAAACTAAACTTTTAAACAGAAATGGAAGACTGTCCAGATCCAGCTACAGAAGGAGAACTTCTTGAAATACGGCGTGACACAGAAGGTAGGAGAAAACTCAATGTAAAATACTTCTTTTTTAATTTTGTTTCAATTATTTTGTTTTATTGGAATATGAGAAGATAACATGGATTTTCTTTGTGTTGTAAAACAAAAATTTAAATTTGTCCACCTCAATACGTATGACGTCATCACGTAATGTGTACGTGTACATCACGTTATTTGCAAATGCGGTAGTGTCAAGAGTGAAACAAGAATGGCCTTTGCAAGTGACCAAGATGTAAAGGTACAATTTTTAATATAGCTAGGTAGTCCAAAATTATTATTATTATTTTTTTTCAAAATAGGAGGAAGAAGAATAGGCCTGTTACAAATAATTTCTTAATGGCGTGTAACTTGCTTTACCGCTTCTTTGAGTTTCTCGTATGGTGAAAGCATGAGCCTGTTTGTAAACAATTGTTGTGCACCAAGCAGCCGAGTTGGTCATTTTTAGTCTTTGTGTAATGATTACAATAAGTGATGACAATTGTGTTATCTCCTTCTCTTCTCTATCACCGCTTCCGGGGCCTGATACATTTACGCCATTTTGTGTGTTGTAGTCAAGATGAAAGTCATATTGCATTAAATATCAAGTAGCGGTTTGTGTCAGTCGTGAGAAATGTATCAGTCATCTCTTAGTCATTCTGGATTCACAAAACAACCATTATGACTGGAGATACACTCTACTGACCACCTTTATAAAATGCTAGTGCTAAATTATTATTGATAACTGTCAAACATTCAAAAAGACTTTCGGTATATTTTGGTTTATTCGGTTCATTTCTTTCTTTATTTTAAGTCTGTAGTAAATTATCCCACTGTACATATTTCAAAACGTAGCATTAGCAATGGATTGGGGAACGGACCAAAAGAAAGGGGGTCCAAGGAGCGGGTGACTGTTGGTGGTCTGGGGTGTGGTTGGCATTATAATGTCTTTTAACTGTACCAAATATTGTGAATGTACTATATAGAGTCTGCAAGATTGTACATGTTACTTCCTAGTCTACATTTTATTATTAGAAACAATACTAGAATATTAGTTAGATGCCAGATGTATTATGTGGTTTTAAGCTCTGACTTGATTTGCATTAGATTTAACATTGTTCTGCAAATGTTTGCAGGCCAAATCCAGTCATTCCAATAAGCATCCACGCAATAACTAGTTTTGTGCAGATTTCACCATGGATTCAAGTTGGTCATGTGAATTTTTAAAGTCACTTCTGTGTGATCTTTGCATCATACTGTACATTGCTATACTTTTGACAACATACAAAATTTTGCAGACATCTCTTCAATGTGACTGTGACAACTAAAGTTCAAGAGTATACACGTGACGTTCATTTAATGAAATATTTCAGCTTTTTCATTAGCTATTGCTGGTCACAGTTACACAGTTATTACATAAGTACTATGTGTTTTATTAAAGGTTTCCGAACCATGTCAAGATAATCCGTATGGATTTAATGGTGTGGTTGTGTTTGGAGATGAAACCTATAGCATGACTCCAGGAATTATCCCAGATATGACTGGCTACAATCAATACCTTACTAGGTAAGTCTGTAAAATTAAATGAAAGAAATGAATCTGATGCAGGCTACACTACTGACCACCATAGTACCATCATGCACTGCAAACAATTTACTCATTTACTCATCAAGTTTTTTTTTTCTTCTTCAGAACAGATTTTAAGAAATTAACCATTACATCACTTGCTCACCAGTGGATCCTCTGAAGTGAATGGGTGCCGTCAGAATGAGCAATGTTACGAATAGAAGACACGTGTTTAGCAGAAAGCAGTTTGAAGATAAAAAATATCTTGATGGATATGTTTCTTACATACACACAGCTTTTCACTTCATAAAACATGAACTGATGTCCTAGAGTCGTGTGGATTGTTGTGATGTTTTTATCAGCTGTTGGACTGACGGCACCCATTCAATGCAGAGGATCCATTTGTGAGCACATTATGTAACGCAAAAAAACTCATCTACATCTTGGATGACCTGAGAGTGAAAACATCTGAACTATATACATGAACTATTCCTTTACAGGCTAGAAAGCTTGGTTTGCAGTCTATGTTAATTGCTAATTATTTGTTTTCTAAACATTTGTTTTTCATAGAAGGGATTTTATAAAAAATTTTGATTGAATTTATATTTTTTACTCTTTGCAACAGAGGTGGAAATGGATTAATTGCTGGAGCCATTAATGCAGACCATCAGAATAATGGTAAAATGTTCATTTATTTATTTGTTCTTTTTCTAATTACTTGAGAAACACCATTTAATGAACTCTTAGAAGTGTCATTTCAAGTGTATGTCTATTCACAATTTATTGTACTGAACACTTTAAAAACCACATTATCTTCTCTAAATCAGTTCAAGCATCTCGTCAAACGCTGTCAGTGAATCTAACGGTTACTGTGTCTGCTATATCGCCCCCAATGAACACTCACGACCAACCAGGAGGTCGTCACATGGACCCACCTTTTACTGATGGTGAGACATTAGATCTATTAGTATTTCAGCAAAGTGATATAAGATTTAGGATTACCAAATGCAAATCTACTGTAGTATGGCACATTATGAAACAAACGCACTGATTGGTTCTCCTGGTTGCTGCAGGTGACGTGTTACACTCCGTTTATGGATCGGGAGGGAACAGGTCTCAGCTTTGGGACAGAGATGAACAACACGAGGAAGAGGAGAAAAATGTACGTCTGAAGATGAAGAAGGAAAAAGCTGGAAGAAGGAGGAAAAGATCCCGTCATGCTGGTCATGCGAGGAGCTAAAGATCTGACCAGCATGTTTAAGATCAAAAATTTTAAATAATATTCATAGGATTTTCACTATTTTGTACTTTTTGCTTTACTAATTTTAAGATGCGGTCACAGTTACCATTTGGTATGTCAAAATCCAGTCATTTCAATGGAAATCTACACAGAAGTTTACCCAAGCAGATTTTACACTGGGTTCATGTTGGTCAAGCAAATTCACTGCTTGGTTTGAAAGTGACTCCTGAGTTGTGCTTCAAACAGCACTACACTGATGAAAATGGACAATGTACCTTTTCTTTTTGCCTGCATAATTTCACTAATGTGACAACAACTTTAATGTGTTTACCCTAAAATTTAGTAAACTGTGTATTTACTAACAAAATAATCAGCTTTTTAAAGAGCTCCACACGGCTCTGGAGTTAATCAAATCCTTCTAAAGTGAATCAATGAGAACTTTATGAACTGTAATCTCTAGCTTCTGTTAACTGTTGTGCATGTGTTCACAAGAGAGTGACGTCCAGCGGATGACATAGGCATAGCGTAAGCTCTGGTTGGGGCTGTCCACACCAAGAATGATAACTTTATCAATGGCTACAAGTTTTATGAGAATAGAGAAAATCATACCACAACTTTAACAATAACAACACAGAAGAACAATATCATTAAAATCACCTTCAGGACAATTTTTTGTTCAATAGGTTGTGGGCACTATAGCTGAAGTAGAACTGGTAAGTGGACCATCCAAGAACATTTGGGATTCTCAATTTAACAATACAATTTGGGAGACATTCTTTCTGATTCAGAAAATTGATTTAAGACAGTATGTAAATGGAGATTACAGTATCCAGCAACAGTAATGGTTATCTTTATAGCAAATCTTCTTGGTGTGATCGGGTCTTTAGTAGGAATGGGCATTTATAGCGTTTAAAAATGGTAGTATCATCAAGGCAAATTATTATTGGATTAATTATATAGTCTGTGTGTAATGAATTAATATAACAAACAAGTTTCACTTTTTGAATGGAATTAGTGAAATTTGGGCGGGCCACTCCTGTTTGCAAGATTTGGGCCACAAGCAAGCCACTGAAAGGCCCAATGTCAGCCATGAATAAACCAAATAAAGTAAAACTGGCCCAATCTCAGCCAACCTGATTTTAATCCTGGCCCGGATCCAGCCCAGATCCAACACTTTGCTCCAGCCCACAAACCGCGTGGAATAATGGCATTTAGGCAGTCCGGTCCTGTTTGCCAGATTTGGGACTCAAGAAAGGCCCAATCCCAATTCTATTTTATACAACTTACCCTACCCCTTGTCTTTGTCCCTTGAAACAGTGTGTCAAGGGGTAGGGGTTAAAAAAAAATTGCCTAAGAATTGGCCCACCACTACTATGCCGTCCCATGTCATCATTCGTCATCTAGCTCCTAGAATACACACAACTTCCATCTCTCTCTCTCTCTCTCTCTCTCTCTCTCTCTCTCTCTCTCTCTCTCTCTCTCTCTCTCTCTCTCTCTCTCTCTCTCTCTCTCTCTCTCTCAATATTTGAGAAAATGGTTTAGTGATTTCTAATTACTGGGAAAACTAGTCCCCCTCAATATCTACGGTGGTTATCATCCTGACCAGACAAGAAAATATGTTGTGGCACTATCGCGCAGTCTATAATGATATGACGTTATCAAATAATAGCGTTTTTTTGCTAACATTTATTTGAGTAACATGACCATTAATATGAACTCAAAATTGAATGTAACAAATAGGGCTGGGACAACGCGTCGAGGTCATCGATGACGTCGACGCAAAAAATACGTAGACGCAAAATATGCGCATCGATTCGTCAACCTGTTTTTATTTCTCTAAAAAACGTTTGCAAAACCTTTGCCTTATGTGCGCTGAATATACGCGATGGCTGGATCAACATTCTGTCCAACGTTATATAACCAATCCAGGGGGTTTTCTGCATTGATCTTTTTTTTTGGCGGCTGTCAAAGCCTTATTTGATCGGTGAGTGATGTAGGATAGAATGACTGCAGTGCGCCTGACAGGGCCATAGACAGTAAAAGAAATGGACACAGCGACCCCATTGGAACTCAATTGAGACAAGTGAAGCCCATTTTTAGCGTTTTTTAGCACTTCCGTTTCTGACGCGCAGACTCAAACGAAGCTTGACGACATCAGCAACCTGTCTGACAGATGTAAATCTTCTAGTAGCTGTGCGTGCAAACTGCCATCGTTAATCTTGCAGAGATGGCGAGCTTGAGCGGGGAGTTCTTTGTCGTGAGTGAGCAGGAGTAAGTATTCTGATTAATTATTTTGTATAGTATTTTAAAATGTAACACCAGTACGTCATATTAAGTTAATTGCCTGCGAGCTTCTCCTCCTGTCTGTACGGTAATGCGACAGAGAGACGAGTGGTTATGACGCAATCGTTAGCCTATTTTTTACAAAAACTGTTTCTACGGGGCCATAATGTAACAAAGAAGGTAATGGAGCCCTTTATACATTGTCGTGTATCTTTAGAAATAAATAATGGACAAATGGAGTCTTTAAACGCCTCAGATGTAAAGTTATTCGCTGTCAAAGTGATGCCAAAATGAATGGGAGTCAATGGGAATGCTAACGCAAGTGAAGTTCTGCTAAAAGATGGCAGCCCCCACCCGACTTCAACTTCCGGTCGAGGTTCCTTGCCCCCTGGACAGGGCGCATACGAGAGAGAGCCCCGACTGCGCGCGCACACTCACAGTCTTCAAACAACATGAGCGCTTCTTGTTTTCTCTCTCCCTTGTGCATATTAATCAAAATCATTTAACACGATAGAAAAAGGGCGAAACACCAAAGTTTCACGCGCGCTCGCGCACTCACAGTCTTCACACAACACCAGCGCTGTCTTGTTCTCTCTCTCTCGTGCATATTAACCAAAATCATTAGACACGATAGAAAAAGAGCGGAACGCCAAAGTTTCACGTGGAGCATTCAGAGATTTTTTTTCTCCATGACAGGCTGCTGGTTCACACGGTAAATTATATATATTATATATTTTATATTTTTATATATTTATATATATATATATATATATATATATATATATATATATATATATTTTTTTTTTTTTTTTTTTTTTTTTTTTTTGAAAAGCACTCTCTGTATTAGCTTAAAGCCCTCAAGTTTACATTGGTTCCTGTATTCTTTCAATTGCTCTAAACAAGAATTTTGGGTGACCTTTTTAATGCTAGACATCAAGTTGTTGTTATTTTCATCTGAAAGAAGAACTTTTTTTTTCAGTAAACTAGGCCCTATGTGTTCAGTAAGCTTGTTTCAGTAAGCTATGTGTTTTCAAGGCTTCAAGGTTTTATTGAATGCTATCTCTATACAAGTGCAAAGTAATGCATTCTTAGTCAGTCTTATTTTGTAATTGTAAGAGCAATAAACATATATTGCAATGTTAAGGAATTCATGTTTTTTTTCATTCAGATATGTAAATCAACATGTATAAATTGTTAGTAGTCAATTAATGGGGAGAAATGAAAAAATTAATCGTTAGATTAATCGATGCATCGAAAAAACAATCGCTAGATTAATTAATTTTTGTTTAAAAAATAATCATTTATCCCAGTCCTAGTAACAATAAATATGATTACTTTTCGACAAAATCTTTATTAATGCCGAAAATGCTTACATTTATGTGTCTTTTTGTTCGCTCAGACAGCCATGTTGCAGAGATAATTCATAACCCTTCGTTTGAAGTGTGGTCCCGAAAAATCTTCGTTTGAAGGGCTATCTGAGCCTGCCCCTTAACCTTACCCCTCCAACCAAAAGAGAATCAAGACACCACTACCCCTTCATGTGAACACGCGAAACGGAGGGTTAGGGGAAAGAGGAATGGCTAAGGGGTAGAATTGGGATTGGGCCTAAGCCTTAGCATTGCCGAATGTAAGCCAACCAAATAAATCAAAACCCTAATGAGTGCCACAGTAGATTTTTATTCTAACCCTGGTCTTCCCCAAATTCCCACATGCCACATGTGGCCCACATGCTGCATGGAATGGTGGCATGAGCTGCACCTGTGTGGTGATCAGAGTCCAATGCACAAGTAGATGGGAAGTGTAGTTGTGAGTGAGTGCGTGTCAATATTCCGGAGATGGAGCCCTCTGCTGGCCAGTAGGGGGAATCACGGGGTTCGTCTCCGTGACAGGTCCACAAGCACAGCTATATTTTAGCTAATAATGAACCAAATACACCATAAAACAATACATCAACAATACACAACATATGCTAAAGAGAAATTAAAAAATGATGTTTATAACTGACAACTAAGTAAAATCCCAAATTTAGTATCTCAGAAAATTAGAATATTGTGAAAAGGTTCAATATTGAAGACACCTGGTGCCACACTCTAATCAGCTAATTAAAACAAAACACCTGCAAAGCCTTTTAAAGGTCTCTCAGTTTTTATTTTGTAGGCTACACAATCATGGGGAAGACTGCTGACTTTGACAGTTGTCCAAAAGGTGACCATTGACACCTTGCACAAGGAGGGAAAGACACAAAAGGTCATTGCAAAAGAGTTTGGCTGTTCAAAGAGCTCTGTGTCCAAGCACATTAATAGAGAGGCGAAGGGAAGGAAAAGATGTGGTAGAAAAAAAAGTGTACAAGAAATAGGGATAACCGCATTCTGGAGAGGATTGTGAAACAAAACCCATTAAAAAATGTGGGGGAGATTCACAAAGAGTGAACTGCAGCTGGAGTCAGTGCTTTAAGAACCACTACTCACAGACGAATGCAAGACATGGGTTTCAGCTGTCGCATTCCTTGTGTCAAGCCACTCTTGAACAACCGACAGTGTCAGAAGCGTCTCGCTTAAAAAAGGACTGGACTGCTGCTGAGTGGTACAAAATGTATGTTTTCTGATTCAATTAAATTTTGCATTTCCTTTGGAAATCAGGGTCCCAGATGCTGGAGTAAGAGAGGAGAGGCACACAATCCACGTTGCTTGAGGTCCAGTGTAAAGTTTCCACAGTCAGTGATGGTTTGGGGTGCCATGTCATCTGCTTGTGTTGGTCCACTGTGTTTTCTGAGGTCCAAGGTCAACAAAGTCGTATACCAGGATGTAACAGTATACAAACTTCACCATCACAGGAAGAAGGAGGTGGGTACTGGCGGACATTCAAATCAAGACTTTAATAATAAAATAAACACAAAACAGTGCAACAGCCCCTCGCGGACGACTGTCGCGCACAAACAAAAACCAAACACAAAATAAAGCCCAGGCCTGGTCCTCTCTCGTCCTTCACTGTCGTCGCTCCTCTTTTGTATCCTTCTGATCTCCTCCGTGGGATGCGAGACCGGTGAGTGGAGCAGGTGTCGCTCATTTCCCAATCACTCCACCGACCTCGCTCCGTTACCACGGCTCTCGGCCCCGGCCCACTTGTCACACAGGAAGTTTTAGAGCACTTCATGCTTCCTGCTGCTGACCAACTTTGTGGAGATGCAGATTTCATTTTCATACAGGACTTGGCACCTGCACACAGCACTCATACTTTTCATTTTCATACTTTTTAGTTGGCCAAGAGTTCTAAAAATCCTTCTTTGTATTGGTCTTAAGTTATATTCTAATTTTCTGAGATACTGAATTTAGGATTTCCTTAGTTGTCAGTTATATTCATCAAAATGAAAAGAAATAAACATTTGAAATATATCAGTCTGTGTGTAATGAATGAATATAATATACAAGTTTCACTTTTTGAATGGAATTAATGAAATAAATTAACTTTTTGATGATATTCTAATTATATGACCAGCACCTGTAACTACAGTACATAGTAAGTCAGTAAGTGTCACGGCTACACTGTGTTAAAGAACGCTCAACGAAGATGAAAGGTTATATATCATTAGTCTTTAATCCAACACACAATGTAACACAGCATTCCACTCATAGGGCTTATTATTGGGTATTTTTGTAACTGTCATTATATAAATTTATTAATTTATAATTTCGAGCAAGAGTCCAGGATTCATCAGCAGAACATTTTTAATATGCACCTACTAAGAGCAATAAGACGGCATTATAAAATGAAAAGGCTCACTTTGATTTTGAATGCCGAAGACGTGTCCACCCACATCGTCTACTGCTTTACACAGAATTTACATAATTACCCACTATACATTGTGATATAGCCTGATTCGTTGGTCTGCTAGATCGGATTGCTTTCTCACTACAAATGAACCGCTCCAGAGTCCAGAGTTTGTTTTCAATTGCTTTGGCGCGGATCTGAGCATGATTGCTTGTGTTCCGAAGCAACTGGGCAGGTGTGAAAGCACCTCAATCTTCCATTTCAGTTAGCCAGTGTTGTGCTACATCCAAACCAGAAATGGCCCTAATCTGCTTTATTATATATGGGGCATTTTTGCCCCGTCACTGGCCTTACAGTACACACTGATTAGCCAATGCTGACTGTGATTTGCAAAAAGTGGACTAAATTGTAATTTACTATTATTTATAATTTTATATGTGGGCCACTTTAGGCTCACAGCCACATTAGCCCTGTGCAATAAATTAGCAAAAAACATCTCAAATACATTTTAATATACTTGGGCCATTATGCAGAGTACAAGTACAGAGCTAATGAAATGTAAAACCCTGACAGCCTTTGCCGCTTGTGCCACATTTTTGCCAAAGGTGGCCCACATTTGGTTGGCACAATTTAGGCCATATTCACTGTTTACCACATGGACCACTTTAGGGTCACATTCAGATTACACATTGTTGTGAACACCGGATCTTTGCCTACAAACCTCAAACCTTTAGCACCAAGGCCAAAATAGCGCTACATTTCCACATTCGGGCCAGAAGCTTCACTGTGCTTCACTAAAACCGACCCTTTACACACCTCTCAGGAACAACGTCACAAAACCCCATCATTTCACCAACAAAGAGAAGTTGTCTCGAAAACCAATGAGAAATAAGTCACTGGATCTAACACATTCACAAAACGAACATGATAAAAGCGGACATTTGTTTGCATGCTTTGTTAAATATTTTAATCCGAAAGCTTTAATGTTTTACTATAATAACATTGATCATAATGAATTAATTTATCAGGATTGAAAATTAGTCACACAGAAATAAAGCATTATGAACATAGCCTGCTTATTCAGCCAAGTCTGTTTCTGTTTATTTGTAGTCACAGTAGCCTATATTCATAACATTTAGAAAGAATGATCATTTCTAAATTTTTATAAAAGCTCCCAATCAAAAAACATTATTATATTTTTATGACAGGCTAAACAGAGCTAAACTCTGGAGACGAGAAAAACAAAGATAGAATATGTTACTAAATAAATACACAATTGTGATACAGACTAAAAAGCTGACATTTGATTTCTTCAAGTGATTGTATTTACCCCGTTTACTATGGAAACATTAATGCCTAGCATGCGTAGTCTTTTGCATTGCTTATAAATATTTCTGCCTTGTATGGTGATTATAATCCAAAATTGGATCAAGTCATTTCAAATACTCGCTGCTAAGTGAAGGTGAGTTTTGATCTCAACTTATTTTAAAAAGTTTTTCATGCTGGAGTTGTTAGCTAAATGATCTGAGGCGCTGACGCTCTCCAGATGTGGAGACACTCCGCCTTTGTTCATAATAACTCCTCTAGTCTAGCCCCACCTGCCCCGCATTGGCCCAATGTTTTTGTCGGGCCAAAAAAATTGAAAATCCCAGTATGTTTACACAATGGTTTTAAATCACGGTGAGTGAGGGCATTTTCAAACACGTCTGGCTAATCAATGTCTACTTACATCACGGGTAGTAACAGTTGTGCTGGTTAGACCCTGCTCCAGAGAAGGAGCTAATTTGGTTTTCGAAAAAGGCAGTCCAGTATTATTATTTTTTTTTTTATATACAATTTAAATAAAATAAAAAAACTCCCAAAAGTGGGTAGTTCCACAATTGGTTCTGGTAATACGAAAAAGTTCTGGTGGTGCTAAAGGCCCTATAGTGACAAGGACACTATACTGTCAAAAACAGAGTATGTGAGTGTAGTGGAGCATCAACAGGCTATGTTTTTGTCAGTTATTCTATCTATGGATCGACGCTTTCATTACAGATTTCTGCTGATTTGAAATTGGATACAGATTAATTAGCACTGTATATGGCTACAGTTGTTTGAATGCATTATAGAGAAGGGATTGCTATGTTGTATTACTTGTTTAAATAATGCTTTCAGCTTAAAATATCTATATCTAGAAGGAACAAACAAATTCCCTGAGAACTATACCTTCCCGTTCATGTAAATTTTTGTCGCCATCATAGCGTCTTCTTATTACATTCTTTCTAATTTGAGTGATCCTTCTCTATCAAGCTAGCTAAATATGTTTAACATGTGAATTCTTGCTAAATATGCAGTTATATTACGGGTTAATGGCATTAACTGCACTCGTGATGGAGCGAGTTAAAACCATGACGCTCCGACTTTTAAAAAATCTGCTCCGCATGAACTCCTAATAACCCCCATCCACTTGATTGGTTCTATGACTCTTTCTCCTCTCCACCTGTAACTGGTGTGTGGCTGCCCTCACATCAGCTAAGATACTCAATTGAAAAATTACACAAGTCACGTTAATTAAACAGACTGCAAGAATGGTTCGAGATAACATAAAAAATATACAATGTAGTACAATTGTACAATTAGTACAATTACAAAGTACAAGAGTAGTACAACAAACTACAACAAAGTGAAGAGGCCGACAGTGATGTCTTTTTATAACAGAGATGGAGACGTAAACACACAATTTACATGATAGCAGGAGCAAAAGGTTGGGCTAAGGGACTCATTTTTTATGACAACTAGCTAGTTTTACATATAATTTAAGCTGAGAAAAGAACACAACACAGCAGACAACAGTCAAATGTCGTTATTGATGTTTTCTGTGTTTGTGGAGCAAATATGTTAAAACATTCTTTAGCCAGTTTAGCTACACCCTTTTGGTACTCTTTGCAGTGGTACAGTAGATACTCCAACAGAAGGGTACCAAAAAAGTGGTACGGTAAGTGTAACGAGTGGGACGGGGCCGAGAGCCATGGGAACGGAGCGAGGCCGGTGGAGTAATTGCAAATGAGCGACACCTGCTCCACTCACCGGTCTCGCGTCCCACGGAGGAGATCGGAAGGATATAAAAGAGGAGCGACGACAGCGAAGGACGAGAAAGGACCAGGCCTGGGCTTTATTTGGTGTTTTGGTTTTGTTTGCGTGCGGCATTTGTCCGCGAGGGTCTGTCACGCTGTTTTGACTTAATTTTATTATTAAAGTTAATTTTGATTGTCCGCCAGTTCCCGCCGCCTTCTTCCCGATGATTACGATTAGTTCACTATAGTAAGGTTCACTTTTGGACATAATTGTGTACCGTTCCGTACTGAACTAAACCATACCGATTGGTGGAAACAAGCCATTAGTAAATAAAGGATTGGTCTGATCTGTCATTAGCGGTTAAAGGGGGGGTGAAATGCTCGTTTTCACTCAATATCCTGTTAATCTTGAGTACCTATAGAGTAGTACTGCATCCTTCATAACTCCAAAAAGTCTTTAGTTTTATTATATTTATAAGAGAAAGATAGTCTATACCGATTTTTCCCGGAAAAACACGACAGGCTGGAGGCGTGGCGTGTGGGCGGAGCTAAAGAATCACGAGCGCGAGTAGGCTTTTGCGTTGAGAGGGTTTGGAAGCTGTGACACAGATCCAGAGGCTGAAATTTAACAAGAGCAGCATCAGCAAATGACGTCTCTATGTGGTATTTACTAAAACTGTATATATTTGCTTGGCGGTTTTGGAAAATGACTAAGTTTCATTTTATGTCTATGTTTTTTTTTAAGCTGTACATGTGGAAAGGTGCAGTTTTTCCTCTGGTCCCTTAATGCTGTTTTTTTTTTTTGGTAATCTGTGCAGGGTTGTCTTGCCCTGGCAACCAAAAACACACTTCTGTGACATTTTGCGACGCTCTTGCTCTGATCAGTGAGTCTGTGCTCAGCCTCTCAGTGCGCTGCTATACTCCTCAGGACCCATATAAGGAAATTCCGCTCCATCTAACGTCACACAGAGCCATACTTGAAAAAAACTTTCCGAAACTTGTGACAAACCGGAAGGAGTATTTTTGGAACAAAAATACTCCTTCAAACTTACAAATTAATTTTTGAAACTTTGTCCATGTTTAGCATGGGAATCCAACTCTTTAACAATGTAAAAAACTCAGTATGCATGAAATAGCATTTCACCCCCACCCCCTTTATGGAATGAAAATGAGCATTTGATCAGATGCAACTACATCAGAATATTTTTATTTTATTTTAAATGTGCAAAGATCTGCACCAATTACATTACAAATCACAACAAAACAGTTAAAATGCCTTACTGCTAATCATAAAACAAACCACAAACTGTTTTTGTGATTTAAATGAAAACAGGAAGTGTACTTTAAGAGTCCCAGCCTTTTTAACATTCCATCATTTTCAGAGGAAACTATCTGTTGTTTGGGGAAATGAAAGTAATCAGTGAGAAGAACATGTCAAACAGCCCTGTTTATTTTATGCTGGTTGGATATAGCGAGTTAAAGATTATGGCTGGTTGATAGAGGCCATATTTTTCCTGTACATTGGAAATATACAAAGTTTGTATCAGCTAATTCCACCATAAAGGAGAATCTTGGGAGACCAACATTGAACGATCATCTATCCTGAATGGAAATAAACTTGATTACAAGTTTACAAGAGAAAAACAAATTCTGTTATATAAAGGTATAATCTAAACTCTTGAACATGAATGCAAGACGGTCCAGATCCAGTTACAGTATGAGAACTTCTGGATGTACGGCTTGACAGAAGGTAGGAGAAAACTCAACAGCAAATACTTTATTAATTTTGTTTCATTAGAATATGGTCTGATAGCATGTATTTGCTTTGTGTATTAACCATTTTATATAAAGTCATACAATATTATTATGGTTACAATGTTACATTATGTATATGTATATACGTCATGTGACACGTGGCACGTGACCTACCATTGCGCTGGCAGCAAATATGGCTACACAAACAGCCAAAAACAGGGTAAAATTTTTACTTTAACCATGTAGTCCTACTGTCTTCTGCAAGATTTTCTGTTCACTCTGCAGCTTAGTTGATAATTTTTAGTCCCTGTGTAATGATGAAAGTTATGACAACATGTTATCTGCTTGTTTTTTCTACCGCTGATTCTGAGGCCTAATGGAGCCTAATTTTTTAGTGAAAGCGATAGAAGTTAGTCATATTGCTTTAAATACCTAATAGTGGTTACAGTCGGTCGTGAGAGTTGTACAGTATTAGCCATCTCTTTGTCATTACAGCTTCACAAAATCACTATGCAGCAATACTAGCAAATCCACAAAATGATTGTGAATAATCAAATTCTATTCTATTTAAATAAAATGTCCTATTTTATTTTTTCGATTCGTTTATTGTTTTGTTTTTTATATTTTGCTATGATGTCTATGGTGTTGTAATTATCATTGCATGCACAAACATTTTTGTCTGTAATAATTGGGCCACAAATATTAAGATGTTTTGGCTATTGTATTTTGTATCTGCCTTCGATCTTTGTGTTATTTATACATTATTATTAGTTGCCTTTATGTTTTAAAGGTGTGTTACATTTACCATTGTTCTGCAAATTTTTGCAGACAAAATACTGTCATTTCAATACAAACCTGTGCAATAGCAAATTTAGTGCAAATTTCACAATGGATTCAAGTTGGTCATGTTAACCAACAGAAACCTGCTTGTTTTGTTTTTTAAGTCTATTTTGTGTGAGCTGTGCATCAGATATCATGCTCCAGAATTGTCAACAGTTAATGGAGCTTTTTTACTCCGCACAATTTTGGATGACATTCCGTTAATGTGACTGTGACTTAGTCCAATAGTACACATGTAAAATTAATTGAATGACATATTTTTGCATTTTCATTAGCTATTACAAACCCAATTCCAAAAAAGTTGGGACACTGTACGAATTGTGAATAAAAGCAGAATGCAATGATGTGGAAGTTTCAAATTTCTATATTTTATTCAGAATACAACATAGATGAAATGTTGTATCATATTAAGGGAAAAATAAGTTGATTTAAAATGTCATGGCATCAACATATCTAAAAAAAAAAGTTGGGACAAGGCCAAGTTTACCACTATGTGGCATCCCCTCTTCTTTTTAGAACAGTCTGCAAACGTCTGGGGACTGAGGAGACAAGTTGCTCAAGTTTAGGAATAGGAATGTTGTCCCATCCTTGTCTAATACAGGCTTCTAGTTGCTCAACTGTCTTAGGTCATCTTAGCGCATCTTCCTCTTTATGATGCGCCAAATGTTTTCTATGGGTGAAAGATCTGGACTGCAGGCTGGCCATTTCAGTACCCAGATCCTTCTTCTGCGCAGCCATGATGTTGTTATTGATGCAGTATGTGGTCTGACATTGTCATGTTGGAAAATGCAAGGTCTTCCCTGAAAGAGACGACGTCTGGATGGGAGCATATGTTGCTCTAGAACTTGGATATACCTTTCAGCATTGATGGTGCCTTTCCAGATGTGTAAGCTGCCCATGCCACACACACTCATGTAACCCCATACCATCAGAGATGCAGGCTTCTGAACTGAGCACTGATAACAACTTGGGTTGTCCTTGTCCTCTTTAGTCTGGATGACATGGCGTTCCAGTTTTCCAAAAAGAACTTCAAATTTTTATTCGTCTGACCACAGAACAGTTTTCCATTTTGAGTCCATTTTAAATGAGCCTTGGCCCAGAGAAAATGCCTGCACTTCTGGATAATGTTTAGATATGGCTTCTTTTTTTACCTATAGAGTTTTAGCTGGCAACAACGAATTGTTGGTGGATTGTGTTCACCGAAAATGTTTTCTCTGAGAAACTCCTTTCTGATATTGCTCCATTATTTTGCACCGCAGCATTGGGAGAATTGGTGATCCTCTGCCCATCTTGACTTCTGAGAGACACTGCCACTCTGAGAGACTCTTTTTATACCCAATGATGTTGCCAATTGCTCTAAACAGTTGGAAATTGGTCCTCCAACTGTTCCTTACAGTTTATGTACATTTAACTTTTCAGGCATCTTATTGCTACCTGTCACAACTTTTTTGGGATGTGTAGCTCTCATGAAATCCAAATTTCAAAATGTCTAACTTTCAACATTTGATATGTTATCTATATTATATTGTGAATAAAATTTAAGTTTATAAGATTTGTTAATTATTCCATTCCTTTATTACTCACAATTTGTACAGTGTACCAACTTTTTTGGAATCGGGTTTGTACTTGTCAGAGGTAAAAATCTTTTAAATGTTATTACATAAGAAATGAAATAGGCTGTAAATCTAAAGGCTTTGTGTGTTTGTGTGTTATTAAAGGTTTCCGAACCATGTCAAGATAATCCGTATGGATTTAATGGTGTGGTTGTGTTTGGAGATGAAACCTATAGCATGACTACAGGAATTATCCCAGATATGACTGGCTACAATCAATACCTTACTAGGTAAGTCTGTAAAATTAAATGAAAGAAATTAATCTGATGCAGGCTACACTACTGACCACCATAGTATCATCATGCATTGCAAACAGTTCTCATGTTCTCATTCACTTAATAATAAAAAATATATATATTCTGAAACTTTACTCACCCTCAGGCCGCACAAGATGTTGTTGGGTTTTTGAGAAATTTGACAGATGAAATTAATAATATTATGGACTGCCTACTTGAATTTTACATGGAAGCAACAGTTGAAGTGCTAATTATTAGGTTAATTATTTGCTTTCTGAACTTTTTTTCTCTATTTGCAACAGAAGTGGAAATAGCTGTAGTTCTGGAGTCATAAATGCAGACAGCTGGAATGATGGTAAGATTTTCATTCATTTATCTGTTAATTTTCTAATGACATCACCTAATGAGCTAGCTCTTGAGTGTCATTCCTAATGCATGTCTGTTCACTAATTATTTGTAATGAGCACTATAAAAACCACATTATCTTTTCCAATTCAGCTCCAGCATCTCATCAAA
Organism: Carassius auratus; assembly: GCF_003368295.1. NCBI lineage: Eukaryota > Metazoa > Chordata > Actinopteri > Cypriniformes > Cyprinidae > Carassius > Carassius auratus. Next base: position 15,200,134 of record NC_039257.1, read on the forward strand.
TGCCACCAGTGGTTCTATGAGAAGAGAGAACATCATACCACAACTTTAACAATGACAACACAGAATATCAGTCACACTATTTCCACTGGAAATGGCAGACCATCTGGGAACCTTTGGGATACTCATTTTAACATAATGCAATTTGGGAAACCTACACAAATCTTTATTTAGAATATGATTAAAGACATAGCCTATAGTATGTAAATGAAGACAATAGGATGCAGCAAGAGTTGTCATTACTCTGCTATTTTTACATTTGTTCTTGGTGTGACCGGGCCTTTAGTAGGAATGGGCATTTAATACAGTGTTTAAATCGGTACAGAATCCTCAATGTAAACTATTAATGGATTAATTTCACATTTGTGTTTTTAATTGCATTTGAGGATTATTCATTATTGATAAATATTAACACCATTGTCCTTCAAGTCAATATTGTATTTCTTAAGTTCAGAGACAGAATAAAAAAATGTCAAATATTTGATTAAAGCCAACTGATTTAAAGCTAAATGATGGATACAAGTACGCTTCTATTTAAAAACAGATTGGATCAGCCTGCTGCTGACCATATCATTAGCAAGAAATCCGTAAAAAATAAAAAAATAAAATGGTACTTACCATGATGATCTGGTCTCCCAAAAGGTTTTACCAGCGCATAATATTTGTTGTATTACATGCAAGATAAGCTTGATTATTATACAATTTAGAGGGCTGTATAAAGCACTGGAAGATTTTTAGTTATTTTATTTTTGGGCGCTGTCCAGGAGGTCTTGACTCATCTGAAACTCACATGAACTGCATGCGTTTTTCTGTCCAGGAAAGATAATTGCACTCAGGTGCCGCTAGGGGCACTGTGGAAAACGTCACTTCCTCTCCCTGATCATCAACACAGACGCACTGAAGTGTTTACATTTTCAGTTGTGTGCTAAATGCAACATAAAATCTTAGTTTTTGTTCACTCATTTTAACAATGAGGCTTAATCTGAGTAACAGTTAAGTCTCCTTCATCAAAAAGCTGTAACGTTAATAATATCAACTGCTTTCAGAGGAAGGTTTTACATATTCCCTGATCATCCTCATCTACAGCATGGATCGCCTGGCGTCTTTTGGAAGTAAGTAACGTTACGTTACATGTTAAGCAAACCACAGATCGGCTGATCTTTCGAGGGCAGGTACCTAAATGAGAAAAAAAAACGGCTCTTGCTTTAGTTACAGATTTTTACCGTAGTAACTGTGCGCTAACAAAAATGACTCCGGTTCTACCGTAACGTTAGCTCCTGTTAATTTATTTTTCTTTTCTGGCAACTCTCACTAAAATGTGTAAAAGATGTGTCAAAAAGTTTTTCCTAAAATATGTAATTCAGTGTAACATTAATTTTACAAATATACTGTCATGTTTAAAGAAGAATCATTAGATGACATAATACTGTCACTTTAAATCTTTACCAATCTTTGTCACTCTCCTTCAAACCACTGGCTTTAACTAATTTGTCAGCAAGACAATAATGTTAATAATTTCAAAATATTATACAATTTAGAATGACCACTTTTTCTTTTTTTTTCTTCTTCTTTTTAAAAAGCGCGTCTGAATAAGTGTGCAATGAAATACATTTGATTACTTTATTCAATTTCTGTACCTAGGAACTAATGTTAGACCTCCCTAAAATAAAAGAAAAAAAAGAAAATCACTGTTTATTTTATTTGTATCTTTACTCTATTGTATTTATTTGTGCTGTTGCTCGTGGTTAGATAGATTTTTGTATTTTTTTTAAAGTATAGTTTCTCCATAAACATAGCACATACCGAAACCATGACTATAAAAACCGTGAAACAACCCGAACTGAAAAAGTTGAACCACTCCACCCCTAATATAATATATATATAATATGTGTGTGTGTGCGTGTATAATAGTTCGTTTTATTTTTACAACTTTTAACTGTCAGAAAAATATACTTATATTTCTCATTTATTATGTTTTTAATTAATTCATTATTGTTCAATAACAACTTTACAGCTATAATGTAGCACTCTAAATTGATGCCGTGTCATCTGTTAGGCAGATGACTTGTCCATTGTGATATATTTTAATCAGCCAAATTCAATAAAATGGTCCTGTCATAACTGTGATATAAAGCTGGAAACTCTTAACATGTTTTTGGTACAAGATATGAGTCTGTTGAAATGATAACTCTTGTAAATAAACCTCTGTTTCTCTTCAGATGATCCTTTCGATAAGCCTCCCTGTCGAGGATGTTCCTCGTATCTAGTGGAGCCTTACATTAAATGTGCTGAATGTGGACCGTCACCTTTCCTCCTGTGTCTGCAGGTCTCATTACTCTCTAACTGCACAAAACACATCCTCTCACTGTTCATTTAATGTGTACAATATAATTGAATCTCTTTATCTCTTTGTTGCAGTGCTTTACTAGAGGATACGAGTATAAAAAGCACCAGAGCGACCACAAGTATGAAATCATGGTAAAGAGAGCAGTTTGTATTTAAAAATCAATGCAATGAAAAAATAAAAGGTTTATAAGTAAGGTGTTTTTTATATGCAGACTGAATATTAAGATTTAAATGAATAGTTGTTAAATATTACTTAATCCAGAAATGTGCAAAAATGAGACATGTTTTTGTTATCATTTATGTAGCTTTTTTTTTTTTTTTTTGCCCCATTACTAGTATCCTGTCCAATATTTTGCCATTAAATGACACATTCCTTTTGATCTACTTTCTTGTAGACATCAGATTTTCCCGTGTTAGAGCCTGGTTGGACTGCTCAGGAGGAGATGGCTCTGTTAGAGGCCGTCATGGACTGTGGCTTTGGTAACTGGTCAGTGTATTTCTATACATCATATCTGCAACTCCACTTCTGCTGGTCTCAAAAGCATATCAGAGCAGAATGTCTTTAATTCATAATCTCATGGCATTAAATGGTGGATGCATTCTTAAAGGGATAGTTTACACAAAAATGAAAATTCTGTCATTAATTACTCACCCTCATGTTGTTCCAAACCTGTAAGACCTTTGTTCATCTTCGCAACACAAATAAGATATTTTTTATGCATTCCGAGAGCTCTCTGACCCTCCCAGAGACAGCAGTGTAATTACCACGATTAACGTCCAGAAACGTAGCGAGGAGATCAGTAAAATAATTCATGTGACATCAGGGGTTCAATCGTAATTTTACTAAACTACAAGAATACTTTTTGAATGCAAAGAAAACAAAAGTAGTTACTTTATTTGACAATTCATCTCTTCCGCATCACCCTGGTGCCATTTTGGAGTGTATAGGCTGAACGTAAACGGTGTATGCTGTTCTGTGTCAGTTTTCTACGTTGTTTGCGCTTTGATCTGAACCATAACAACGTATCCGTGTGGTGCAGCTGACACAGAGAACAACATATGTTGTTTATGTATGTGATACTCTCCAAAATACCCCATAGGCTGATGTGGAGGAGACGAATTATTAAATTAAAGTCATTATTTTGGTTTTCTTTGCATATAAAAAGTATTCTCGTAGCTTTGTTAAATTACGGTTGAACCCCCGATGTCACATGGATTATTTTACCGACCTCCTTGCTACGTTTCTGTACATTGTTCGTGTTAATTACATCGCTACTACAACAACTAACCTACTGACTGATTTTGACTATAAATATACTATATATAAACGTTTACCCATACATAAGCTAAAAAAAAATACAGACTACAGGAATGCTTCATATAATACTATACTTGTACAAAAACAAACCTAGCGTCAGATTTGACTTTAAATACTTTATTATATATAAATACTATACCTCTTCAACTACTAGAGGTGTAACGGTATACATACTATTTTCCAAAATTTTTAGTAAGGGTTTTTTGGTGCAGTACACGTGTATCGAAAAAATATGCCACATTTTAACCACTGCATGAGTGGAACCTCATTGGAAACTTCCAGTTTTATATACAGTTACTTTGCAGGAAATTCGAACAATAAATTCCAATTAATTTTTACATTACATTATTTTTTTTTATTTTTTTTTTTTTTCGACTATATGCATAATAGTAAACAGCAATGCTAATGGCATATCTGGGTGATTCTTCAGGCAGGACGTGGCTTACCAGATGCGCACTAAGACCAAAGAGGAGTGTGAAGGGCACTACATGAAGAACTTCATCAACAATCCTCTGTTCTCCTCCACTCTGCTCAGTCTCAGACAGATGGAAGATCATCTGTCCCGGACAGCAGACACAGCCATTCCCTTCAAGCGTAAGTGAGCTCCAGAAACAAGCTACTGTTCTGGTCATTCAACTCTAAATATATACACACACACACACAAGTGTTGAATAAATTTTAAGTGTAATCATTCTAATAAAATGGCATCAAAATTGATTGGCAGTTTTTTAATGTAATAATTACTCTCTTCAGTGACATCCTCCTTTAACACACTTCCCTCTGGCTGTGAGCTGTGATTAGTTGTTATCAGTCAGACCAGTTTTTTGCAGGAAATCTGTTTTTGTTCTAATCTGTTGTTCTTTCAGTGTGGCTGTTTGTGTTTGTCATCATGAGCTCAACAGTCCCTGCAGGCGCTGATTTATCACACTTTGGCCAGACAGATAAAGAGGATGAACACTAGATGTGATTGTGTGATTTATTTTGTTTTTAAGGCAAATAAACCTTCAGAGACCTTTCTGAAATATTGAAACTGTGACTGTTAGTGTATGTTTATTGTATATAAATATATTTTAGGCAGTAGTAGTCAAGGATTGTGTCTTGTGTCTCTTTCAGCCACTGATGATCCTCCGAGGCCTTCTTTCGACTCTCAGGTGTCCAGAGATATGGCTGGATACATGCCGGCTCGAGCAGACTTCATGGAGGCGAGTGATCTAACGTGCTGTCTGTTGAAAGCAAATTCATTTGTACATCATTCAAACCGCCTCTCTCTTTTTGTCTCTATGTAATATTAGGAGTTTGATAATTATGCTGAATGGGATTTGAAAGATATCGACTTTGTTGACGATGACTCTGATATTCTTCATGGTAAGTATATATTTTAAAATGCTTTTAAAAACAGCATTTTCTTACTTTTTAGTTTTTTAAATTAAAAAAATCTAATAAATGTTACATTGATGTTTAATTCGGTTTGAAACATAGCATTTTTAAACAGTTTTTGCACCATATGATTATTTATTAAAAACAATGCATGTAAAAAAAAATGTGTGCTATATGTGTGTGTGTGTGTGTGCTGGGCAACAATAAATTGCATACAAAATAAAAAAACATTTGTGTACATAATATATGTGTGTGTATTGTGTATATTTATTCTGTATATATCAATACACACCTATGCATGTCAATATTTAAGTAAATGTTTATGTTTATATATTACATATATTTATATATCATATCATATAAATTATATTAATATAAATATATACATGTAAATATTTTCAAAATATGTGTGTGCCTTTATCTATACTTAATAAATATACACAGAACAAACTCATTATATAAATGAAAACTTTTGTTTTGGATGTGATTAATCGTGAAACATTTGTATGTATATATATATATATATATATATATATATATATATATATATACATATATATATATATATATATAGCACGTATTAAGAGTTTTTTTCTTTGTCAGTTTGAATGAAATCACAGCACAGTGAATGTTGACTTGATGTTAACCTCTGTTTACCATGCATTTTTTTTTCAGCACTGAAGGTTGCAGTAGTTGACATATATCACTCCAGACTTGAAGAGAGACAGCGGAGAAAGAAGTAAGTAGGAAACACGTTGTACTGCCATAGAACAACCACTCGAGGGACTCATTGGACTGTTAAAATAAACCTAAAAGGGTAGCATTCATATTATTTACTTTTAATAATGTTTCATGACAAACAAATACATACTATAGTGTTAAAATAACTGCTAATTGAAAAATCAAGTTAAATTATCCCATGCACATGCAACCCACTGAAATGCATTACTGAGTTCATCATCTGGTGTGTAAAAATGTAACCTAATCCATAGCAACTGATCAGCCAGCCTGATTTAAACCAGCACAAACACAAACAGCTCTAGTGGTAACAGTAACAGTGTGTAAATCAGCATTAATGAGGCCTGGCTGCCCTGTAAAGGACTAGTGCTATGTGTGTGAGCTTGACCTCAGCTCTGTGCTGAAGTGGAGCCGCAGCTGTCGTCTGAGATCTCCTGCAGAGCGGCAAACAGACCGGTGACCCTCCGCTTCCACACAACATCTGAGACCTGCACTCCCCGAACACACACCACACAAGAGATGCTTTTAATAAAACATAGCCTTCAGCTCATAATGCCAAGCGTCGTCAAGTGTAGCAGAAATTTTTCCACAGTTAATTCACATGCATTGTCTTCCTAAAGCAATTCTGTAGATACTGTAAAGAATAGATTGTAAATGATGGACAATTTAAACAATTACATAACATGAGTTTACCATTGTTTTCAGGCATAAGGCATAAAGTGAAGTCATTAGCTAGGTTTCCATCACCCTGATTTTATACACATTTTAAAGTATCGCATCAGAATCGAGTGATGGAAACGCTGAATTTCAAATTAAAATCTCTTATCGTATTTTTCGTACTATAAGTTGCACTTGAGTATAAGTCGCATCTGTCCGAAAATACGAAAAACATATATAAGTCGCATTTATTTAGAACCAAGAACCAAGAGAAAACATTACCGTCTACAGCCGCGAGAGGGCGCCCTCTCGCGGCTGTAGACGGTAATGTTTTCTCTTGGTTCATTTCTCTCGGTTCATGTCAAATTAATTTTGATAAATAAGTCGCACCTGACTATAAGTCGCAGGACCAGCCAAACTATGAAAAAAAAGTGTGACTTATAGTCCGGAAAATACGGTAATTAGCAAAAAAGTTGTTATGCTCGCTTGAGGTGGTTTTTGCCTTGTACGAATAATGGGAAATGGAAATGCATTTTGTGACAAAGTGAAAAGTCATGTGACTTTGCGTTTTGGATGGTAAATCCTGACTAAACGGCAGACCGATCTCATTCCACAGCATCTGAAATGTTTGCATATGGTCATTCGGAAATGCCCGAGCAAAGTCTGTCATCAAAATATTTGTAAAATATTTTATTTCATAAATACTGTGTTTCCAATTAGCAGCATCCACCTCTGAAAGCAATAACCACATATATATGCGTTTCGTCTGCTCATTCTGAGATGCAAGTAATTTATTATATAGGAAAATGATTATATTCAGTGGCTTCTCCTACTTTTCTTAGTGACGTAAAGTGCCAGTTTATCAGGAAGTGACGATTTTGTTCTCTTTGAACTGTTGGATGGAAACGCTGCTTGTTCGCAAGGAAACCCGGCTATTGTAATGCACAGCCTCAAGTGACGTATTGCTTTAATAAAATAGTGGTGAAACCAGTATGGTAGTCACAAAATTAAAGTTTAAGAAGTTGCATTCAGTAGTAAAAATCACATGAAACAATTTATCTGCTAATAGTAATATACAGAGGTGCCGAAAACTACAACATGAAATATTCTTTAGACCTCATCTTTTCTCTTTTCCTCTTTTTTTCATTCCTTTCTTCCTTCCTTCCTTCCTTCCTTCCTTCCTCCCTTCCAAAAAAAAATAAAAAATTATATATATATATTTAAACATTTATATATAAAACCCATTGCTTTGCTTCTCACAGAATACAGTGTGAAATGTGACAATTGTTGTCTTTCAGGATCATTCGAGACCATGGCCTCATCAACCTACGCAAGTTTCAGAGTAAGGCAACATCTTTTTTACAGCCTGATGTTGTGCATCATTTTAGCCAGGTGCTCTTGCATCATCTCTTGCACTCCGTTGTGTATTTGAGGTTGTAAAGCATGTTCCTCATGCAGGTATCTGCAGGTTGCTTTCAGTGCACACACCAGAAGTTACTGCCACAAGATAACCCTTCCTGACCTTCAATAACACGAGCCATCTGTACCAAATGTTTACAATGAGCGCCGGGATACAGCGATCCCAGATCAACACTGATCCCAGAGCTGTTTTCGCCAGCTGTGATTGCTCCCCTATGAATAGTTTGGCATGAAATGAACATTTCGGCTGTAATGACAAAGGAGATTGCATCTTTACGAGCTTTTATTGATCCGCGTCCTCTGGGCACCGTGTAGCTTCTCTCAGTAAACAGAAACCCATCCCTATCTATTTCCCCCTGGACATTTCGGTTGGCCAGCCGGATTCAATAGGAATACGCTTATCCAATTATTTCCTCTTTGCATGGAAGCAGAGAAATCCAATCAGGTTTGCGTGTTTTCCTGAGACGTATTGAGTGTTTGTGATGTCCTCCTCATCTCCCTGCACTCTCAAGACAAAAGCAAGGCGATAGTTACCGTGGAACTGCAGACTTGTTGTCATGGAGACTGCAAGAAAGTGTGTGTGTGTGTGTTGCGAGTGATAATGGAAGCAGTGGCCAAGAGCTGATGGCTCGCAGCGGTGTTAGTTTATCCCCAGTTCAAGAGAGCAAGACAGCTTGACCTGACTGTGTCTCGTATCCCATCAGCCACTGCTGCATAGAGGGCACTGATATTGTAGTTTAATACATGACTGATGTGTGTGTGTGTGTGTGTGTGTATAAATAAATGTATGCATTTAAAAGACACTTTTATCCAAAGCGACAGGCTAAAATTTTTTACCTAACATGTGTTCCCTGGGAATCGAACCCACAACCTTTTGCGCTGCTAACACAATGCTCTACCACTGAGCCATATATATATATATATACATATATATGATTTTTCTGAAGTGATAGGTGTGTGTCTGGGTAACATCTCGGCAAGCTAGCGGAGGCAGAGTATCACACCTCAAGCTCACCCACATAGCAGCTTTCTCTTTCTGTCTCTCTCGCTCGGTAGCAGCAGGGCTGATTGCTGGTAGTGCCGCTCGCTCAACCCTTCCAAGCGAGCTGAGCTTCAGTGGTGGGTGAAGAACCATCGAGATTTTCACAGGGCCGCTCGGCACAGCTGGACTCTTGATACATTGCTATTGGCATTTGCTTTTCAAACAAAGCCAATCAAATGCAGCTTTTCTGATGTAGTAGGTTAGCTATGTCCTAAAACCTTGTAAGCTCCCTGTAAAAACTATTGTTGTTTCATATGTATAAACAGAAACTTAAAGGGGTCATCGGATGCCCATTTTCCACAATTTGATATGATCCTTTAGGGTCTTAATGAAGTCTATTACATACTTTGGTTAAAATTTCCCAATGAAAGTGTAAAACTACACCTGTTTTAGACTGTCAAAAACAGCTCTGTTTTCAGCAAGCCGTTTTAGTCCATGTTCCTTCAAATGCTAATGAGCTCTGCTGACCCCGCCCCTCTTGTCCATGGGGTGACAAAGCCATTCTCATGACTACTTTAGCCGCAGAACTTGCTAACTAGCATGTTATTAGTCAAAATAAAACCTTGCTCCTGCCAAACAGATTTGACTCCATCCAATAGAAGCAGACTGGGAGTGGCCTTGGACGGCAGCGCTCTTAGTGCATCATGGGTGTTGAAGTTTTCCTACCTATTTGGCAAAATGGAAGACAACCCCTTTTTCAGTTTTCTCTATTCAGGTTGCAGAGAGAGAAAAAAAATCACCTTTCTACTACATGGGCAGCCAAGTTTTTTTGAAAGCCCTTTTTGCCAGCAGTGCTCATTTAAAGAAATGGTGTGCTCAAGATATGTCTGAAATATACAGTATTTACAAGATGAATGCACATAGACGTCACAATTACGTCAGTAATTAGTATATATTTTTTTCATTTGCAATATATTTTTGTACAGAAAATGATAGAATATATACAAATTCAATTTACAGCACTTTTATAAACTGAGTAAAACCATAAAAAAGCAACTGCATCAGTGTCAATGCCATTTAGACAAATTTATTCTACACAAACGCAGTTGTTATGTGTTAGCCGAAAAAGCTCAAAATTTCCTTACTACAAAATTTACAAACGCTGTGTTCAGCTGAGCACATGACCTTTCAGAGTATGCTCATTTTATAGCATGCTTTTGTTTCATTCAATATTAAAAAAAATAAAAATCAAGTTAAAGGTACACATTTTTACCAAATATGTATGTTTGTTCTGTTTTTGTGAATCCAAGAGTGCTGTTATCTAAGCTACATGCTAATCAAACTACTGGACACAATTGTGATTTGGGTTTCCTGTGCTCTTTGCATGAGGGTGCTGTTTACCAAATCAGTCACTTATAAGGTTTCATTTCATATAGGATGATGACTACAAAGGTAGCTGCCTGTGTAGACAAGAAGGTTGTCAAGAAGGATTTAAAACAGAGCCGTTATATTTTATTTACTTCATTAAATTGATTGTGCGCTTGTGATTTTAGTTCTGGAGAGGCGTTATCCGAAGGAAGTGCAGGACCTTTATGATGTCATGAGGCGCTTTGCACGTGTGGTGGGTCCCATTGAGCATGACAAATTCATCGAGAGTCACGCCTGTGAGTACTTAACTCTCTTTTTGCACACTTGATGTATATGATGTCATAATTTTGGTCTATACAGTATATACCAGACTCTCTAGATTTCTTCCTCTGCTGACCCAGGATGAGTCAGGCCTTGTGTTTTGTGGTTTAATGAGCGTGTGCAGGACAGTTCGGGTTAGATGAACAAGCCCCCATGTCATCCGCCAGCGCTGAATCTGAGTTCAGTCTGTCCGCCTCGGTAGTTTGAATCAGTCAGGGTGAAAAGTTCATCGCTCCATCTGCTCTGTCTCTCTCTCTCTCGTTCACAGTGGAGTTTGAGCTGAGGAGGGAGATCCGCAGACTGCAGGAGTACAGGACCGAGGGAATACAGTCCTTCTGCGGTAAGATGCACCCTCAGGAATCTATCACGGGAGGTAGTCTAAATCAAAATGAGGTTAAAGGGATAGTTCACCCAAAAAGGAAAATTTGCTGTTCATTTACTCACCCTCAGGCCTTGTGTAGGTGAACACAGTGTTCTACTGAAGAAAAAGTCAACTACATCCTGGGTGGCCTAAGGGTTTGTAAATTAACAGCTAATTTTTGGGTGTACTGTCCCTTTAAATTAAACACAGTCAGCAAGTGAGTGTTTCACTACAAAAATGACAGATCCATCTGAAAGTGCTCCGTGTTATTGATAATAAGACGTCACATTTGAGAGCTTTGCTCAGAGCTGGTCTGACGTCTGTCATCTGGCCTGCAGGTGCTAAAGTGTACGAGAGAGTGAAGCGCACACGAGAGGACGAGCGCAGGAAGAGGAACATGCTGTGTGACGTCCTGCAGTACATTCACGACGCTCGTGCGTGCCAGCAGTGGCTCCACAAACAGGCGGCCATGTGAGAGCTCTTCATTAAAGCCACCACACTCACTGTCTCTGCTACTACTTATTACAATACTTCATTACAGTTTAGTTTGGTAATGAGTACAAACGTTTTATGCAATGCATTCAACTCAAAATGAGTAACTAAAACTACTATGGTGTTGAACACTGAAGTATTATACAAAAAAATATCATGTTAAAAAAAGAAAAAGATAATGTTGTTAAATATATATTTGTTAAACTGTACATATGTGTATATATCGTGTGTGTGTTTGTGTGTGTGTGTGTATATATATATATATATATATATATATATATATATATATATATACACACACACACACACACACACACACATATATATATATATATATATATATATATATATGTGTGTGTGTGTGTGTGTGTGTGTGTATTAAATAAGTGTCTTAAGTTCACTATAACTGCACTTATTTAATCAAAAATACTAGCACTGTGATATTGTGAAATATTAAAGTTAAAATAATTGTATTCGTTTTGAATATATTTTAAAATATAGTTTATTTCTGTGATGATAGAACCGAATTTTCAGCATCATTATTCTAGTTTTCATGTCACATGATCCGTCAGAATCATTCTAATGTGCTGATTTAGTTTAAAAGAAAGATTGCAAATTATTATCAGTGCAGAAAACAGCTGTGCTGCTTGTAAATATTTGTAAATTAAATTAAAGATTTCTTTTTAAATAGAATGTTACAAAAAAACCTGTATAACAGCTTATTTGAGATGGAATTATTCTTTTGAACAGTAGTGTATATAATAATAGACACATTAAAAAAAGCACAGTTTTTATTATTTGTAAACTTGACCTTATTCCAGCATGACATGAAAACTCCAATGTTACACAATGTTATTGTAATATTGATTTCTACTATTATTTTTAATACGTCATTGTTGCCATGAAAGCACTACTGTTTCTTTAGGTGAACTTTCATACGCTGTTTATTAGTATCAAATATGTGTTTCAGGTTTCGTTCTGCCCTCAGGTCCACAGTGTATTCTCAGTTAAAGAACTTGTGGGTATTTAGCGGTCAGCAAAAGTACAAAGTAAAATTGAATGATGAATCAGGCTCTGTTTATATTGGATTCTTTCAGACATGTTTGTGTGATGTTTTGCTGTTGGCTGACTGTGTTTCTCTCTCTCGCAGTGATGCAGGAATCACTCCTGTGGTCACCACTATCACTACCTCAGGTACAGTGTGTTTCTCACGCTATGTCTCCTCTCCTCCACTCAAGTCTTCTTTTGCAGTCTTTGTGACGTCCTCTTCAGCCGTGGAGCCGCGGGCACAAACACTTTCATCTGTTCTCTGAGATGCACCGCTGGAAATACACGCAACAAAAAAAGAAGCCACTCACATCTCTTTGTGTTTCTCTCGTGCTTTCAAATTTTCTCTTTTGTCACTTCATTGCACAACTAGGACATATCTGAATGCATATGAATCTGATCAGAGACTTTGGCTTTATGCGGATGTTTTGGATTTTGCAGATACTGATAAATAAGTTGGAAGAGTAGTTATTTATAAATCATGTTTTAAATCTATTTATTGAAATCCCCATTTCTCACTGCCGTTTACACTATAGTCAACATTTGAAGTGGATCAAAACCTTTCATCAAAGTTGTACTAAAAACTCAAATCAAAATGTGTTCTTGTCTTAGGAAAACTTTGATGAACTTTTTTGATCCACTTCAAATGTTGACCATATATATATTAATCTGTAATAATGAGAAATTACAATGCAAATATCTGTTTTTATGCATGAATTGCAATTTTTTAATAATGATTTCTGGCTCTTATAATTAAAATATTAACATAATATTAAGTAGTATTTTATTATGATTATTATTATTATTACTGTAAGTACCTTAATGGGATTTTTTTGTTTTTTTTGTTAATGCTTTAAATGCCAACAATTATTTATTTATTGGCATTTTGTAATCATAATTTTGTTAGGATTATAATATTATAATATAATGTATTAATATTAATAATTTTATTGTTAGTAATAGTAAGAACAACAAAAACATTTATTTGTTCACAATTTATTATTAACTATATACTATTAACTAGCAGTTAAATATGACAGTTTTTTGTGATTATTAAATGAACATTTTTATGACAATTCTACATATATTACATGTATTTTATATGATTAAATCCATATATTATGATATATAATTTATACATAAATATAATTAATATTATAAAATTGCATTGTATAATTTGCAGTTATTATATTGTGATTGTTTTTATATTTTAAAATATACAACAGACAGTATTTACTGTACTTTTATTAAAATTGGCTAATTGTTTTTACAGTAATAGGAGTAAAAAAGAATAAAAACAAAATAAAATTACTTTTCTCATTACATTACCTACTTTTAAAAAATAGGGGAAAAGGGGAAATTGTCATAAAATAATTTTACAATTCAGAAATCATTTTATTAAATAAGTTGCTTATGCAAAGTGCATTATCTTGTTTTTATTTTAATAAATACTTTTATTGTTATACGAAGTAAGAAGTTTTTTGCAGTGCAGTTTATTAACTAATTTTTACTAACTAACAATTAAATATGACTTTGATTTCAGTAAAATCCTAATTTTGTGTTTATTAATAGTAAGGTAGTTGATCAGTTTTGGTATGGGGTACAATTAAACGATCTAGAATGTAATCATGCAGAATGTGCTCTATAAGAATTAATAAACAGCCAATATGGCAGCAATATGCATGCTAATAAACACCTAGTAAATAGTGAGAACTGGTCCCTAAACTAAAGTGCTACCATGTATTTTTATATTAAATGCAGCATAACATTTAATAAACTGTGGTAGAACCAGTGTAATGCACAGTCCTGTAGGTTATTGCTTTGCTCAGTTATTTGTCACTAGATAACTTGCTGACCTCTCTTGATGAGGAGAACCTGAATGATCTCTGTCGTCTGATCCACAGGCAGAAGAAGCGCACCTCCTCTCAATCTAACAGGACTGCCTGGCACTGAGAAACTCAACGAGAGAGAAAGAGAGGTTTGGAGATCTTGATTTTGCTTCTGGCACGAGCTCATTTCAAAGACATCTGCCTCATTGGTATGATATAATGGATCCTAAACGATTCTCTCATCTTGTCCCACAGTTATGTCAGGTGGTTCGTCTGGTGCCTGGGGCGTATCTGGAGTACAAACAGGCCCTGCTGAACGAGTGCCGGCGCCAGGGGGGTCTACGGCTGGCACAGGCCCGATCGCTCATCAAGATAGATGTCAACAAGACACGCAAAATCTATGATTTTCTTATCAAAGAGGGCTACATCAATAAGGCTTAGTGCTGATTGAACTGCTGCAAGGACATCTGATAGATGAAGACTCATACTCATACTGGATCATTCATGTTGAGAATGAGCAATGAGAGATGACCGGTTTGAAGTACTTTATTTAAAATAAAGTTCATTCATTACTGATGAGCGCTTTTGTTTTTGAAAGACTGACAGGGTGCTCCTTTAAAGCTGTGTTTAGAACCATATACGCTAATAGTTGTGTAGAAACTGCTGCTGTTTGTACCGGCGAAAATCTCTCGCTCTAATATTGAGAGTCATTTTATTTCATTTCCTTTGTCTATGTGCCCTTAAAATTGTCAATTGATTTTTGAACTCTGGTATTGTTAGATGAATATCACAAGGTCTTTAAAGAACATTTAAATCGCATAATCAACATAAATAAGTGAAAAGGAATATTTAGCTTGTTTTTTTATTATTATTGCTGTTGTTTGTTATTATTAAATGTACTGTGACATTTTCATGAAAGTTCTGCATATAGAAAAGGCTCAGAAAAAATATAATTTATAAAATTGCATTTTATAGTATGCAATTATTATGTTGTGACTGTAAAATTATATTGAAACATGTACAACAGGGAATATTTACTGTACTGTCTTCATTATTAAAATAGTTTTCACAGTTCTAAGAGTAACCCAAAAGTAAAATGACTGTACTCATTACATCAGTGAAAAAATAGGGGGAAATTGTCAGTAATCATTTTATTACAGATTGGTACAGTTACCTTTCATGAAGTGTATAACAGCTGTAAGTGAATGAAAACATAATTTAAAGTTTTAAATCCGAAAGTGGACCGTATATAAAGTTATCATCTCTCAAAAGAAAGACTCGATTTTCGAAAAAAATGTTTTGATGTCAACATGAACATTAGCATATTGCCCGCCCACTTGTTGGTCTTTTCACATTGGTCTGAATTAAAATCCATTCTTTGCCACCAGGTGCCGCTTTAGGAGCGGTAAAAATAACGGTTTCAGCAGCACTGTGCTCACAAACACTGCTTTATCAGGCATTACAAGCATGATGCAATGAAAATGAGACCAATCACTGCAGATTAGTGACATGCAAAAGGGGTTTGTAAAAATTAATCGTTGAGCGAATCGTTTGGGAGTCATTGAGCAAGTAAGGTAAAAATACATTTATATTATAAGACAGTGAATGAGTTTTTTAACCTTTCATGCATGTCAACCAAAATCTGAAACTTTCATAACCCATAATAGGGACACTTTAAACACTGCGTCATCAGAGTTGGTATGTGGCTTTATCAGACACCTGCACTTAACATATTATCAAAACCAGCAAGCTCAAATGTTGTTAACAAGCTTTTCAATCAGCGAATGATCTGTCTCCAGGCTGTGTGCGCGTCCAGCACTTCGTTCTGAATGGAGGCGTGGTGGAGTTTGAGGATCGATTACAAAGTCTAGTGACAAGCTTATTTGAATGCTTTTCATTGGTGAAATATTTGTAAAACCCTAAAACAGACATAAGGAAGAGTGATTTAAAACAATAATAATGAAATATAAAAGAGAGTTTGTATTTTCCACGGCACACCTCACTGATTTAGGGAATGGTGACTGCCATACTCGGCCATACGGAAACGCTGCCCCTGCACTTGGTGCTCATTCATTGGGAAGGAACCCATTATTTACACATTTCTTCCATGGTGCGTTGAGGCTGAAGAACTCAGAATGTTCCAGAATCTCACCATAGGACATGCCCATGAGTTTGGAGGCACTTCTATTGAGCATTTGGAGGAGGTTCCAAACAGATTCCTTACATTTAAGACTGTCTTCCTTTTGGCCATCTCTTCCCTGGCCCTTTATGTGGCCCCTTCATATCTTGAGTTTGTGTCTGACATGGCTAAAGCTTTTCTGTACATGAGACCTGGGTTTATTCCTAAAGTGCCCTCTTCAGTTCCACGGACAGTTGTGCTGCAGGCCTTCTGTTGTCCCTTCCCGAGACACCGACCAGCAGAAGCTTAATTGTATTGTAATATGTTATTTTCTGGTGTTTCTATGTCTGACATCTGTTACACACCGGGCTGGTCCACGCCGCATACCTTTGTTAGGTTCTACAACCTTGATAATAATGCCACTGCTGGCTCTTCTGTTCTCTCGCCTTAGTTTTTACACACTGGGCAGGGATTTGAAGCATGGCAGCATGGGCATACTCATTCCCAAAGCATTCTGATGCATCATGAGTTCCCTCAGGGAACCACTGTACATACGTAACCCAGAGATGTTTTATATATTGTTAAGTGATGTCTTAATTAATTAATGTGTTTAATTAAAACTGTAATAAAACAAGTTATAACAGAAACTGTGTAAATGAATATTTTTCAACAACAAATAAAAATGTTATAATTTAGAACTTAATTTAAAAACTGCATTACGTGCAATTTAAATGTTTCATATAATTTTTTAAGTACAGTGTTGATTATTATATAAAAGAATGTATATTTATTAAAATTAAGTTTGGGTTTTGTTGTTAATTGTAACCTTACAGTAATGTAAAATAGCTCTCTATATAGTTTAGAGCATAAGCTACATTCCCTAAGATATTAATTATAATTTAATTTATTTAAAGAAAGAGCCATTTGTTCAGTAAACTAATGATTAATAAAAAAAAAAGAAGAAGTAATTTTAAGTTTATTTTTTCCCCTCTGCTATACTGAAGCCATAACGAAAAATTATGTCAAAACAGAGTATGTACTGAACTGTCATGTTTGTATAGGCCTATACCATTAACATCCATAATTACAAAATATATTTAGTTATTAATGCATAATTATTAATAAAAATTGTATGAAATAGTTGTCAGGCCTACAACAATATTTGAACATAAATATGTTTTCAAACCAGCTAGTTTTGAGAATTCTCAAGTGGCATAATTTACACCAGTTGAGTGTGAAATCTATTACCGCCGCCTCTCGCTCTAGTGAGATGGCATGACGAGTGAGAGCCATGACTAACGCTAGCAGCATTAGTGCACACGGACAGTAGCAGCAACCATCAGGCTTTAGCAAGCGTATCACAACAGCGTAAAGCAACGCTTGCGACCTGATTAATGCTCCAGATCTCACCTTTGATGATAAGCCCCTGCCCAAATGAGAATAAGCACCATGGGGAAATGAAGGCCTGTTTGATGGCTATATAGAATGGCTACATGGAGTATAGAATTGATATTTTAAAATTTTTATTCCTCCAGTTGACGTCTTCATTAAGCGTGGAGATCTTACATTATGTCGTTTCTGAATCTGAACTGAACAGTGTTCGTGAAAGCATGACGTGGCACTCTTGTCACAACAGATTGTTGAATTCTGTGTCCAGATTCACTTTTTCTATCTAAATTTCGACTTCAATCTCATTTGGCAGTCTAGGAAGAAATATTGGCATCGTACAAGAGCGTAGCATCAGATTGGGATGGCAAACTGTAATGTCTTTGAACTGTAAAGTGATTGGCGTGTGAGCGAACGGCTGTTGACTGGCAGCAGAGCGGAAAGCTGGCAGATTCTGGTGTCGGCTCACTGTGTGGGAGGCAGATCTGCTGTTTTGCATGCTCATTCCCTCATCAAACCACACAGCCTGTCTTAAAATGAGATCTGATGCCTCCTCATGCACTCCATTTTCACCCACAGTTCATCTTCATGTGCATTTCAGTTCATTTCCTTCTTAAAAGAATAATTTACCTACTGAATCAGTACTGATGCTTTCAAACTTCAAAACGGACTGAAAATCAACATAGAAATTAATGATAAAATGTTCATTTTGGGGTGGAGTATACCTTTATTTCAACGATTTCTTCTCTTTCGTGTCAGTCTCCGGCATACGTTCACTAGAGTACCACGCAAAGCTTTATAAAATGATGGTTGAACCACTGATGCCACATGGACTATTTTAACAATGTCTTTACTATCTTTCTGAGCCTTGAACGTGTCTGTTGTATCGCTGTCTTTATATGGAGGGTCAGAAAGCTCTCGGATTTCATCAAAAATTTCTTCATTTCTGTTCCGAAGATGAACAAAAGTCTTACGTGTTTGGAACGACATGAGGATGAGATTTTTACATTTTGGGTGAACTATACATTTAATCTGTATCAGATTGTTCATTTGAAAGATCTGACTCAAAATAACATTTCGTTCACAATTAAACATAGTAGTTTCATGCATGGTTTACATGACTGTTAAGATTTTTGGTGATGCATGTTTCTGGCAATAGATTTGTCTTCTTCTCCACAGCCCTCAGTGCTTGTTTTATAATGTTCTGTCACTTCCTAATCGTCTCATTTTTATGGAAATTACATCAGTGCTCTGAGGGAAATGCTTCTAGTGCCGTTTACCTCCCTTTTTCTCTTCTACTCTATTGTGTGTCTGTGCTAAGAACTAAAGCTCTGATCACTCAAATAAACAGTTTCCTAACTCAACAGACTTGTACAAGCCGGTTTGCTCCAGCTTCTAGAGGAAACTGAATGAGGGTCGTATGATGATTCCTTCAAAACAAGATAAAACAAAACCTCTGTGTTTCTCTGTGAAATGAGCTTCCAACCTCTTGGTCTCATTAACAATTCATCTTACTTGTTCAGTCGAGGCTGCATTCTACTGTACCTCCCCTCGCTAACTTCCCTCCATCCTGTTGACTCTAATAGACATTTGAAGCGGAATGTACCGCTTTTGATACACAAGTGCCCAATACTGGCGAAACCCTTGAAATGGCTTGAATTGGAACATCTTAAGCTCCTTTCTATGAAGCTGATTTCCCTTATGAATGTGTTTGATGTACCATTCTATTTGCCAATAGGCATACTTGGAGAAAATATATACTGTTGGAGAAAATATATAAAAAATAACAAAGAGGTAGCAACATGGTTAAATCTTATGGTTAAACACCTAATTAAGAAAGCAAAAAAAAAAAAAAAGTCAGAATTGTGAGATACGACCTTGGAATTGCAATTAAGAAAGTCAGAATTCTGAATATATATTGCAGTTCTGAGTTAATTTCGCCTTCCAAGAAAGTGTCTGTGCCACTGGTAACAGTGATTAACATGGACATAAACCTGTCTTCTATTGTCAACACTCGTGGTTTCCATGGCAACCAGGTCTGTGGCATTCTAGAGCTGTAGTCTGAAAGAGGATCGGCTCAGCAGAGGAGGGGCAGTGCATGAGTGGACACACACACACACACACACACTGTCAGGCGTGCTCATCTGCTTGGCTGAGGAGTTATGACTGAGCTCAGCACTGAAGCTCTACATCTCTCCTCATCGTGTCTCACCTGCCAAGTCCTCCTTTAACACAAGAATAAGCAGCTTAATCCTCATTCAGACTGAGTTTGTTTTCATATTTTCAGTTTGTTCAATATGTACTTGACAAAACCGAAAAAAAAAAGCTCTTAGCTCTTAACATCACACTTGTTGAACTAGTGCATGGTAACGCAGCCCTGTATAAATCCGCTTGCTAATTTGTTTCGCGGAGGCGGAGATGGCTGACATGCGGGGACAGCTGGAGCTAAGGACTGTCTAACAGTCTGTACTCGTGTCGGCGTACAGATCCTGAGTCTGTTCACTGCTGCCATCACAGCTGGAGAGACACAGGTGCCTTTGGGATCAGACACCGGACTGCATTAGCAGCTCTCTGTCAGGGAGGAATTGCGTCAGGAGCCAAAAATAGGCTTCATGTCTATTCATTGTTAATCCAGTTCTGCTAGAATGAATATTTGTACTAACAGAAGAAATGTTGCATTTATTGGATTGTGAAATAGAGTCTGGACATTGTAATCCTATTCACGGTAAGGCCTACATTTGAATTTGCACTTGAAATGACATTCGCAGGCCATTTTACTTCGGTAATGTGACGCCAGGAAGAAAATGTAGAGCGACCCGAGACTTAATTTTGTTCATTATGGAATTGACTGTGAAAAATCTCAATTTAAAAAAGACAGGGCCTAACAACCTCTACATGTATGTCTAAGCTTTGTTTACATTCACAAAACTATAATTCTAGGAAAAATTCTAAAGCATTATCTTAATAACTGCATTTTAAGCAGCATCCGTGTCATTTCTTTGGTCAGTTACCACAGACAGCTTATTATATTGTAATCATCATGATCACATCATGTAATCATTGCTTTAATATGTTTATTGTTTCTGCACTGATGAATATGTGACTGTAACTAACTGCTAAATCTGTAGAATGGACATAACACTGACACCTTCACTTTTTAAAATAAAGCTGCTTTGAGACCATTTGTATCGTGAAAAGCGCCATACAGATAAACATGAATTAAACTGAATTAGTAACTTCTAAATCAACTAAAAACCACAATGTACTTTCAATGGAAGTTTCAAAGGATGTAAACGTCACAGGTTTGTTAACGTTAATAAAGCTTTAAGAAAAATACAAGCTACACAAATTGTACATTCATTACTGTAACTGCATTTTTGTTTGCTTACAAACTGAGGGCCAAGCCAAAATGAAGCGTGCTAATGGACAGCATGCCTCAGATACCGTTGACAGAGATTAACTTGTTCAGAAACGTTCAATTAATCCAGAGATCTGGGTTCAGCTACAGGCAATGGTTCTGTGAGTTCATGGGCAAGATGTCTAGATGTGTTAGCAGATGCCTGAGGCAAGTCCAAACCTCCCAGCTTCAGCCGGTCAATCTGAAGGGAGATTGTGAAAGATGCCAGTGTGTCTGTCTCTGGAGAGCTGGGATACTCTGGTCCTCTTCCAGCATGCCAGGCACACCATCTATTTCTGGTCCAGCTCTCACACGGGGGCAGTGGAACGAGTTACTGCCATGTTTGAAATTCCTTTCGCACTGATTTAATTAGATATTGGCCTAAATACAAAAGTGATGAGCTGTCGTCGTCTTGGTGAAAGGATGGCTTCTGAACTCTGAGGGTGTGTCGTGGTTTGTTTTCAGTAGGTCAGATCTGTGTTTTTACTCTCCTGGTCGAGTGCGGCATGAGTAGCTCCATTTAGATCATATTATGGGTTGCATCCACTGACGGCGTCACTGTAAATGTTCTGCCTCCATTCAAGCTAGTGGAAGCGTATTACGGCTCGCCGTCTCACTGGAACGTCTGACTCATCTGACATTTTAGTCTCGTCTCTGCAGCTAGGCTCACTCTCTCTGTCATTTTCTCCATCTATCGCTGTTCCTTTTTTTAAACAATGATCATCCTCGTGCCAGCGAGTATCACATTCCTCTTCAGCAATTATGTTTCCTTTAAACCGATTCTTATTAAAGAATTTGGCTTCTCGGATGTACAAGTGCACATCAGTTGCATTGTTCAGTAAAATATTTATTGTAGCAACAGCTGACTAGCAACACTGAATTCTGGATACTTTACAGAAATGTGTCGAATAAAGCAGTTTTGCACAGAAATGTTTATATAAAATATCTAAAAGGATATTTAAGAAAAAAAAAAAGAAATGCAGGTTGGGACTTTATCAACTGGGAATTTATTAGATTGTGTACGGTTGTTTCTATATGACAGGTAGCTGAAGAAAAGAAGCTGTTGACAAACTGAGAAAGAAAGTTGTTTCAGAGGGGAAGAAAATTTATATGATTATGAAAAAGGCCAGATACGTGTATAGTTCAGAAATGTAAAAAAATTATAATCTGATTAAGTTGAATTTAATTACAAAAAGGTTTCTGCTCTTAAAATGTAGGTTAATAAATGTTTCATAATTTGAGACCCCAAATTTCTTCCGTTTGTTTATTTCCTATTAAACACAAACCCATATTGAAAGGATTTACCCCCAAAAACTCAGAAGCCTTTATTTATTTATTTATTTATTTGTATGCATGCATGCCTGCTTCTTTACTTTTTGGCAAAACCATATTCTTCTATTAGCACTAGATAAGTCATCAGTTATCACATTTCCAAAAAATAGGGACATTTTAAAATTGTATCAAAACTATTTAAAACTTTGGAGTTGGTAGAATTTTAAATGTTTTTGAAAAAAGTATGTTTACCAAGATTGTAATTATTAGAAGAAGAAAAAATACAGGGGAAAATGGGAATATTGCTAGATAATATTTATGGCTGAATATTACTAGCAACTGTTTTATACTAAATGTTTCTGTTTTTAATGTATTTTAAAATTAAAACTTTATTCCTAATGACAAAGCTGAAATTTCAGCGTCATTACTCAAGTCTTCAGTGCCACATGATCCTTCAGAAATTATTCTAATACGCTGATTTGGTTGCTTTTCAAAATTCTACTTATTATAAATTTCAAAAACAGTTGTACTGCTTAATATTTCTATGAAAACAGTGATTGTTTTCAGTATCAAAAACAGCGTTTGAAATAGAATGTCTTTACTGTCACTTTAGGTAAATTTAATGCATCCTTTCTAAATTAAGGATTATTTTTTGTAATATTTTATTTAAAAAATCTTAACCATAACTTCTAAACATAAGTGTATATCTGCTAATTGTTTAATTTTTAGTAGTAGCATATACAGTAAGTGACCTTAAACCAAATGGACATGAATTTAGCGACAAACATTTCATTTTACTTTCATATGGTCTTTAAAAGAAATCAAGAGTCCTGCATCATCCTTCTCACAAGCAGGAGTTTTTTTTCCCCAGCAGTCTCTCTGTCTGTATTGTTCAGGCACCAGAAAAGCATTTACCCTCCCCGGAGCTTGAGCGCTCTCTCCCCAGCAGAGAGTATCAGGTGTGCCACTCACTCTTTGTCCTGTCTCTTTTCAGACGGTTCCTGCCTCTGACGCCACTATACACAGTTACGCTGGGAATCCAAACAGTACAGCTCTGTGTTTGCCTCTGAGGTGAGCTATCTCAAATAAAGGGTTTGAGTTCTGTGCCTTAAATGCTGGCAGCACTGTGACGGCAAAGAAAAGCATCTGAGATTGAAGCTCAGCATTAAATTTGCCTGCTGTTGATTCTGGTGTATTGACCTCGATGAGCATGATGTTTGCGTTTGTGATGTGGCATTCCAGAAACTACTCATGCCAATATGTTCTGGCTTAAGTGTTAATGATACAGTTGCAGAGTGTCGCACTTCCAGACATGAATCAACAGATGAAGTGATCTTGCAGTCTTTGAGCCCTCATGTCTCATTTCATAATCTATTTATGCATGAGTCAAGGATAAATCCATCTATTCATCTGATGGGTGGGCAGTGAAATAGGAATAATTCATAAAAAAATTAATCTTGTCATCATTTACTCAACCTCAAAGTCTCTATGACTTTATTTATTCCATAGAACACAGAATGAGATGTTTAGCAGAATGCCCATGCTGCTCTTTTACCAATATTTTCAGTAAAGGCCCGTTCATACCAAGAACGGTAAGTATATTAAAGTTGATTAGTTTAAAATGTCATGTTTTATCAGCTATGTTTTCCACAGTCCCAATGATCGAGAAAACCTTGGTGTTAAATTAAATCTAATAGTATATTGTTCCAAAGAAGAAAGTCATAAACAACATGAAGGTGAGTAAATAATGACAGAATTTTTAATTCTGAGTTAACTGTTTCTTTAAAGGGCTCCAGAGATTGCAATTAAATGAAAATTAATATTCTTCACTTTGTTCTTTATCTGACAAACTACTGGCGTAAATAATAATTGTGGATTTATTCCAGCAGTAATTAGTTAATCATGTAAATATAGGGATTATATTCTAAATTCCAGTCAGATGGCTGTTAATTAGCATCACTCTGCTAAATGTGATGCTCCTGAGGCTCTTTAAGTTCATACAGTGGCGTCATGTTCATTTGCAGATGATGTTTGTCGCTGAGAGAATGTCTTGTCGTGTTTGTAGCTGAGTGTGGATCGTGATGTGTCGGTATGAAGACTGACTGGCTGTAGTGTTGGACGGGGGAGGCGCTTCTGTGCTCTTTAAGCGTATGTTTTCCAATAGAAAATTTCCTGTTGTCATACACACCATAGATACGCGCGCGCGCTCACCTCCTTCACGGGTAAGCGCGTGAAGTTGTCAGATTTGACGGAATATTACCGAAATATCAGCTTGTTTGCGCTGTGATAAAGAACATTTCTGCTAGCAGCTGAATGTGTAACCCGTGTATAATTTCAGAGGACAATATTTTGTGTGTGAGGTAAGTTAAGTCTGTTCTTTGGGTAAGAGGAACATGAGTAATCTTATTAAACAGAGTCTACGCTGATGTTGACGCGACAGTGTACTAAATACGCAGCTTTTGTGATCTTTTATGTCTTTAGATTTCGGAAATGTAAGGCATTTAGTGTGTTTTGCCCGACATAATTGCTCATGTTGTGCGTATGCAGTTTGAAATTTAAAGAAAAATAAAATGCTTGTTACAATAACGTGCGCAAAGTGAACAGACAGTTCGCGTGCGTGGAGTAGTTGTCATTGCCCGCGATGTTTTTGTCACGTTCGCGATGATGCTTCAATGATTTTCCGTCACTAGAGTTTGAACTACGTACTTCTTTTGTTGCAAATTCGGCTGCCAACAGGTTCACCATCGGTATCAGTTGTAGATGTTCTGTATTATTTCGCCTTCAAATGCCTTTTTGAATTTATGTCATGGATGCTATTGTAGGAACAGTTTGCTGTGCGTGACTGAGTCAGACAAAATACGATCTACACTCAGTCACTGGCATCAACCTGTCCCTTTCACCTCAGTGTTGTCTTGTCTTATCCATTATTATCATTTAGGTTAAGCCCGCTTTCTTTGGCGTTTTCCATCAAACCTGTTGTTCACTCTAACAGTAAGTGCACTCCAGAAACTTGTATTAAATAAATAGACTATCTTTGATATTTCAATAGCCTACAGGTTTCTCATAAGCATTCACACCTGTAGGATAAACCAAATACACAAGTTTATGTGTCTAATTAAATATCTTACAACTTAAAATCACTGTAAGCTGTAAACTGACAATATCTGGTTTCTGAACATTTTTTATATGAATGTTCATTCACAAACCAGTCCAAGTGTTTTTTGAATTTTATTTAAACCAAACTTTTCAAATATATATATATATATATATATATATATATATATATATATATATATATATATATATATTGTGAAATTTCTGTAAAGTTAACATATATTTCAGTCGTTTTGTTAATGCCATCAACCATCCTGCTGTAACTGAAAAGTGTAAATTTGTCAGACACTTAAATAATAATTGGTCAGCCATTCAAATAATAATTAGGATGCACAGAGATGTAAAAATGAAAAGAGAGCAGTGTTGCATTTTCTATGATTGGTTAAAGTGCCACTATTATGCCATTTCCAATATTGCCTTTAATGCAATAAAGCTGTATGTGAATGTAAATGATCTGCAAAGTTGTAAAGCTGAAAGTGCACGATAAATAAAATTATTGTCTCCCAAAATAAAGAATCGACTCTGTACAGCCTAAAGGAGTCATTAGTATTCTGTGATTGCTACATAGGCATATTTTCCGATGCCGCTGTACGCCGTAGACCAATCGCAACAGACAAGGCCATCTGACCAATCAGAGTAGAGCAGGCTCACGCAAAGGAGGGGTTTAGAGAGACTGAATCTTTGAACTGCTTCGAACATATCGTTAAAGAATCTCCGAAAAATCAGGTGATATTAAATGCATATTTTGAGAAAATTAAAGTGTTTTTTACCTTGCATGCATGTAAACCTATTATAGGATACTCCCAAAATAATATTAGGAACCGTAAAAATGACATAAGGGATCACTTTATAGCGGGACTAGACTGATAGGCCTATTAAATGGATAATCTAAAATGTAGTCTTTAAAATTAGGTTGCAGCCACTTGTTGAATGAGCATAGATTGTTTCATTAGCCTATTGACAAGATTAAGCAGCTAGATTTAAACAAGGCTCAGGTTCAGTTTCCTGTTTTTCACATTTAGTGTGGAAGAAGGGCTGCCATTTTGGGGCTCGAGTTTCTCAGCAGGTGTCTCTTGTTCCCATTAATGCTTGCGGAGGTGGAATCAGACTCTGGGAGAATTTTTACACACGGCATCCGAGACCTGCGGCACTGAATCTGTGATGTGCACTGGTGTTGACAGATCCACAGACACACACTGAGAGATGAGTGCCTGTATGTGTGTGTATGAGGTTGACACAGCAGCCCATTACTGTCATGCCAAGAATATGTGTTCACGCCACTCCACAGGTGGAGAAAATAAGGTACTGTATTAGTAGCAAAATTGCTTGGCTCCCAATGGAGAAGACATATTTAAGATTGAGTTGTTGCTTCTAATTTACTTGTAATGTACAGGATGATGTTTTTTTTTTCTTGGTGCATTTTAGTGCATCATAGACACCCAAAATATGTTTTGATAAAATACTAGAAGCTGTGGTCCACTTATTAGGGCCCGAGCACCGATGGTGTGAGGACCCTCTTGGAATTGCTCCGTTTATTATTATTATTATTATTATTATTATTAGGGCCCGAGCACCGATGGTGTGAGGACCCTCTTGGAATTGCTCCGTTTATTATTATTAGGGCTCAAGCCCGAAGGGGCGAAGAGCCCTATTGTTCTTCTAAGGATTATTAGGGCTCAAGCCCGAAGGGGCGAAGAGCCCTATTGTTCTTCTAAGGATTATTCTTCTTATTATTATTTTTTTTATTTTTTATTAAACCTTCCGGGGGTTTTTGGGGACCTTTACATGCTCAAAAACTCTTGAAAATTGGCACACACATTGGAATCTGCGGCCATCAGGACGCTGCAGAGCCTGGGACCCGGGCGTGGCACAGGGGCTCTACAGCGCCCCCTGGAACACAGTCAGAAATCTTGAACCATAGCTCACACACACTAGCATGTATTTATATGAAACTCGGTACACTTATAGATCTCATTGAGCCAAACAACTTTCACACTTTATGTTATAGGCTCCGCCCAACAGGAAGTCAGCTATTCAGGGCTGTTTAAAAAAAGCATGCTCTGGAATTTGAAATACTCCTCTGAGGTTTTCAACCCATTCGCCACGAAACTCTGTAAACATGATCTCAAGACATTGGGGATGAAAAATTGCGAGGGGATTTTTGATATCTCGAACGGTTTGCCCGTGGCGAGGCTTGGAAATTATGGCTAGAAATGAGAAACAGGAAATGTCTAATAACATCCACATACATTTCCTGAATTTGATCAAACTTCATTGGTTTGTTCGTTGTATGATACCGATCGTATATATGTGACTATTAAGAGTCAACATTATAGCGCCACCAACTGGCAGCAGGAAGTGAGTCATTTTCCAAATGCTTTGAATTCAGCATCTTATTTTTACTCTATTTACTTAAAACTTCATCAGAATAATGACAAAACACGGCCGATGTAAATCTGTTGTGGGGACATTGATATCTGATATAGTGTTGCCATGGCAACGTGTCAAACTTGAATGTTCTGTTATGGTGAGTTTGAGGCAGACAACAAGCTCAGATTTACATGAAACTCAAAAGACATATCAGTATTAGTGATAGCTAGACAATGGCAAAAGCTTTTAAAAGGGCGTGAAGGAGGCACACTATAGCGCCACCTTTTGTCAAAAGTGGGGGGGTTGGTTTTAGCTACAGACACCAAACTTGGTACATAAATTGTTCTTTTCAAGACGGACAACTTTCTAATTCACAGTCATCAGCTACGACCAACAGGAAGTCGGCTATTTTGATTTGAATATTTAAATTGAGCTCTGATTTAATGCATACTCCTCACAGGAAATGTTCACTATACTCACCAAACTTTATCTACATGTTGAAAAAACATTGAGGAACTTAAATTGCGAACGGATTTTGGTTAGCTTGAACGGTTTTGTCGTGGTGATTTTTTGAAATGACAGTAAAAAGGGAATCATTAATTGTCTTGTATTTTTAAATTGCAGCTTCCAAACACTTAAAAAAAAAATCATACAGAGATCAAATCATTCTGAGGACATATGCATAGTTTCATGACTTTACAACACTGTATGATTAAAAGAAAATTAAAAAACTGTCAGACATCTCAACTCACTCTGTCCCTCTGTTTGAGGAATGTATGTGTGCTGACTGAGTGTGTGTGTGTGTGTCTGTGAGTGGGGGATGGGCATGAGCTGAGTGGCAGACACAATGAGAGAGAGAGAGAGAGAGAGAGAAAGAGAGAGAGAGAAACTTAATCATCTCTTTAATCGCCAGAAAAAAAAAAGTATTTTAAATTGTTATTTTTTGTTGCTTTTGCTAACATTGCTGTTTCATTACAGCTTAAGAAATCTCTTAGGCCTTATCCTTTTCTGACAGTTTCAGGAATTAAAAACAAAATTCTAAAAATACTTACTTGTGCTGCAAATAATAATTTCAATCTCATTTGATACTGACCTATTCCATCCTGTGACATGACATTTATCTTAATTTACATAATCTCATGGATGTAACAGTAAAACTGTTCAGCTCACAGATGAAGACTAAGCTGTAATGCAAGCAGAACTTTCACAAATGCTTATAAGTCATTAAAGGATTTTATAACACTGTAAAATAATGTCTAATTTGTTAACATTAGTAAATGCATTGGTAACACTTTATAATAACTGCACTCATTAGTAAATAGTCAGTTCATGCTTTATAAAATCTTGTCCCTACTTAAATAGTCATTAATAAGCAGCTTATAAATACAGCTATAAATAGCTCGATCTTGGTTTATAAGCACATTTATTAAAAAGGAGAGTAAAGGGTCAGTTATCTTCCTATGAAAAATAAAAAAATGAAAATAAACAAACAACAACACTGATTGATACAGAACTCAGAAATTTTATTGTGGATTTATGATCAAATCAGCCTGAAAATGAATCATACTCCTCCAAGAAGACACAAGTAGTTCACACCAAACTTTTTCAACATGATGCCAATATACTGAAGATGTTAAATTGCGAATGGGTTTATGATACCTTAAATGGTGTGGCCATACCGATTTATTAAAGTAACATAAAAAAATACAATAGTTATTTTACTATATCTTTAACATTCTTCATTCCAACTCTTCATAATTTTTTATATACGTAGAAGTCATCATTTGAAAGAAGCACAGTAAGTTTCATAGCTTTATCATTTTCAAGAGCCAGCTAAAAATTAAAACTATCATAACATATAAATCAAGCTTGCAATTCTTAGTACCAATAATGGCCACCAGATGGCGCTATATGATTACTTTTAAATAATTATTGTAGAAACAAGTATGATTTAAATCATTTATAGAAATCTTTCAAAGAAAAATAATATGTATTTTACTGATAAAATGACCCTCACTTAATTAGAATAATATGCTGAAGTATTGTGAAATACTGTGTATTAAGAATAATTCTTTATAGGCTTTATGGACAGATAAGCTTGGAGTGACTCTTGAAGGATCAGCATCACATCCTCTTTTACCACTGTTTAAAGAATTTATCTTACAGAACAGGTGCAAATTAATTTTGGATAGCTTGAATGGTTTTGTCATGGTGATTTTTTGAAATAACAGTAAAAAAGGAACCAGTAAATGTCTTTTATTTTTATAAGTGCAGCTTCTAAACACTTCAACAAAATGTACACATAGAAGACAAGTCATGCTGAGGAAATATGCATCGTTTGATGACTATACAACACTATATGGATGATAGAAAATTAAAAAAACTACCATACATCTGATGTCACTGTCCCTCTGGGTAATGTGTGTGTGTGTGTGTGTGTGTGTGTGTGTGTTTGTGTGTTAAGTGTGTGTGTGTTAAGTGTGTGTGCTGAGTTTGTGTGAATGTGTGGGAGAGGGGATGGGCTTGGTGTCAGAGAGAGAGAGAGAGAGAGAGAGAGAGAGGGAGGGAGACTTAATCATCTCTTTAATCACCAGCAGAAAAAAAAGCAATTTGGTGTTGTTGTTGTTTTTTCATCATTACAGCTTAAGAAATATCTTAGGCCTCAACATCAACTGTTGCTAGCCTACTCCCAAAATTAATAGTCATTAGTAAGCATTTTATAAATACAGCTATAATTAAATTGTTCATGGTTTATATGCACATTTATTTTGAGGAGATTAAAGGCTGTAATCTTCCTAAAAAAAAATAAATAAAAAAAATAAACAAACACAGAACTCAGAAACATTTATTTCAAGATGCAATAAAAGAAAACTGTACACTATATATATATATATATATATATATATATATATATATATATATATATATATATATATATACAATTGCATAAGTTAATATTTAATTTTTTTTATCAAGTGTACAGCTAATAATAATAATAATAATAATAATAATAATAATAATGCATTTTATTTAAGGCGCCTTTCAAACCACTCAAGGTCACCGTACAACAAGTAACAACAGTAACAATATTAAAACAAAAAATAACAGCAAAAAACAATGTCAATAAAAAACCACAATAATATTAGAATAGCACAACATATTGTGGAATACTATATTAAGACTTTATATATAGGCTTTATGAACAGATAGGTTTTGAGAGATTCTTGAAGTACTAGCATCACCTCCTCTTGTACGACGGTTTGAGGAATATATCTTCCAGATAGTACCGCCACTCCCTATATGCAGAATACGCAGTCTTCGTAGGGCACCAACTCCCAGAGGGGGCACCATCCCAGTAGCTCAAAAAAAAATAAAACATGCGCCATTCTCCCATCCGTGCTCGCGACCGCTCGTACATTTGCGGATGAATGTTCGTAATTGATGGATGGACATCTATGCCCGGGTAAAAGACATCAGCAATCCGGCACAGAGAAAAGAAAAATAAAGTAAAAAACAAAACAAAAACAGGCATAAAGTTGGCTTGACATTGGACATTCGAGAGTCTCAAATTTAGGGAAAAGTCTAGTCTAGACGGGTCGGATTAACCCTTTAACTGCCATATCCCTTACAATTTGATTGCCAGAGGGTTACTGTAAATGCTTATGCCCGCTGGGCACAGTTTTCCCGATGCCACCGGGGTGGTGTTGCACTGACGGCTTGAGCCCGCCATCGCTGCTTGCAGCTATATTTCTTCTTATTATTATTTTTTTTATTTTTTATTAAACCTTCCGGGGGGTTTTAGGGGCCTTAACATGCTCAAAAACTCTTGAAAATTGGCACACACATTGGAATCTGCGGCCATCAGGACGCTGCAGAGGCTGGGACCCGGGCGTGGCACAGGGACTCTACAGCGCCCCCTGGAACACCTTCAGAAATCTTGAACCATAGCTCACACACACTTGCATGTATTTATATGAAACTCGGTACACTTATAGATCTCATTAAGCCGAACAACTTTCACACTTTATGTCTTAGGCTCCACCCAACAGGAAGTCAACTATTCAGGGCTGTTTAAAAAAAGCATGCTCTGGAATTTGAAATACTCCTCTGAGGATTTCAACCCGTTCGTCACGAAACTCGGTGAACATGATCTCAAGACATTGGGGATGAAAAATTGCGAGGGGATTTTTGATATCTCGAACGGTTTGCCCGTGGTGAGGCGTTGAAATTATGGCGAGAAATGAGAAACAGGAAATGTCTAATAACGTCCACATACATTTCCTGAATTTGATCAAACTTCATTGGTTTGTTCGTTGTATGATACAGATCGTATATATGTGACTATTAAGAGTCAACGTTATAGCGCCACCAACTGGCAGCAGGAAGTGAGTCATTTTCAAAATGTTTTGAATTTAGCATCTTATTTTTACTCGATTTCCTTAAAACTTCATCAGAATAATGACAAAACACGGCCGATGTAAATCTGTTGTGGGGATATTGATATCTAATATGGCGTTGCCATGGCAACGTGTCAAACTTGAATGTTCTGTTATGGTGAGTTTGAGGCAGACAACAAGCTCAGACTTACATGAAACTCAAAATACATATCGGTATTATTGATAGCTAGACAATGGCAAAAGCTTTTAAAAGGGCGTGAAGGAGGCACGCTATAGCGCCACCTTTTGTCAAAAGTGGGGGGGTTAGTTTTAGCTACAGACACAAAACTTGGTACATAAATTGTTCTAATCAAGACGGACAACTTTCTAATTCACAGTCATAAGCTACGATCAACAGGAAGTCGGCTATTTTGATTTGAATGTGTATTTTTGAGATTTTACAGTTGTGAATTAATGCATACTCCTCACAGGGGAAGTACACTATACACACCAAACTTTGTCTACATGAAGAAAAACCATTGAGGAACTTAAATTGCGAACGGATTTTGGTTAGCTTGAACGGTTTTGTCGTGGTGAATTTTTGAAATGACAGTAAAAAGGGAAACATTAATTGTCTTGTATGTTTAAATTGCAGCTTCCAAACACTTCAAAGCATTTTTTTATACAAAGATCAAATCATTCTGAGGAAATATGCATAGTTTCACGACTTTACAACACTGTATGGATAAAAGAAAATTAAAAAACTGTCAGACTTCTCAACTGACATGATCTCACTCTGGCCACCCTGTCTGTGTGAGGGAAGGGAGGGGGAGAGGGAGGGGGAGTGTGAGGGGGTTGGTGACTGTGACAGTGTGTGTGGACTGTAGGGAGGGGCTGTCTGGCAGAGAGAGAGAGAGGGAGACCTAATCATCCCTTTAATAATCAGGAAAAAAAAAATTTATTTTAAATTGTTATTGTTTTTGTTGTTGCTAATGGTGGTGTTTTTTCCTTACATTACAGGTTAAGAAATCTCTTAGGCCTTATCCTTTTCTGTCAGTTTTAAGGATTTAACAACATCCTAAGAACCCTAATTTGTGCTGCAAAAAATAATTTCAAACTCATTTGATACTGACCTATGACAACCTGTGACGTGACATGACATTTATTAATCTCATGGATGTAACAGTAAAACTCTTCAACTGACAGATAAAGCTGCAATGCAAGCAAAACTATTTCACAAATGCTTATAGGTCATTAAAATCATTACAAAACACTAATACATTATTTAAGGATTTGGTAACACTGTAAAATAATGTCTAATTTGTTAACATTATGCAGTATAACATAGTATGCAGTCTTCGTAGGGCACCAACTCCCAGAGGGGGCACCATCCCAGTTGCTCAAAAAACAAAACAAAAAAAAAAACATGCGCCATTCTCCCATCCACACTCGCGACCGCTCACACCTCATGTTTGCGGCTGAATGTTCGTAATTGATGGATGGACATCTATGCCTGGGTATAGGACATCAGCAATCCGGCACAGAGAAAAGAAAACTAAAGAAAATAAAACAGGCATAAAGTTGTCTTGACATTGGACTTTCTAGAGTCTCAAATTTAGGGTCGGTCTCTAAAGTTACATGTGATATTGTTATACACTTTTCTAACGTCAGTAGCATTTGAAGAGAATGACTTACAGTCATAAAAACAACTGTAATTGTTCATCTAGGTGACAGCTATAATGCACAATTAAATTGAATGTTTGATATTTATTACAACAAACTGTAAGTCATATGTAAATTATGCTACTTTTTCACATGGGCTCAAATGCAAATTTGAAGCTCAATAGCATTTGAGAAGAAAGACTTGCAGTCACAAAACAATTGTAATGTGTTCATATAGGTGTCAGCTACAATGCACACCTTATACATTTTTTATAAATATTAAAATAAAGTGTTACTAAAGTTATATATATTGTTCTGTGTATGTGATTTCAAAGTCTAGATTGGTTGGATTAACCCTTTAACTGCCGCATCCCTTAAAACTGATTGTCAGAGGGTTACTGTAAATGCTTATGCCCGCTGGACACAGTTATCCTGATGCCACCGGGGTGGCGTTGCACTGATGGCTTGAGCCCGACATCGCTGCTTGCAGCTATATTTAGGGCTCAAGCCCAAAGGGCGAGAGGCCTATTGTTTTCCTTAGGATTATTTTTTATTATTATTATTATTATTATTATTTTTTTCCAACGTCTCGGGGGCTTTTGGGGCCCTTAACGTGCTTAAAAAGTCTTGAAAATTGGCACACAGATTGGAACCTGCGGCCATTAGGGCCGGGCAGAGACTGATACACGGGCGTGGCACAGGGGCTCTACAGCGCCCCCTGGAATATGGAGGGCCATATATCATACACTCTTGCTCGTAGACGTATGAAACTCGGTACACATATAAATCTCATCAATCCAAACAACTTTTGTATTGCATATCATAGGCTCCGCCCAACAGGAAGTTGGCTATTTAGGGTTTAGTATTCAAATTTTTCGTCAAAGTTGTGGGTGCTTTTGGGGTCCTTAACATACTCAAAAACTCTTGAAAATTTGCGCACACTTTGGAATCTGTAGCCTTTAGGAGCCTGCAGAGGCTGGGACCCGGGCGTGGCACAGGGGCTCTACGGCGCCCCCTGGAACACAGTCAGAAATGTTGATGTATAGCTCACACATACTTGCACATATTCATAAGAAACTCAGTACACATATAGATCTCATCGTGCCGAAAAACTTGCGTATTGCATGTCATAGGCTCCACCCAACAGGAAGTCAGCTATTTAGAGTTATGTAAAAAGCGCATGCTCTGGAATTTGAAATACTTGTCATAGGTTTTTTTCTCGATTGCCGCCAAACTCGGTCAACATGATCTCAAGACACTGGGGATGAAAAATTGCCAGGGGATTTTTGATATCTCAAACGGTTTGCTCGTGGCGAGGCGTTGAAATTATGGCAAGAAATGAGAAACAGGAAGTGTCTAATATCGTCCACATACATTTCCTGATTTTAATCAAACTTCATCAGATTATTCGTTGTATGATGTCGATCGCATATATGTGACTATTAGGAGTCAAAGTTATAGCGCCACCAACTGGCAGAAGGAAGTGTGTCATTTTCAAAATGATTTGAATTCAGCATCTTATTATTACTCGATTTGCTTCAAACTTCATCAGAATAATGTTAAAACACAGCCGATATAAATCTGCAAGGGGGATATTGATATCTAAAAAATTGTTGGCGTGGCAACATGTCAAACTGGAATACTTCTCAGGTGATTTTGAGGCAAATAACATACTTAGAATTTCACAAAACTCTGAACACACATCAGTATTTCTGATAGGAACTTAAATTGTGAATGGATTTTGGATAGCTTGAATGGTTTTGCCGTGGTGATTTTTTTAAATGACCTTACAAAGGGAATCATTATTGTATTTTTAAATTGCAGCTTCCAAACACGTCAAATAATTTTTTCATACAGATGAAAAAGTCATTCTGAGGAAATATGCATAGTTTCACGACTTTACAACACTGTATGGATAACAGAAAATTAAAAAACTGTCAGACATCTCATCTCACTCTGTCCCTCTGTTTGAGTATATGTGCTTCAGACTTCCATTGTCTGAGAGAAATAGCGCCCCTACAGGTTCAATTCCCGGACTTTTACTTTCACTTTTAAATCGGTTAAAAATACAAACAAATACTTAGATTTAATTCACACTGACAAGCTAAACCAACATATCTGATTATTACCGGTTCAGGGCTCATGGATAAATTATTTCTGGCCAGAGATACGTGAGAAATAGGAGAGATGAATCACCGCTGTGATCACGAGCGTCTGGAGTAAAGAGCTCAGAGAAAACGAATTTATTCCTGTTTTAAAGCTTTTAAAAATAAATTATTACAGCGATATCACACAATCAACCAATTAGAACACACCAAGAGCTAAATTAAGATGTTTTTGAACTGTTTGTGTGAAAATGAAATATTTGTGGCTGCCTATCTGAAATCACCGCTCCGATCAGCGCGTACAGTGTCCAGCTCAAAACAAACGAATTTATTCTTGTTTAAGAGCTTTTTTAAATAAAATATTACCACAAATGCACACAATAAACCCATTGTAACACAACAATAGCTAAATGCAGGTGTTTGTGACCTGTTTAAGTGTGCAAGACTATTTGAAAGCGCGACTGGCAGAATAACATGTATCTCTGGAGCTGCAGGATTCTGCCTTTCGTCGTACGAACGAACACATCACGGACAAGATTATTTCAAAACACATAGCCTAATAGCTTGGCGACTATAAACGAAAACAGCCACGTGAACATAAACTGGATCTACTGGATTTGAATATTAAAGTGACCACATTTACCACTTGCTTCTGTCTTCAATTTTAATCTATATAAAAAAGGAAACTCATTCGACTTGGCTGCTTTTTTAATGTGTGCGTATTTATTTATTTATCTTTTTATACATTTTGTATAATTTCATAGTTTGTGTATTACAATTATAAAAACAAAAATAAATTAGCCACTCACATAGAAATAGCTTAGGCCTTAACCTTTTTCTGACAGTTTTAGGGATTTTTAAAAATCCTAAAAAAACCTTATTTGTGCTGCAAATAATAATTTCAAACTCATTTGATACTGACCTATGACATCCTGTGACATTATATTTATTTTAATTTACATAATCTCATGGATGTAACAGTAAATCTGTTCAGCTCACAGATCAATACTAAGCTGTAATGCAAGCAGAACTTTCACAAATGCTTATGAGTCATTTAAGGATTTGATAACACTGTAAAATAATGTCTAATTTGTTAACATTAGCAAATTCATTGATAACACTTTATAATAACTGCACTCATTATTAAATAGTCAGTTCATGCTTTATAAAGCCTTGTCCCAATATAATAGTCAGTAGTAAGCAGTTTATAAATACAGCTATAAATAGCTTGTCCTTGGTTTATAAGCACATTTATTAAAAAGGAGAGTAAGTTATCTTCCTATGAAAAATAAAAGATAAAAATAAACAAACAACAACACAGATTGATACAGAACTCAGAAATTTTATTGTGGATTTATGATAAAATCAGCCTGCAAATGAATTCATACTCCTACTCATACTACTCCATACTCCTTTTTCAACATTATGCCAATATACTGAGATGTTAAATTGTGAATGGGTTTAGGATAGCTTAAATGGTGTTGCCATAGAGATTTATTAAAGTAACATAAAAAAATACAATAGTTATTTTACTATATCTTTAAAATTTTTCATTCTAACTCTTCATAATTTTTTATATAAGTAGAAGTCCTCATTTGAAGGAAGCACAGTAAGTTTCATAGCTTTATCATTTTCAAGAGCCAGCATAAAATTAAACTATCATAACTTATAAATCAAGCTTGCAATTCTTAGTACCTATAATGGCCACCAGAGGGAGCTATAGGATTACTTTTAAATAATTATTGGAGAAACGAGTATGATTTAAATAATTTATAGAAATCTTTCAAATAAAATAATATGTATTTTAGGAATTTTACTGATAAAATGACCCTCACTTAATTAGAATAACAAGCTGAAGTATTGTGAACTGTATATTAAGAATAATTCTTTATAGGCTTTATGGACAGATACGTTTTGAGTGACTCTTGAAGGTTCAGCACCACATCCTCTTTTACCACTGTTTAAAGAATTAATCTTACAGAACAGGTGTGAATGAATTTTGGATAGCTTGAATGGTTTTGTCGTGGTGATTTTTTGAAATAATAGTAAAAAAAGGAACCAGTAAATGTTTTAATTTTAAAGTGCAGCTTCTAAACACTTCAAAAAAATGTACACATAGAGACAAGTCATTCTGAGGCATATTTCCTCAGAATGACTGGTCTCATGACAATAGTTTCATGACTATACAACACTATATGGATGATAGAAAATTAAAAAACTATCATACATCTGATGTCACTCAGTCCCACTGTCACTGTGGGTAGTGTGTGTGTGTGTGTGTGTGTGTTTAAGTGAATTAGGTGTGAAACTATCAGGGAGCATTTAGTCTCCAGCGCCAACATTTTACAGAACTGCCACTTTCCTGGAGTCTCCAGAATTACTCGGTGTCAGGCTCTGAGAGATCTAAGATTCCAAAAAATGATTTAATTAGAATACCATGAAGTATTGTGAAATACTATATATTAAGACTTTATATATAGGCTTTATGAACAGATTAGAGTGACTCGTGAAGGACCAGCACCACCTCCTCTTGTTCGATGGTTTGAGGAATATATCTTCCAGAATCTGGGATTAAGATTTAAGGAGCTCATTTTTATTCCACCTCCTTTCCTGAAAGTCTGTCTTGCAGAATTGACTAAAAATTAATCTTCACATTATTTCCTAATTATTTTGCAATTCTTTTTGTCAGTTCTTCTTGACCTGTTTTTCTCTTCCAGCTTTCCTGGACTATTGTATAGCACTCATAAATGATTAAATAAAAAAATAATGGTAGTTATTAAGATTGATATGGTTTAGGAATTGGTAAAATGTGCTTGGAAAAAAATCACAATAAAACAATGTTTTAATGTTTAAGTTTGGAATATTAACTGACGTGAATGAATGCTATATAAATATTGTTCATGTTAACATAATGTTTATGAATGGAATCTTATTGTAAAGTGTTACTAAAGTTATATATATATATATTGTTCTGTGAATGTGATTTTAAAGTCTAGATGATTCGGATTAACCCTTTAACTGCCATATCCTTTAAAACCTCACTGCCAGAGGGATATTGTGAATGCATGTGCCCGCTGGGCACAGTTTACCTGATGCCACCCGGGGTGGCGATGGCATTGGTGGCTTGAGCCCGACATCGCTGCTTGCAGCTATATTTATTATTCTTCTTCTTCTTCTTCTCCGAAATGAATCGCATTTTTGAGGGCTTTAAACATGCTCAAAAAAGTCATGAAACTTTGCACACGCGTCAAACCAGGTGAAAATTTTCGTCTGATATAGGATTCAGAAGAGGGTGTGGCAAAATGGCTCGACAGCGCCACCTATACGAAGAAAATCAACAGCCCTTCGAGCTATGTTTCACGTACATGCACGAAAATTGGCACACATATGTAACACACCAATACCTACAAAAAGACTCTTGGAGCAAAATTCTAAAACCCAACAGGAAGTCGGTTATTTTTAATATTATGAGCAAATTTTGTGTAATTTTGGTCATTTCCATATGTTGTATTTTAACGAACTCCTCCTAGAGATTTCTTCAAATCAACACCAAATTTGGTATGCCTAATCTAAAGGCCTTTGCGATGTTAAATTGCGAAGATCTTGAGTTTTCGTTGAAGGGCGTGTCCGTGGCGGCCTGGCGAATTTCGATGATTCGCCATGAAAAATGAAGTTGCTATAACTCACACATACAATGTCCAATCTGCCCCAAACTTCACATGTTTGATGAGACTCCGAACCTGAACAGATTGACATGCCCATATTCAGTTATAGTCATAGCGCCACCTATTGGCAACAGGAAGTGACATATTTTACGCTGCGACGAACTACTCCTAGAAATTTTAATGACATCAATGTCTTTTTTGTGGTCAGTCTAATCTAAAGGCCTGTGCGATGTTCAGTTGTGAAGATCTTGAGTTTTCGTTAAAAGGCTTGTTCATGGCGCCGCGACGAAGTTCGATGTCTCGCCATGGGAATAAAAGATGTTATAACTCAGGCATAAAAATGTCCGATCTTCCCCAAACTTCACATGTGTGATAAGAGTCCTGGCCTGAACAGATCTGCAGGCCAATATTCCACCGGGTGTGGCAGAATGGCTCTATAGCGCCACCTATACACTTTCAACGGAGTGCGCCTCGAGCTATGTTTCACGTACATGTACAAAAATTGGTACACACATGTAACACTCCAATACCTACAAAAAAGTCTCTTGGTACGAAATCCGGATCCCAACAGGAAGTCGGTTATTTTGAATTTTCCCTTCAAAATTGGTGTTGTTTTTGCCATTTTCAAGGGGTTGTACTTTAACGAACTCCTCCTAGAGATTTATTCAGATCAACACCAAACTTGGTCAGTGTAATCTAAAGCCCTTTGCGATAATAAATTGTGAAGGACTTGAGGTTTCGTTAAAGGGCGGGTCCATGGCGGCCTGACAAATTTCGATGTTTCGCCATGAAAAAGGAAGTTGCTGTAACTCAGACATACAATGTCCAATCTGCCCCAAACTTCACATGTTGGATAAGACTCTTGACCTGAACAGATCTACATGCCCATATTCAGTTATAGTCATAGCGCCACTATTGGCAACAGGAAGTGACATATTTTACACTGTGACAGACTATTTCTAGAAATTTTATGACATCAATGTCTTTTTTGTGGTCAGTCTAATCTAAAGACCTGTGTGATGTTTAGTTGTGAAGAACTTGAGTTTTGTTAAAAGGCTTGTCCATGGCGCGTGACGAAGTTCGATGTCTCGCCATGGAATAAAAGATGTTATAACTTACGCATAAAATGTCCGATCTTGATCAAACTTCACATGTGTGATAAGGGTCCTGGCCTGAACAGATCTGAAGGCCAATATTCCATCGGGTGTGGCAAAATGGCTCGATAGCACCAACTATACACTTTCAACGGAGTGCGTATTCACTTTCAACGGAGTGCGTCTCGAGCTATGTTTCATGTACATGTACAAAAATCGGTACACACATGTAACACACCAATATCTACGAAAAAAGTCTCTTGGTACGAAATCCGAAATCCCAACAGGAAGTCAGTTATTTAGAATTTTCTCTGCAAAAATTGGCGTTGTTTTTGCCATTTTCAGGGGTTGTACTTTAACAAACTCCTCCTAGAGATGTATTCAGATCAACACCAAACTTGGTCAGTTAAATCTTAAGGCCTTTGAGATGTTAAATTGTGAAGATCTTGAGGTTTTCGTTAAAGGGCGTGTCCATGGTGGCCTGACAAATTTCGATGTTTCGCCATGAAAAAAGGAGTTTGCTGTAACTCAGACTACAATGTCCAATCTGCCCCAAACTTCACATCTTAGATAAGAAACTTCTGCCCATTAACAGATCTACATGCCCATTGTTCAGTTATAGTCATAGCGCCACCTGCTGGCAACAGGAAGTGACATGTTTTAGGCTAACGACAAACTACTCCTATAATTTTTTGAGATTAAAGTATTTTTTGTAGTCAGCTCTAATCTAAAGGCCTGTGCAATGTTAACTTGTGGAGATCTTGAGTTTTGTGTTTTAAAAGGGCGTGTCCCATGGCGCCATGACCAAATTTCTGATGTCTCGCCAAGTAGCAGAAGTTGTTGGAACTCAGCGCATAATTTGGTTCGATCTTTCCAAAATTTCACATTGTTACGACCTAAGACTCCTGCCCTAAACACAATTGAAGGCCAATATTCCATTATAAAGATAGCCCACCTGCTGGCAACAGGAGATTGGCACACATATGGAATAAACTTTGAATATATTCGCACTTATAGTTATGAGTTTAAATGCATATTTCTCAACGTTCACCCTTTCTTACTAAGCCACACGATGGCGGTGAGCCGGGGTGCGAGGGCCCGTTCATCGCTGCTTGCAGCTTTTAATTATTTAGGGCTCAAGCCGAAGGGGCGAAGAGCCCTATTGTTCTTCTAAGGATTATTCTCTTATTATTATTTTTTTTATTTTTTATAACCTTCCGGGGGTTTTTAGGGGGCCTTAACATGCTCAAAAACTCTTGAAATTGGCACACACATTGGGAATCTGCGGCCATCAGGACGCTGCAGAGGCTGGGACCGGGCGTGGCACAGGGGACTCTACAGCGCCCCCTGGAACACCTTCAGAAATCTTGAACCATAGCTCACACACACTGCATGTATTTATATGAAACTCCGGGATACACTTATAGATCTCATTAAGCCGAACAACTTTCACACTTTATGTCTTAGGCTCCGCCCAACAGGAAGTCAACTATTCAGGGCTGTTTAAAAAAGCCAATGCTCTGGAATTTGAAATACTCCTCTGAGGTTTTCAAACCCGTTCGTCACGAAACTCGGTGAACATGATCTCAAGACATTGGGGATGAAAAATTGCGAGGGGATTTTTGATATCTCGAACGGTTTGCCCGTGGTCGAGGCGTTGAAATTATGGCTGAGAAATGAGAAACAAGGAAATGTCTAATAACGTCCACATACATTTCCTGAATTTGATCAAACTTCATTGGTTTGTTCGTTGTATGATTACAGATCGTATATATGTGACTATTAAGAGTCAACGTTATAAGCGCCACCAACTGGCAGCAGGAAGTGAGTCATTTTCAAAATGTTTTGAATTTAGCATCTTATTTTTACATCGATTTCTTAAAACTTCATCAGAATAATGACAAAACACGGCCGATGTAATCTGTTGTGGGGATATTGATATCTAATATGGCGTTGCCATGGGCAACGTGTCAAACTTGAATGTTCTGTTTATGGTGAGTTTGAGGCAGACAACAGCTCAGACTTACATGAACTCAAAATACATATCGGTATTAATTGATAGCTAGAACAATGGCAAAAGCTTTTAAAAAGGGCCGTGAAGGAGGCACGCTATTAGCGCCACCTTTTGTCCAAAAGTGGGGGGGTTAGTTTTAGCTACAGACACAAAACTTGGTACATAAATTGTTCTAATCAAGACGGACAACTTTCTAATTCACAGTCATAAGCTACGATCAACAGGAAGTCGGCTATTTTGATTTGAATGTGTATTTTTGAAGATTTTTACAGTTGTGAATTAATGCATACTCCTCACAGGGGAAGTACACTATACACACCAAACTTTGTCTACATGAAGAAAAACCATTGAGGAACTTAAATTGCGAACGGATTTTGGTTAGCTTGAACGGTTTTGTCGTGGTGAATTTTTTGAAATGACAGTAAAAAGGGAAACATTAATTGTCTTGTATGTTTAAATTGCAGCTTCCAAACTTCAAAGCATTTTTTCATACAAAGATCAAATCATTCTGAGGAAATATGCATAGTTTTCATGACTTTACAACACTGTATGGATAAAAGAAAATTAAAAAACTGTCAGACTTCTCAACTGACATGATCTCACTCTGGCCACCTCTGTCTGTGTGAGGAAAGGGAGGGGGAGAGGGGGGGGAGTGTGAGGGGGTTGGTGACTGTGAATGGTTTGGTGACTGAAGTGTGTGTGGATTGTAGGGAGGGGCTGTCTGGCAGAGAGAAGAGAGAGAGAGAGAGAGAGAGAGAGACCTAATCATCCCTTTAATAACAGGAAAAAAAAATTGTATTTTAAATTTGTTATTGTTTTTGTTGTTGCTAATGGTGGTGTTTTTTTCTTTCATTACAGGTTAAGAAATCTCTTAGGCCTTATTCCTTTTCTGACAGTTTAGGGATTTAAAAA